>NW_017728906.1:96976475-97022621 GCF_001723895.1 Crocodylus porosus
TCAAGCACCTACATTGAACACCTTCAAGAGTAAATTGGATGCTTATCTTATTGGGATCCTATGACCCCAACTGACTTCCTGCCCTTTGGGCAGGGGGCTGGACTCGATGATCTTCTGAGGTCCCTTCCAGCTCTAATGTCTATGAAATCTATGAAATCTTGGGCCCTGGAGTTGCAGACAGGGTATTTTCTAAGGTATACTTGATTTGGAACTGATTTCTCCAGCTTCATTGTGTGAAGTAGCTAAAATTTTCTTTCAGAACATGGTTTAAGGCACACCAATTTTCCAGAACATTGAAGAAATACTGAAGGAAGAGAATCACTGATAATTTGTTTTTTAACTATAAAAAAAATAGATTATTTACTTTTCAAATATCTAAAATGTTACTTTTATATAGCATTTATCATTTAGAGCAGTAAGCCTGATCATTTTTATTTGCCTAAACAGTCATATATCGTATTTTTTCTAATTCAACCTTTTCTACCTCAGAAACATAGCAGCAGGTTGGAAAACAGACATCTGCCCTGAATGACTATGTACCCCCATAGAAAAATGGAGCCGCAGAGATTACACTGAAGATACAAATGCTCTGAGACACTTTTCATACATTTCTAGGACATGATTAGACCTAGAAACAAATGCACCATTTCATTATACTAATTTAAGTGGATGTGAAATTCTAGCAAATAACTGGAGTGGAGAAAGAAGAAACATCTTGTTTATCACATCAGTCCACTGAGGAAGGAAGATTCATCTTAGTCCTTCTTGTTGAAGTTGTTTTACTCTGTGCAATTATTTATTTGGCCAGGGAAAGAAAACTGTCTGCCTCTATTATCCAGTAGTTCTGACAGTCCCCAGGGATGTAAAAAATGCAACTACAAATCTTGGTCTGAATCAGGCATTAAAATGACTTGAGCTTGGATCCAAGGAACAGCTTTAACCACTGGCTAATCCAGTTTTAGTTATATATCAAATGAAACTCTTTGAAAGAAATCTATTTCAATTTGGAACAGAAAAACATTTTGAAATCTCAAGCATTTCTATTAATAAGAAAACATGGAATGCCTGGCTAACTGGAATAGTTTTCTTTTTTTTCTTTTTTTTAAATAAGCCAGTTAAATTATAATATCCAGGAAAAACCTGGTTTGGCTTGCATTTTCAGAATTCTATGGGAAAATCTAATGTTGAATTTGTATTCTTGCTTGAAATAATTCTTGGGAAATATAACTATTATACACATGTGCCTGTATCTAGACAAGGCCCCAAACAATGTCAAGGCCAATATGACTAGAAACTCCTGATCTCTCTATTGAGAAACTTCCTCCCCTTTTTGTTATTAAGAAGTTGTGCGAGGTTTAGGTAGAGGGAAATGTCAGAAAGGATGCTAGGTCAAAAATCATGTTCCATTATATTGTTTGATTTATGCTACAGTGAGCAAGTGCAAGGTGGAACTACTAACCAGAATTTCACTAGGCCTTAAGTCAAGTTTGTCGCATTCATCTTATATTGGTATAACAAACAGATGTAAATTTAAAGAAAGTCTTAATTTTGGCAGATTTGAACCTTTTAGCTTAAGGTGTCTGCTCAGACAAGTAATGTTTACATCTCTGATGAACCTGCGTGTGCAGTTCTAATAATTTCTTTCCACTGAATGTCTGACCATCTGTTTAAATGATAGCATGTCAGTATTTGTGCTGGACAAGCATTCACAGCAGGCAGCTTATCAGTGCACAAAACAAAATTTAACTATTACAAAAAGAAGAAATTCACTGATCCGCAAAATTGGGTTTATTTAAGAAGATACAATGATCAATAATTATAACATAGTAAAGACACTTTGAGCAAAATATGATGTTGCTTTAGATGGAGACTTGCTTGAAAACAAGAAACAACAAAAATATGTGAAGCTTTTTGTTGCTGCTCTTTCTTGTAGTACAATAGCTGTGCTTTGTAACAGTTTCAAATCTTTTTCCAGATTCCCAAAACAAAAGTTAAAATGTGCTCAAAACATTATACTATTTCAGAAATATTCAATGTTGCTACTTTATAAATGTTTCATAGTATCTTTCTAAAGTTATTTGAAGGAACTCAGATTCCTAAACCTTTATAAGTGGGTATGCTCCAGATACCCTCCCAAGAAGGAGCCAGGTGTTAATTAGCCCCCAACTCATGGAACTGGTTGTCTTTGTCATGATGAGGCCCGGGATGCTCCAAAAATATACATGCAGATGGGGTACAGAACAGCCTGGTCCAGCTTCACCTCTCATGGGTGGAGCTACACGAATCATATGCAACAGGTTGAGTGAGGGAGCAACAGTGGGTTTCTGGCTGAACATCTTCTTGGCCCTGTTTGGTGATGTTTGTCAGATATTTAAGGCTGATGAAGAAACAGGAATTATTGGGAATGGGTGGGAAAGACACAGCTCAGCTGTGGAAGTGAAGAGAAAATCTAAATGTATGCAATGTAGTGGCTCACCATGACTTGAAAAAGAGTGGGCACTGAGAGAAACTGTGTTTAATGGACATAACATACATTTTATTCAGATGCACAAATCTATCCTGGTGGTAGGCTCCCATCACCATCTGAACTCCAAGGCCTCTGGGCTTGGGGCTGCCTGCCATGGATTTGGGGGGGCGGGGGTATATCTGAAGCTTCAGACTGACGAGTCTGGGAGGTAGGATATGTATCAGTAGTAATGCTACACAGACTCAAATGATTGAGTTCGACTTAGTTGAAATTTGGAACTTAATTGAGAACTGATTTAGCCCTGGAAATTAAATTATATTAAAAACAAAAAAGACAGTATGTTTGCCCAGTGTAGGCCATACATGACCAGATGTTTTATAGTCATACTTAGCATTGGCTGCATTTAACCAGCTTCATGGTTTGTTTCCATCACTGACCACACTGCTTTTGGCAGCAGTTTAATGATAGCCATTGTATTTAATGAGGTTTCCTTTTATGCAAGGGGCTCCCTCCCATGCTAACTGGAGAAAAAAAATCTCATCTTGTATTCGACTAAATATGGTAATACATTTCTTATAGGAGAAGAGAGTTCTTGTACCTTGCATTCAGAAAATAATATTTGGTAAGCAGCTCAAAGATATTCCTTTTCACAGTACTTAGGTTAATAATTTATTAAAAACCAGGTTCAGGGAACATTTCTCTTTGGTTGTGAAATGGAAGAGTGGAAAATTGTTTTCACTTTTATAGAAAAGGATTTTTTTTTTCCTCTTTGAGTAATAGAATACCCAGAAGACACAGGATCTTCAGCATTTTCTTGATTAAATATATACTATTCTTCAGGCTACCACCAAAAGGGTAGGCATGCCTACCTACTCCCAGTTTTCACACTCCAAACCCAGAACTGACATGGTGAGCATACTCCGCAGTGTCATGCACTACTGATCTTAAGAGCAGAGGTGGGAAGTGGGTGCTCCTGTAATCTCATCACCACTGTATTTGTGGAGTGGAACATATAAGGTGGGAATTAATGACTGAGGCTTATTTTATGGTGGCATTGTTGCGACACTCTACACAGGACCAATGTAGATGTACCGTCAACAACTCATGCTTTTCATTAAACTCCTCAGTCTAACTCCAAATAAGATTAAAAAACAGATACACATTCTGCCTCAAAAATCTCAGAGGAAATATGCTTGAATATGTTTTTATTGGAAATGTCTGCCAGGTTTCCTTTTCCTGGAGCTCTTACTGACCTAGAAGCCTATTGATCTTTTGTTATTTAGATTTCTATAACTGGGTTCACTGCATTATGGAACTTGGGACTGAGATGGTGACTTGACATCTCCCGATTCAAAAGGAATAGGAAGGAGCAGTCATCACTGAGTGCATGAGAAGAGCCCATGAGAGTTTTCCGAAACACACCAGCAATTAAAGTAGCCAACAGAGATTTTCTCTGTGTGTGCATGTGCGTGTGCAGGCCAGAGATCTTTAGTAATCCTACCTATCTAATGGGGACGGTCTACAACAGCAGTTCTCAATGAGGTGTCACAACACAGTGGGGTGCCATCTTAGGGTGTTGTAGGATGTCACACAAGATCAGCATGGTTATGTATGCAAACCATGGATAACCTTGAGAGGGTCCAGAGGAGAGCCACTCGTATGATTAGGGGCCTCCAGAATAGGTCCTATAAGGAGAGGTTGAGGGACCTGGATCTCTTCAGCCTCCATAAGAGAAGGCCGAGAGGGGATTTGGTGGCTGTCTACAAATTTGTTGGAGGGAGGGCAGCAAGGAATATGAGGTATTCAGTTTACCAGGGTGCCCCTTGGAGTAACTAGAAACAATGGCCACAAATTGACAGAAAGCAGATTTAGACTAGACATTAGGAAGAACTTATTTACAGTAAGGGTTACCAGAATCTGAAATGGGCTTCCAAGGGAGATGATGCTCTCCCCTATCTTGGGGTCTTTAAGAAGAGATTGGAACACATCTGGCTGGGTTTGTCCGACCCCAGCATTCTTTCCTGCTCAGAGCAGGGAGTTGGACTCTATGATCTGCTGAGGTCCCTTCCAATCCTGAAAATCTATGAAATCTTTGAGTAGCTAGGTTTTGTGCCCAAGTAGCCCACTGCTAATTTTGCTGAGTAAAGGAAGTTATCTAAATGCAGCTACCCCTATTTACAAAGGGCCACTGTTACATGGGTAAAGCACTAGTTATGTCTTTTAATCATGCAGTGAGACAGTTTTGTTTGGTTTTGTTTTTATACTGAACAAATTTGACAATTCATTCTAAAAATCCCTGTCAGAATCTTTCTTGTAGGTCTCTAAATTCGCATATACAGAAATGAATTATGATAAATAAAGGTCATCATGCTCCTTCAATAATGTACATAGCTGTAAAATCTGAAACCCTGCTTTTTGTCATGTATTTATTCAAACTAGTAGATTTTCATTTGTTTTTTTCCATATCATGCTGTGATTACATGCAAGCTTCTATCACATGATAATTTTCCAAAAGTTCTTTGCACTCTCCTGTCAAAGCAATTCAGAAAACAAAATGAAGTAATGTTTTTTCAAAAGATCTTTATTATCCTAGATAAGGGTTCCTGTCCCAACTCAAAGAGTTGCCCAAATTCTTTTAAATTCCACTGACACAGAGTAAATAGAAAAATTGGTTCATTGCTTGTTTTTCATGACCTAGTTCATGAGCCCCTCAGTTTTGTAGGCCAATGGCAGGAAAGTATACCTGTAGTTCAAAATCATCTTATTTCTATCCTAGAAAAGAGCATATCATTTTGACTGAATGGGTTCAGATAAATCTATATAAATTCTTTCAAACACTTGTGGGCTTGAAAAGGTTTTTATTATGACTTCACCTTAATTAAAATGGGTCAGTAACAAAGATAAAGTTATCCTGCCTGCACTAATTTCTATGAAATTTTGTACCTAATTGCACTGAATGCTCTAAAAGTAAACACAATGTATGAGCAATGGCATAACATAATACCCAGTGATTTCCATCACTGGGATAGCAATAGCCAAGACAATTTTTTGTATCAGATTTATAGTCAGTGTTAAGTAAGATAACATCTTTATGTGATTCAGGCCCTAGTTCAGCAAAACACATGGTATTGCCTTTAACCCATGCTTGACTGATTTTAGTTTCCCACTGGAATCAACAGAACCTAAACACAAGCTTAAGCTTATGTATGTTTGAGACCAATGTCAATAAAACAGGACTTCTGTTCCACAGTAATGACAGGACATTTACTTTGAAGCAGTATAAAGGTCTTGGAATTTAGGGTAGGAACAGATGTCACATTTGTGCTGCTATAACAGTTTTTATGGCAGCACAAATGGTGAAAAAATATATGTCTCTACTTTTTGCCATCCCACATCAGTGATGCAACAAAAGTTACTAATAAACTGTGCTGTTAGTCTGGAGCTGCCCACACTTGTGTGCCATCCTGGATCGGTGTGTCAAGGACTTGAAGGCCCAAATCCTGAACCACTGGGAGAGGATCAGGCGCCTGAAGCCCTTGGAACAGCAGGCACCTGGTTTTTTCTGATTATAGAGATGCCTGGGTTGCATCTCTGTAAATGGGGAAAGTCAGGGTTCCCTACTTATGGAGACCAGCCCCTGGACCCCTAGGGGCACATCTCTGTAAGCAAGGAAAGCCTGCATAGGTCCTAGCATGGAGTAACAGGACTCAGAGAATCCCAGGCACCCTGTGCCTCTACACTAGGTCCCATGTCACCCTGGGCCTCTGTGCTGGGTCCACATTGACCTGTGTCTCATGCAGAGGCACAGGTCAGCTCATGTCCTGGCACAGGGAAGTGTACAAGCTGGGTAATCCCCAGTTCCTCGTGTCTCCATGCTGGGACACACTGACCCATGCCTCTGTGTGAAGCATGTGTCAGCCTGGGTCCAAGAGTGGTAGGCACTGGGCATTTCCCATCTCCCATGCCCCCTTGTGCCAGGACATGTGCTGACCTGTGCCTCCACTTGAAGCATGTGGGTTGATGCTGGTCCCAGCAAGTCATCACAGTTAATTTCTATTTCAATTGAAGGGAAAATGTCAATATCTCAGATATTGTTATGAGACAATTCTTGGCAACTTTTAATGGAGACCCTGTACAACCAGTATTTCCTCAAAGGAGGAAAATAAGGAAATAAAAGTATTCTTATTGTTTTAGACTATATTACTAACACTGCTGTATACCATTAAACACATGTCGAGTCTCTCTCTAAAACTGACCACATTTTAGCTACAAGTAAAATCATGCCTATGTATGCTTTTTGAAATCCTAATGACTTTAGTTAGTGAAAATGACCATGGATTCAAGAGTATTTTTGCCTGAGTAATGACAATGGAGAGACTTTTTTTAAGTGTTTTCAAAGATGTTGGGATTTAAGGTACATAAAAATGTATGATATTTAAAAAAAACAAACCACAATGCACAGGTCATCAATCCATACCACATTCACAGTCACAGCATAAGAGATTACAACAAATACTTTTATTTCTTCAGACCTATCATGTGAATCTGAGGGGACAATGTACTCTGTTTTGTGGGGGAAAGCTGCCTGCACTTAGTACTGTTTGATATGCAAACAGAAATGAGATAAGGGCAAAACAAAACAGTTAACATCAATAAAGGCAACGACATTTACAGAACATGATAATGAACAGCTTCTGGCTTCTTTCTTTCAGAGAAGGGGCCATATTTTTACTGTCTCTTTTCCTTTGTGCTGTCCTTTTCAACTCAACCTATGAACTAATTTTACATTCTTTAAATCGTGTAAACAGTGAGATGAAATTACTGCAAACTGTTCAGTAATACAAATCTCTACTAATGACCAGAATAATGTCACAAAAAGCTTATCTTAAAATATATATAGCCTTTTTAATGACAATCAGCAAAACACTAGCATAAAATTCATAAATTAAACACTGAAGACAGTGTCTGTGATGTCCATGGAATGGCTCTTGCTTTTATTATTCTAAACTGACGATGTTGCATGCAAAAAAAATCTGTTTTCTGTTCACATTAGTCACTACACTGTTCAGTCAATATGGCCCTGCCTTGATATGTTCACCAAATAGAATCCCTGATATCTCATTAAAAGAAGTGTTCCATGACTATGAATGTTACAATAAAAGATTACTGATTGGTGCTTAACTACACTTGTGCTTCTCATGTACTGTAACCAGATGTACCCGCACAGACTGAAGGAATTTAGTTTGATTTTTATTTTTCTATAAGATATCAAATATATGTTGTGGGTGAGGCCAAGTATGAGAGCTGTTTAACATTTATTTATTTACTCCTTTCAGAATGATTCAGAATCTGAAGCACCCTTTCTATCCCTAAATGTGACATTTTAAACATGATATCTCTAATTATATCTCTGGTGTCCATTTCAAGTAATTCTGTTACAAAATAAGTTTATAGCCATGTAAAAAAACGTAAGGAAAGGTAAAATCAACTATATCCACTGAGGCTCACAGGAATCATAATCATGGTATATCATATAGTTTTTCTTTCTGATTCACATATTTTTTCACCAAAATAGTTACATTTTAGCAGTGAAATGTATGAAACAATGTGTTGTGAAATGTTTTTAATATGAATATTGTATTTGTTCCAGTGGTATTGCTGGCTGCTTAAATAAAAGCCTGATATATCCTAAGAAATAAACAACAGTTTTCAACGAGTGCTGCCAAGCAGGTGCAGAAAACAGGTTAGAGCCTGTAAGGGCAAACAGGACCAATCCATGTTCAGCACAGTTTCAGAAACTGCTTGAACTTTGCTCCTTCGGCATGGAGTCATTTTGTAGTTTTTGTTTAGACTTGTTTTGACGTCAGGTTGCCAAGTAGGGATCATTAAGTTTAGTAGCCTCAAGGAGTTTTGCCACAAGAGCCCACTGCTTATTCAATATTTAGGATAGCAATTCTCAGATTAAGACCTACAAAACCACATCTAAGAATCAAAAAGTACTTGGGGTGCCCCCATTATACCTTTCATCAGTGCATAGTTATAACGGACTCTTGAAATCAAACTATTATTACAGCTAATTATGGTCCACATACCACAGTTTGAAATCAGTCAATTTACGAGAAATCCTCTTTTTTTCTGTTCATGTACAAGCACAAACACACTGAAAACAGGTACTCTGTAAAACATCAGACCTTTTCTAAGGTCATCCAAAAGTCATTTTAAACATCTTGGTCAAACTGTACATACTTGCACAAGAATGAGAGAATATGATAGACTTATTTAATAAAGAGCATTTGTAACAATAATCACATTCTTATAGGGCTCATAAATTACATTTCACACAAAATATATTTCCTTATTTTTGCTGTAAATGAATTACTTCAAGCACCAGTGCTAAATCAGTACTGAATCGAGATCCCACCCTCTTTTCTATGCAACAAGGAAACGTATAATTAAGGTTATGTACCTTTTCTTACTACTTAAGGTGCTGGGAAGTTTTTTAACACATTTATCTTAACCTTCTATAATAATTTCTTTTAATGGAGAAAGGATGTGTGGCACTAACTCCCTCCCTCCAATTTACTTTTTTTCTTCCCCTTACTCCTTTTTTAAAGGGGAAAATATTGGAATTAATGAACTATCACAGAAGTAAGCCACCACAGGCAATGCAGTAGGATCTTGATACAGGAAAGCATTTACACGATTGCTTAATTTTAAACGTCTATATAACAGTGATTCACTTCAACTGATTTACATAGCAAAAAAACCGGGATTTCCTGAATCAAGGCCTGGTAATTTAACAGAATCCTCCTATGGTTTATGGACCTGAGTGGCACCAAAAGACTCCTTAAGGCATACCTTGTTGTGTCTAACTGCTATAATCTACACTGTGTTTATATACAAGGATTTGGATTTTGTGCAATTTAGTTTAGAACTGACTGCATTGTTTTCTTTTTAAAAAATAAATAAATAAAGGCTGCCAGAAAACGAAAGATGAGGGCAAAATAAATTATGCCTCAAAGCAGCCCTTTTTCTTTCAAATGTATGTGGGAAACTGAAGTGGAAAGAGGAGGGGGAATATTATAATTACATGTTTAGAAAATTGGCTTCACAATGAACTACACAGCAATGTAATTTGATAATGTGTTTCTTATTATTCCACCTTTTTCCTCATCGCTGGCTTAAAGCTCAAGCTAATCCCATAATGTACTCTTTCAAATAAAAGTTCACTAGGGTACATCCTGTTGTTATACAAGTTCTCAGAGGTTTGCATTTATTTTACTATTCTTTCTGAATCTGGAAGACTGCTAAAATGGGATATTCAGAACTGGAAGTATGGCAAGTAGCTGGAAGTGAAAAAAGAGAAGTTGAAATCATGCTGTAAAGACAATCACAGAAGTGCAAACTGCATGAAGACACACAGGCTAGTTGCACTGGAAGAGTATCAAAGAAATACTGAATTTTATTTATCCATTTGGCCTGAAACAATAGACAGCTGATATGAAAAACCAAACCAAACCAGCCTAAAATTATAAGAAGAGTGTGGTGTATTTTTTCTAGTAACAGAAGCTCTAAAGCAGCCCTTATGTCAAAGTGCAGGTAAAGGGATCAGAAACTGAAGCCCAAGATAATCATGAGTAAGATCCTCAAAGAACAAAATAGCTAAACATATGAAATATTGCTATAGAGATCCCTATGTGCTCATTTAGCATTAGAGAATTTTAAAGTCCATTCTCAAATTATTTACCAGTGTATTATTCTACTGTCTAGATAAATATTCCTATCAAAGGTATATTTTATCATTTGTTATTAATATGACAAGGCAAAACATATTTTTCAAGGCAAGTGGCACTATTTTCAGTCTTGAGAGTGCTTATCTTGCCCAAGCAAAACAAATCCCAAAACTGGCGTTGGTGTACTGGTGTCCAAGTAAACACTGCAATTACTCTGGAAGTTTGCTGCTAAGCTGTAACACCATGCTGGTATACTAGCATATATTCATTTAATTATTTGGTTATTTTAAAAAAATCCCCAAAGCTTTTAAAGCAGGCATTAAAAGGTGCCAGCACTTGCGATAAGCCATATATTATGTTTCTTTGTAATTGCTGTTGTAAATATTGTTTTCAAATCAAATTATATTTGAACAGTGTTTTAGTTCCTAGTTTTCTCCTTTTATTCAGTATAGGATATCCATTACATGTGGTGCCAGTAAATTTTGATTTTATGAAAATAACCTTAATTTACATAGTTCTTCAGGGAAATTAAAATATTTTTCCATCTTAGTTTCTTTCTCCATTACTTTTATATTTCATGTCCACATTGCCTGGTTTCAAGAAAAATTGAATCTTTAAATTGGGTGGGATGTTAACATGCACAGATCGCACCAGATTTGCATTTTCCAAGACAGTCTGATGCCTTTCCACCTGATTCTCCCTCACTATACAGATCCCCAAGTAACCCATACCTACCTAGTAAAAGGCCTGGCTAGGTGATGGAAGGGAAGGAGAGACAGGGCCAACATATTTTAAGAATCTCAAGTCATTCTGCCTCTTCTTGCAAGTTGAAAGCAAGACTGTTCACTGTTGTTATCTACTACTGAGGGCCTTATTTTATGTGATTTACATTGCACTGAAATATGCTAAATTATTAAGTATGTAACCATCATATTGTGCTACACTCCTGTTAAGTTTCACAAGCTAAGGAAAGATGGCCAGGGTCTATTTTTATGATCGGGAGATCCAACAGACACCTAGTTGGTTGTGATTTAATACAAGACACTCTGGCCAGGTACAGATATTACACTTTTACCACTATAAGTGATTGGAAACTATACCCATAACAGAACAGAAGTTTGTCTGGTACACACAGACTGGTTAAAAATGGCGGAACCCAATATAAGATTTGCTTCCCTTACCAAAGGGTGAATGTGTGTTTTGTTCACTACCAATCTAAACTACACCACTTACAGAACTGCATATCTTAGACCAATTCTGCCTTTGGGTTTTTGAATGTCTGTACTTAGTCCCTGAGTCTTTATTGAACTGATGCCACAAAATAGTGTTAGAAAGCAAGATGGACAGAATTGCCATCTTTTAGAAGGTGTAGGAAACTGAGGTCATTTGTATTCCTTGACAAAATCCAAGTAGGGATGTGAACAAGCATTTGCCTCACCCAGGTGCATCTACATGAGACATTAACTTTGGATTTGACTAATTAGCTCTGCAAAAAATGTCATGCATCTCCATGTGTGCATCTATTAGGGTGGAATAAACTAATTAACTTTGCAGTAGGATAGTACTTGTAAATGTAAGTCCTATCCTGCTGCAGAGTTTTTACTTCACAGCAGCACACATGTAGACCCTGTCCTGGCTGACTGGCACACAAGAGTGCTTCAGTGCAGGGGCTGCCTGCTGGCTAGCCGCACACTGAAGTATGCTTGTGCCCTAGCCAGCCCCTCGGCAGCACACTGAGGTAGAGGGAGCAGCTCAAGGCTGGCAGCCTGCCGTCTGGAGCCTCCTGCCAGCTGGAGTTGTTCCGACTTGGTTCAACATGCTCCGGTACCAGGTGCACATGCAAACAGTGCACCTGAGACCAATAAACTCCAGAGTTTATTGCTTCACATTAATTGTACATGTAGGCACACCCCCATTCTAGGTTTAGGCAGCTTACTTTCAGCCACCTAAGCCTAAGCCAGGAGCTGTGCATATAGCCATTCACTGCTGCCGCTGGGAGTGGCACAATCAGCCCCAGCTAAGTAACTCAGGATGTGGGGAGGAGCTGGTGGTAACAGCAGGGGCTGACAGGTGCGTGGGGAAGGCTGGCATGTCCAAGGGGGGTTGGTGGGTCCAGGGTGGGGTTGGCCTGGCTGTTTGGGGAGAATCGGGAGGGGCTAAAAGTAGCCCAGTCAGAGTCAGGAGGTAGGAGCTGCACAATCCTGGGGCTTGGGTAAGTGGCTGGGCTTTTCCAGCCCCAGGGCTATGCAAACCTGCAGATATTCAGTAGATTGGTTTAACCTATTCCTAGATCAGGTTAACCATTTCTCAATTTCAGTTAGTTCATCTCAGGAGGTGAGCTAACTTAGAATCGACTTGCCGTTTATTGGCCAATTTAAACTCTCTGAATGCCTGCACAAGTGGGCATTTAAATTGACCTAACCCTGGTTAGGTCAAATCCAGATATAACCCTCATATGCATCTTTAGGTAATTATATTCTGGTGCTGTGCTCAGGTGATTGACTTTACCAGCAGTGTAGGTTATAGCAATCTGAACAGTACTTTTATTATATAATCAAAAGGCCAAACTGTTCCCTGCAGTCCCAAGGATATGTTGAATACAAAGTAGGAGAGAGCTCCTCTCCTTCTGGGATATAACATTAAGTGGAGCTCAGCTCATCTCAACAGTTGGGGCCATGGTATGCTGATAAAAATGTTTTAAACCACCCATTCCTGATTGTCGGTTGAACTACAATAAATATATCATGACTATTTTAAGAGCACTATTCATAATATATATTGCAGAAATATATTGATGCTTCATATTTATATGATATAAAAATGTAAGTAGTTTAAGATGCTGAATCTGCACTTGAATCTACCTCACATGTGAGACAATTACCATTCTAGAATGAGTGTTGAAACAGATTTTGTATTTACACAAAGGACAGAATGAGCTCTTTAACCATTTTTATAAATGAGCTAGCACATTCACTTTTACGTGAGGCTTTTGCAGAAATATTTGTCCTAGATGAAAAATAAATCTTACCATCTCTCTCACCTCAAATAACGCCTTTGGAACTGCATTAATTCTAAATTTGACTGATGACAAGAAATATCATTGTTGCATACCTCTCAGGGCATGTCCAGAAGAATGTGATTGTGTGGTATGTGGCACTACAAACACATTTCCAGTTCCACATACCCAACATTCTGCTGTTCTCCACACGGCAAGGGCGCACCGCCCAAGTGTGCACCGTGCTGGGATGTTGGTTTTTTCGCACGGGTTTTTTTTTTTGACTCCTGGGGGAAAAAAATGGACCAATGCATGTCTGTGCTGCTGCTGAAAAGTGGAGTTGTCCTGCCCATAGCTGCACTCCGCTGCCAGCCAGGCTCTGCACAGCTTAACTGCCATAGCTGCAGCCTTGGGAGGACCCCAGGTAAGGCTGCTGGGGCCAGCACAGTGTTGGTCCTAGCCTCCCCTACCCCACGTGGGGTAACTTACCATGCACCAAGGCACACATGACATGGGCATTCCCTGGGGACAAGAAGCGGCAGTGCAAGGTGCACCGTTGTTACTTGTCCCCAGGGAACTAAACGTTCATGCATGTCTGGACGTGCCCTCTGTGTTTAAAGTCTTCAGCATCTGGGCCAAATTCGGTCCCATGGAGAAGTGGATATATATCCTATTCAGCTCAATGGACTACTTACTCTCTGATAAAGGAATCTGGCTTAAAGGCTTTAAGTTATAAGATACTGCGCACATCTCCATGTTCATTAATGCACCTTAGATACTGCACAATTAGTACTTTATTAAGGAAGTACGTACTAAACTAACTAAATGTGCAGTACCTAGAGTTACTGCACAGTAGCACCAGTGAACAGTTATTTAGTGATGCTTACTGTGCATTACTGTGTTATTAGCCTAATAACACCATGAAGTCAGCTATTAGCATGGTTTTTGGCATGACACAATACTGCACAGTGGTATTAGGCTAATGCGCAGTAATGTAGACATGCCCATTGAAACACTCTTCAAACCAAATTCTAAAAGCATTTGGTTCATGTTATATTAATTTATTTTTCTGTTTTAATCAAACAGTTCCAAATTATACTTCATTATATGTTTAGTTTTCTGTTAAATCCACGTTCTGCCCTTGCTATCCATGCATCTACGTTAAACAGATTTTCTTTTTTTTTTTTGCTTTCTAACTTAATCACCAAATTTCCATTCTCTTGGTTTAAATAGATTTCTTTCTTTTTAACATCCTTTTATTTATCATTTATGCCACTGCAAGATTATCCTTCTTTTATTTTCTGCACGTGTTTCTCATATCATGTTCATCCCAAGAGAGAAAGGAGAGAAACAAAGCCTCCCTCAATCAAAGAAACTGCAAATGATATCATGCCAAGTCAAATGAAGCAGCTGGCATGTGTGTGGACTGAAACTAAGCATGCTCAAGTAAAGGGAACAAACCTACAAAGTGACAGGAAAGCAATGTTAGCAGCAAATCTCATCATAAAAGCAAAATTTTGTATATGATTTAACACAGTTTTCCGGTTTCAAAGAGCAAAAAGTCACTAACAGAAGAGAAATCACAAGAGATTAATGGATATCCAAATTCTTTTTATACAGCATAAAAGTATAGAAGGGAAGAGAACATGCAGAGCTACACTGGTTTTGTGCTTCTGTGCCCTGCTTAACTGCATGGCTATATAAATACATTTTATTCCACAGAAAACAGTTCTCTTGTTCATTACATATAGTTCTACACTTTACATATATCAGAAATCTGAGACTGAGAAAAACACAATTGAAAGAGATAATAGAAAAAAATTATTTTCTGTGCATCTAAGAGTCCACCAGGGGAGTTTCATATGCACCACTGTCTCTTTTCTATCAATATGTATGAAGAATAATACAATGAAGAAAAGACTGTTAACCTAAGATGAAGGACCCTACCCAGGGAAATAAAAGTTTCAGATTTAGACTTTCAAATGCAATGGAATTTCTATCTACAGCATTTATTCTGAAAGCCAGACAAATAACAAGTCCAGTTGGGACCTAGTACAAAGACACCAAGCTGAGTCCCAGACTTATTTTCCTACCTTGACTTTGTTTAATAAAGATTGATCCCCAGCTTCAAATAAATTAATGATTGCCACCCAGCCTGCAGGTTATTATTTTGTTAAAGACTCCCTTCAAGCATAACATACTAATGATATACCATAATATAGTATCACAATGAGAATGTCTTTTTTTTTAAGTGACCAAGAACCTAAGATATCTTAGCCTTAAACTGGTACAGAGCCATTCTGATCTTTTGACATATAGCATATATCAAGAAGAACCAGTGAATTAATATTTTCAGGGACACATTTTTAAGCTGTGTGAGTGCTTGCATGAACGTCCATGTGTACCAATGTAAATAACCTTAGAATCATAGACTGATAGACATGGAAGGGACCCTCTACCTGAGGCAGGGCCATCCCTATTCAAGCTATCCTATACAAATCTTTTGTCTAACCTCTTAGCAAAAGTACACAGTCAAAACTGACACAAGTAAAGCGGGGAAACAATGGCAGCCAATGTCCTGTTGCTGAAAAAGTTGTCAAAATATGCTTAAGAAATCCTAGGAAGGGGCCCATGTCTTCTCCCCACTCCACTTTAGGGGAAGGCAAAACCCCCATGTTTGGTACTAATCTGAAGATGGGGGAAAATTCCTTCCTGATCCAATTGGTCTGATCATAAGCAAAGGGGCAAGAACCTCTAGCCAGGAACCTATGGATTTAAGTGGGAGCATTGTCTCCCCTTCCTTCCTCCGCCCCAAGTCAAAATACCCAGTCTTGGCTGTAATCAACATTCAACATTCAATGCTTTTCAGAAAGGCTTTAAAAACACCCTGACATGTAGGATCAAGAGCATATAAATATCCCTCCTGGCCCCATGTGGCAACCAGGAAAGAATGGGAAATAGCCATAATAGAACATGGGAACAGCTACTCTTAAATAGTCCCTGATCAATGCCTGTCCAACTTCTTCTTGACCACCTCCAATGACCAAGAATCTATAACTTCTCCAGGCAGTTTATTTCACTGCCTTAGATTCTAACAGTGAAAAAAGTTTTTGCTGATATCCAATCTAAACCTACTTTACTACAACTTCAAACCATTGATCTATGTCTTAGTCTCTGCAGCAAGAGAGAAAAGGTGTTTTCTATGTTCTTGATGGCACCCATTCAGGACTTGAAAATTGCCATCATGTCCCCTCTTACATGCCTTTTCCACAAGCCAAACATGTCTATTTCCTCCATGCTGTCCCTGTATGACTTGCTTTCCAAATCCTTAATCATTTTTGTCACTGACCTCTGGACCCTCTCTGACTTCTCCACATCCTTTTTAAAGTGTGGAGTATTTTTTAAATTACCCAGAATACTTTACATGGCCACGTCCAGATGAGCAAGCACATGCCTGTTGTGGCATCTCAAAGCAGTTTGAGATGCTGCAAGAGACATGCTAGGAATGAAAAAAATTCCTTGCACTGCATATTTGCAGCACAGACTCTAAATTTGATGCTGGGAAATCCAGGTATAAAAAAAAAAACACTTTGGAAAAAAGCAGCACAGGGCATGCTCCTGGCGCATACACAAAGGCAACGGGAGGCTGGGTCCTCCAAGGAGATGCTCTAGCATCTGGCCAGGATATTTCTACAACTGCCCCATGGCCCTGTTGCTCCAGCACACAGCCTCAGCATATTGGGGCAAATAACAGTGGGGTAGGGCTGCAGCGGTGGCTCGGGAAGGGTGGGTCCTCTGCCTGCCCCCCTGCACGGAACAAAGCCCCACTCCAACAACAGCAGTGGTCATCAGGGTGCTCATGGCTGCTGTTGGCAGAGACCCCCAGAGGTGGCACTGGCCTGGCTGCTGGTGTACACACTCAGGTAGGACCAGGCCACTCTTGCTTTCATTCATGGCTCCCAGCACCACAGGCAGAAGCTGTGAAAGAACCCTATCCCAGCCTCCTCACTTTTTGGGTTGTCTGTTCCCTTCTCTCTCAACCTGGTTGCCCCACATTACTGCACACATGACTGGCCTCAGGTAAGAGGGTGTGCATTTAACCTCTCCATTGTTTGGAGCTCTGACCTCACAACTTGGGGGCAGGGGCTTAAGCCCATGTCATTCCATTAGGTAACTGTGATTTTTTCAAATTGGCCGGTATCATATGACACTTGTCCCTGACTGGGTACAGGTGGTGAGGTCAGGAGGGCTATTTAAGCAGGTCCCTACAGAAAGAAAAGAGGTGAACATTTTAAAACACACAGAGAAACCTGGACCTCCACAGCTCTCTCTCATTTCCCAGATGTGGAAGTGAGTAACTTACTAGGAATTTAATTTAATGTACTCTGGTTGTGTATCAAAAGGCTACCAACCTGCTTCTGTTTGCTCAGGTTTATTCTTTTGCTACTTCTATGACTTGTACCCCTCTGCACACCTACCCTCTCAACCCAATGAAGCTATCCACTATAGCCAAGCTTGTTGAGAGGGATTGGGCAGGCCTTCTTGCTCCTTTTACTCGTCTCACTAAGGGAGGATACTTTCTATGCTTCAGGCTACAACAAGCACCCAGATACATCCTGATGGGGTTAAGCAACACCTACGTCTACAGGGTCTGTGTATCCTAGGTGGCAAAGGGCCCAGACAAAGACCTGAGTCCAAGTGGTGGCAGTGGTACCCCAGGCTTGCGAGTGTACTCCAAGAAGGGGGTCAGCCATAAGTGGGCATCCCTGGAGAGGCATCTGAAGCTTGGTGTTTGGCCAGATGCAGTGAAGTGGGTGGCTCAGTACAGGAGTGCCCCCTACTGGCCCACCATAGAAGCCACACATACTCAGGCTGGGCCAGGTCCTGCCTCTATGAAGCTGGCTGTGACAGGGGCAAGCTTTCATGCCCGGTGAAAGCACCAGCCTGCCCCCCTGTCTACGGGTCAGCCACCTGCCTCACCCTCCTGCCATGCCTTGATGTAATAACATTGATGTTATTATTAGGCAGGAGGCTGCCCATTATATACCCCAATATTGTGGGAGCTATCCATGGTTCTGTTCCACCCCTACACCGCAGCCCAAGCCTCACAGACAGTATCTCATGCAGCCAATTCAACCATCCCCTTCACCCATTCTCTCTGGTCCCTTCCCTAGGACCTTTGGTTTCCCTTCAAGCCCTGGCCCCATCTCAGGCCAGTCGGGACCCTGAGCTTCTCTACCCTGTATAGGTGTCCCTCACGGTGGCCCTGGCCCTTTGACACCTATCTGGGTCCTGGCCCCAGTACTGTCCAGTTGGGTTCCTTGGTCTAAGTTGCCCGCCTGCACTGGGGGATCACGGTCCCCCATTCCTGGATCAGGTGCTTGACAAAGCATGCCTGGCCCTGCAGAATCACTCACCCCAGCAGGCTCAGACACTTCAAGAAGCTTACCTGGCCTTCCCTGGATTAGAAGGATCACATAACGCACCCGAAGGCGAGGGCTGGGGTTAAGGCGCCCCTACCCACCTTTCACCAGGGTGATAACTGGCCTGCCATTTTCCTGGGGTTCCCACACCACTGGGAGCCCCACCAGACTACCCATTCCCGGCAGGGTGCAGTTTTAAGTCATGCCCAGGACCAGAGTCTCCTGCTCCTACCTGTAAGATGTTTCCATTCAGGCAGGCAATGCTTCTTGCCTGCCTCCCAGCAGCTAACTGCTCTTGTTTATATAGGCAGCCAGAGTTAAAAAATGGCTGCAATAATCAAATACCTGCTGACTGCTTAATCTAGCCCTTAAAGTGGCAGGCACCACTGGTGCCCAGCCACACTGGCCTGGCCTTATGATGTGTGGAGCACATGGAGGCAGGACCCGGCCCGGCCTGAGGACACACAGCTTCTGTGTGTGGTGCCAGGAGCCACAGGTGACAGCAAGAACACTGTCACCTCCTATGTCTTGCAATTAGTCAATTCTGTAGTAAAGTGCATGTGTAGATACACTCTCTGTTGCAAAAGGGTTTTGTTCACCACCCCCTGTGGAACCTGGTTTAAAATTTCTTAATTCTTCATATGTGAACAAATACAGGTCACTTGCTTGTGCAAGTGGGTAGGTAAGGGCCTAACTGCTTACTGCATGGAGGCTTCTTTAAGAAAATTGAGCGTCTCTCCTCCCAAATTCATCCTTTTCATCAGAACAAACAACATGGAGCACCGTTTTGTACACTGGTCTTAGACGGAAATGGAAGTACTGAATTTCAGGTCCTACTTCCTATAGTGTTTATTCATTTTACATTAGGCAGCTTTTGAATAAAAAGCACAGTATGCACTGGAAACCAGGGCCCCCATCTTCCTAGGTGAGAGTGTTAACAACTGAGCTATGGGCGTATATCCCTGCTTGTTTCCTTTTCTTCTGTACCAATGAATCTTGCATTTTTGCTAAACAAAGCTCTGCTTCAACTAAAGGGATAGAGAGCCTGCTTCCCCCTTCACCAGCCTAGCCAATGGATTATGGCTTCCTCAAGGTTGGTAACAGATGTAGGTTTGAACCCTTCAGACTGCTAAGGGTGCACAACCCAGCTTTTTAACTGTCTGGGAAAATCCCCCAATTACTATACTATTGTACAAATGGTGGGTTCCTTCTTCAGCTATGTTTTAAAAAGACAGTCTTTAAAATAGAGCTGTCCAACCTGCAACACATGGCCCACAGGTGGCACATGCACCTGCTTTGTTTGGCTTATGGCAGATGTGGCACAAAAAGTAGAGCAGATAAATCAGTGAGGAGAGTACAGCAATGGAAGGAGAGAACAGAGCAACAGATAAGAAAGGGAAAAGAGAACAGAACAAAGGATCAAGTAGAGATTCAGGGAGAGATTGAAGCTTAACTTATGGCTCTGGCCAAAAGAGATTGGCACCCACTGCTTTAAAAGAATGCTTCTAGATACCTATACTCTAGGTCCATTCTGGGCTCTAGATACTAAACTGAGGGAGGCATTTTCCAAGCAGCCCTGTTTCAGGAACCTAAACTTCAGAGAGGGGCAAGAGCTCAAATACTGGGCTTACTGTTTCCTGTTGATTGGTTCAGGGCATCTCCCTGCTGAGCACCCAGTTATTTGACATCACCATTCTGAGAGTCCTAAATGGCCCTGTTCCATCTCTAGAGGCTCTAAGCATGTAACTATGGACCTTGGATTCCACTCTAAGGCCAAATGCTTAATGGTTAGATAGTGTGGGGCCTAACTTAGAAGCTCCTAAGTTCTTTTTTTAGACCTAGCCCTATAATGGTCATTTGGATAATTGGGGTCTGAAAGAAATTGTTTTCAAAAGCATTAATATTAAGTGCAAAAAATCCCAGACTTTGTTAAAATTAAGTTATATTTTTAGATGTCAATGCATATCTAAAAATACTTCCTCTAAAATGTTCAGATTTCTGCCAAATGCAGATACAATTAGTATGGATCAATCAATAGTACTTTACCACATGAAGATATTTATTAATACAAAATACAATAGATTTTCAGTCGTACATCCTGAACAATGCCAAGTGAGTTACTAATGATTACTGCAATGCTGAATAACAAATAAATCATGTATAATAGCTATTTATTGCAATGAGGCATTGCTTTGTAATCTATACTTCTCTGAGGTTGATAGAGTTAAGAGAAACATGAACACCATCTTAGTTCCAGTGCCTTTTTCTACATATTGATTTTTCTGAAATTTTTTTTAATGCCTTTCCCCTTGTTTAAACAAGGTTAGATATAGTATTCACAAAGGCTAAGATCTTTTCTCAACAAGCATTTGAGGTGACTACTTTACAAAACTATAGTATAGCAAAGTTAGCTAAGGTATGCCAGTACAGGATCAATGAAGTAAGGGCAACTATTATGTACCAAAGACAGGAAATAAAAAGAAAAGGAAAGATGACAGAAAAGCCAGATACTTATTTTGAAATTAAATGGATTCCAGATTGCACTGATTTATTAATAAATGAAAGAAGAAGGAAGTTTGAGCTACCCAGTTTAGTCTGATACAGAACTTAGTGCAAAATGTATCTGCTTGTTTTCACCTCATTAGCTTACTTACAAGCACTTGCCATCTATTATTGGACCTCAGTGGAATCTATGCAAGCAGGACTTACTCCAAACAGTTTACAACAAATAGAAGAGTCTTAAATATTTGACATTATTTGGGATAGTACAGTATCAGTATGGCTTAATACTAAAGCTTTACAGTGAAGGTTTCCAAAAGACATCAGTAATATAGACCAGGTGTGTCATGGGGTCATAAACTGAGGATGACAAATTTAAAAACAAGAAAATAAAAAGACGTTTTTAAAAGCCACGTACTTTAAAAACACAACACTTAATTTTTACCTTTTATTTGGGGTCTAATCCCAGATATGTTTACTTGTCCAGGATCATTCATTGCCACTGAAATCAATTAATTTTTCTGAAGACATGAGAGGTTTAAGTTTAGCTATCTCAGGATTAGGTCATTTTTTGCATGTTACACAGCAGGAATAAAAGGTTGTTCAGCTCCACGGTAAATGTGAGTGGTTGTTAATCATCAAAAAAGGAGCTAGGTTAATCAATGAATACTTACAATTACAACTACAACCAGTGATTTTGTGTGCTTGACCTGAAATTCCTTATAGACACTATTTAAAATTAAAGTATCCATCCTTGCTGAAAATCAGAGCCCTTCAGGGTCCTTCAAGAGTCACACGGAAAAGTCAGGCATACAGAAATGACCAGTTTCATTTGAAAATTTAGGGCTACAAATTAAGTAACTTTATGTTGATGGTAGCACTAAGGTTGAAGCCTCTGTGTAGAGAGTTCTGGAGAAAGAAACTGAATACATAAACTAAATTAGCAAATAAATTAACAATGTTTAATTCTCTTATATTCAATGGAAATGGAAGGTAATGTATATCTTCAACGTAATTGAATAGCTCTAAGGAGGGACCTTATATAAAGAAAATCTCTAGCACTTCTCATATCAACAGAATGCCAAAAGTCAAGTTACCAAGTTACATCTGAATCACTATGATTACCTGCCAGGTATTTGGGAAATAGACCTGTCTAGTGTTTCCCAAATTGTTGATACCTGGGGCATGATTTTTTTTTGGTTTAAAAAAGCATTTCACTCACTGGTCCATATGCCAGATCTGGTCTGTGGGCCTGATTCTGCATGTGGTATTGGCCCAGGCAGAGCCTGGTTTCTCCATGTGTAGCCAGCACACCTGCACAGGGCCAGCAAGGGTAGAACCCCTTCAGCCACGTGCAGCTAGCCTGGCCAGAGCCTAATTTCTCTGCTGAGGCCAGTGAGGCTGGCACTTCATCCAGGCTCATGGGACTGGCACAGCCAGGGCTCAATCCAGCCAATTCATAATTGACCATAAAATGAATATGTTCCACCACTGTGATGCTACAGTTAACAGAGCAAACAATATGCTGGCATACATCAACCGATGCATCTCAAGCAAAACTAAGGAAGTTATTCTTCTGCTCTACTCAGCATTGGTGAGGCCACAGCTAAAGTACTGCATCCACTTTTGGGTGCCTCACTTTAAGAAGGATGTGGAGAGGCTTGAGAGAGTCTAGAGAAGAGCCAATCATATGATTAGAGGCCTGAAGAGCAAGCCATATGAGGAAAGGCTGACAGATATGGGACTGTTCAGCCTAGATAGAGAAGACTTCAAGGGGATTTGGTAACAGCTTACATGTATCTAAGGGGAGAGCATCAGGGGCTAGGTGAACAACTATTCACTACAGCACCCCAGGGGAAAACCAAGAGCAACAGTAAAACTCCTAGAAGAAAGTTTTAGATTGGATATAAGGAAAAACTTCACAGTTTGTGTGACCAGACTCTGGAACAGACTCCCAGAGTGGGTGGTGCAGGCACCTTCCCTGGGGATCTTCAGAAGGAGACTAGATGCACACCTTGCTGTGTTTATTTCACCCCAGAAGTCTTTCCTGCTCAAAGCAGGAGGGGATGGACATTTCCAGCCATAAACTTCTGAGAATCTGTAAACAGTTAATAAATGCATATCTTTAAGTCATGACTGATTTATACGAGACATGCACACGACAGCCAACATTTTCACAAGTGACAAGTGAATTCTGGACAGCCAATTTCAGAGCTTTTGGGTCTTATTTTTCCATGATGCTTACTCAATAATTTCTGAAAATGAGGAACCGAAAAACAAGCAACTAAAACAGCTAATCTTCATGGACAATTTAGGCCCAAAGTACTTCTTTCCTCCATCCCCCAAAACAGTCAGACTTGGAAAAACATTTATAGTTTCAGGCTGTATGTTGTGGGTAGCTTAATGCTGAGTGATAATGAATTCTGCTTGAAACACTGACTTTTGGGCAATTAGTGAACACCAAAATACCATTTAGAATGTTTACTTATCTGTCTAGAGAGAACACACTACTTAGCTGACTTAGCTTGAATACATGTAATTTACACATGCTAAAGTAGGGCATAATGTACTGCAAATATTAAAGATGATGTGAATGATATAAACAACTGAAATGAATTCAGTGTTCCTGCTTTTTTATTTCTTTAGTCAAATATACTGATTTCTTACTTTGGCTTCTGTGCACTCTCCATCTCTCCCCTTCTCCTCCTCCATTTAAACTTTCCTCAAGAAACTTTTACCTAGACCTATATCCCTTTCCTATATCATTCTGAATATAGATTCTTCTTTTTAAGGTTTCATATTAGTTATGGCTCTTCCTCATTTGGTCACATTTCTCTGACCAAAACATCAACTTTCATTCCAAACACAGAGGCAGACACCCTCCTCTTTGGGATTCTTGGTCATCTCTTCCAAGATGTCTCTCCTGTTTGAAGAAATTCTGTAACAAGTCTGCTACTAAGAAGATAGAAGCTACATTTTTCATGATTAGCCACTTGAAAGCACTCTACAGAAGTGCATGGCTGCAGAGTGCTTTAAAATTCCCCAATTGCACAACAAAGTAGCCCTTAGTATATGAGGGCTCAAATGAAGCTGTTCCAAACCAGACCACCTCCATTAACTTCTGCTTGCTAGGGTAAATGTAGCCCAGACCCACCCTCCATGCTGTTTGTGTTATGGGAGGGAGAGACAAGTGCGGGGAGGGAGGGAGGATTGGTGTTTGCCCAGCCTGTGCTACAGTGGGGACAGGTGGATTGGAGACCCCGCACTTACCCGTACTCCAGGGCAGGCTGGGCAAACCCCAGCATGAGCTCCCTCTCCTCCTTCTCCCCTTCTTCCATTGTGTAGCCAGCATCAGAGTTGGGGGCAAAGTGGAAGGTGGGGGAAGTGGCTAGGGGAGAGAAACTGCAGACATGCAGCTCCTTGGTTGCAAAGAACAACTTGATCCCCCACCCACCTGATCCAACAACAAATGTTGGGTCAGAAGGGTCAGTCTAATTCATGGCACTTTCTGTCAAGTGCCATGAGTTAGATGGGGAGTGGCATGTCTGTCAGCACCTTAAGTTTTCCAAATAGTGCAGTCTGGGCATCTATTTCAGCCCCAAACAAGTAAATAAATAATGGAAAACCTAAATTACTTTAGAACTACACCAATGATGCAGTATTTGTTAACATTATATTTGAGCCTCAGACACGTGTAGCATTAAGTAAATGCATTTAGATCAGAATTCTATTTCACTTCTAAGAGGTATAAGTATCATGCTCTGAAACTATTATTTAGGAGGGAATATTAAGCAGATGGACATTAAAGAAGTCTGCTCTGTGGCCCCCGGTACTGTTTATGCAATTTTTCCAATGACTCTCCATCAGACACCTTAACTACTAGGTTACTAAGCAAAAGGAGGCACCACTTCCTCCTCAGTTCAGTATCAAGCATTCACTAGTCATGGCTATTGGTCATCTAAAAAAGCAGAAGTTTAAACTGTACCATTGTGTATCCATTGCAAAGTAAGATCACAAAAGAGAATATACGGGCTTCGTTGCCTCTGGGCCATTATTAAATGCTTCTGAGCACGTGCAGTAGTAATAAACTTAGCCATATATGGCATTGAGCTGTGGAGAATAGTTACAGACCATTAGCCAGGATGAAACGGAATGCTGTTTGGTGATTTAGACATCTAAAACCTGCTTGACACTTGCATGTCTTAACAGTGGAATACAATTCTGCCTTAAATGCATTATCTGAATGCTATATGTATCTAAGACTTATATATAAGTTTCATGAACACTGTATCATTGGTAAAGTTCTAAAGTGATTTAAAATGGCTAATTACATAAGAGATCAGATAAGAAGGAAGTGATAAATGGTGCTGGGATCAGAATTGTATATTATTACTTACAGCAAGCCATACAAAATGGAAGATGACATAAAACCAAGAGGACTGGTCAATAAAAAAAGAGTAAGAAAACATTTAAAAGAAAGATTTTGATAAAATGGAGGGCATTTTGATAAAAGGTGATAATTTGTGATGTATGTGATTTACGTAATTTAATTAAGGATGAAAATGTTTTTGCTTGCTTGTTTACTATATAAAAAGACACAGTTATAAAAAAGGTCTTCAGGGTGACAGACAAATTTAGAATTGTAACTCAGTAATTGGTACAGGAAGCGAAGACTTCATTAACAGTATTAATTAGGCATTTGTTTATAGAAAAAGTGAAGACATAATAATCATGCAAAAGAGGGTGATTAAGAAAACAAAAGGGAGTTGAAGTTTCTAGTCATAGTTTAATACAAAGAGAAACAAAGTATGTATTCATTAGCACAGCGTGAAATATCTGTAAGACTGTTTTAAGTTTCATGGAATTTTCCTTATTGTGGAAAATTCAAAATGCAACCTAAGCTTGCCGAAAATTCTTCCAGGTTTTGAGAACCACTTGGGTCTGATCCATTGAAATCACACTGGATATGACTGAGGACAAGGGAACGTACAGAAGTGCTGATAGCCAGAAGGGAAGGAAATTAAGATGATGTTAAGAGGACACAAAAACAGACTTAGACCAAATAAGTAGGAGAATACAAAAGCCAAACTCAGTCAAGACACAATCTACATCTTTGCCTTAGAGAGGTGAATTAGGGATGGGTAGGAAAAAGGATCCGAAAATACAGTGCCTTTTAGAAGACAGCATTAGTATGTCAGAGATGCAGTTATCCAAAATGTGGTAAAGTCTAAAATAATCACCACCGTTTCAGAGTGCTTTAGTACTCATTAGAAAAGAAGAGTGCTGGATGCATAAAAAAATTGAGCTGTGAAGCTGAGCACTTAAGGCCTTTGAAAAATGTCTATGATGCTCTTTTCCAAACCACTCACTTTCCTTCACTGCATTTTCTCTGTCCTTTTTGACAACTGAAGTTTATCATTTAAATTGGAGAAATGATATCTTCAGTGATCAAGCAGGGAGGTTCTAATCAATTCACATTTTAATGACTAATCCAATCACTTCAATGCAATAGCTGCTTTACCCTTGAAGTTAAAGGGGAGTTTTTATTCTTAGCAGCCAAAAAGAGTTCCTGCAGTAAAATACTGGTTAGACACATTCTGCACAGTGATATCCCCCTGCCCTGGCAGAAATGAACTTCAAAGCTACTCATGTAAGTATATGTATAATTTTTCCCTCTTAGACCGTGTTTATTATTGCATATATAGTTCACACATAAGCAGAATATCTAACTGTAAAAGATAAAGGGTGAGGAATGCTAACAGCAGAGGGGAGGACTATTCTAATAGGCACTCTAAAATCTTTCTAATAGGCACTCTAATAAGACTACCAGCTCACCTCACACAGGCTACCAAATTGGCATAAAACTATAATTAATTTGGACATTTCTGGCCTCCTTTTAGATAGAAGCTGGTGACCTAGTTTTGAAATGTTCCAAACTCATCATCAGTCAATTTTCTGTCCCTCAAACTATGGGTCTAACATACATCAATTTAATACAGTATTCTGTGAATCCAAATACATTTGATCATATAAAGGCTATTAGTTATAATATAGCAACTATACAGAATGAAGATAATACAGTTTTTACTCCAATAATGTTTAATGATGCCAGTTCATGCTGATACTTAATGCACAAGACTAGAGCCAGCTCTGACCCTGACCAAATTTCTGTGCATTTCCCATTACATCAATCTACAGCCCCTGGGTCACTTAACTGACTGCCATTTCTTCTCTTTCCACATGACCCACAGATCTCTCTTTAGTTTTCCAGAACATTCTTTCATTAGCAACCATCTATAAAATCCTTCTTCATCTTTTTGTATCTCTCGCCTAGCCTATGAAAATCTCCTCAAATCTAATCTCCTATCTCTCACATGATTACCCCAGTTTGTTCAGAACGTAAATGCAAAAAACATCTTCCTTGCTGACTGAGCTACCACCTTTATCAATCAATTCATTTCCATTTATCTATGCATTATTTCCACCATCAGAACCAATACATTTAAGGTGATAACACACAATTCCATTCCTAGCTAGAGGCAGCTCTGCTTCTTCTGACTTGTGTCTAATCCTATCTAGCAAAGCCTGGCTTCCTGCTTAACTTATCCCTTTCTTCCCATATCAGCTTTCATAGATTGTGAGGCTGGAAAGGACCTCAGAAGATCATCGGGTCAAGCCCCCTGCCCCAGGAAGGAAAGACAATTGGTGTCAGCTGACCCCAGCAAGATGATCGTTCAGTCTTCTCTTGAAGATTTCCAGGGTAGGCGATTGCACCACCTCTGGAGGGAGCTTATTCCAGAGTCTGGACACCCTGGCTGTGAAGAAGGTTTTCCTAATGCTGAGCCTGAAACAGTCTTCCAGGAGTTTATGGCCATTACTCCTGGCTTTCCCCAAGGATACCCTGGTACACAGTTGTTCGCTGAGCCCTTGATATAAGCTCCCGATGTAGCAGTAAGCTGCTATCAAGTCCCCTCTTAGCCTTCTCTTTTTCAGGCTGAAGAGTCCCAGGTACCTCAGCCTTTCCTTCTATGGCTTGCCATGTAAGTCTCTGATTATAGGGGTGGCCCTTCTCTGGACTCTCTTGAGCTTTACTACATCCTTGTTGAAGTGCGGTGCCCAGAACTGGATGCAGTACTCCAGCTGCAGTCTCACCAATGCCGAGTAGAGTGAAAGAATCACTTCCTTAGTTTTGCGGGAGATGTGTCGATTGATGCACGCTCATATTCATACTATGGTCTATTATTACCCCCAGGTCCTTTAATTCATGGTGCTGGTCAGTTTGGCATTGCCAAGCCTGTAGCTGTGTAGCAGGATTTTTGCCCCCAGATGGAGTACTTTACATTTCTTGATGTTGAATTTCATTTGATTCCAGCGCGCCTAACTTGCTAGCCTGTCTAGGTCTGCCTGTATCTTCAAACATGACCACACTTCCCCATAACTAGATGTCATCTGCGAACTTGGTCAGTGAGCTCTTCACCCCCACATCCAAGTCACTGATAAAGAACTTGAAAAGCACTGGACCAAGCACCGACCGCTGAGGGATACCACTGGCCACTTCTTGCCAAGCCGACACAGATCCATTCATTAGAATTCTCTAGGCCCTACCCCGCAACCAGCTCCCTACCCACCTGTCTCACCTAACCCACCTAACTCTGTGCCTTCTGACCTATAGACAGTTCAATGATCAATGTTCAAAGCTAGCCTCAAATATAGATCTTCCACAAAAACTTTCAGCCTTACCCTTAGTTAAAATGAAACAGTAAAAAGTATTTTTAAAGTATTTTGAAAAGATGGCACTCTGCATTTAGGTAAATTCTGGGCCATACCCAATGCCTTCCCAAGTGACTGGGGTGAAACCCTGGTTCCAGTGGGCATATCTACATGAGACATTTACTGCACAATTGATGAACAAATTTACTCTGCAGAAGGATAGTATTTGTAAATACAAGTATTGACCTGCTGTGGAGTAAGAAACTCTGCATCAGCACAAGTGTATTTGCTGCCTGGCTGGCTGGGACATAAGGGGGTTTCAGTGTGGGGGATGCCTGCCAGGTAGCCCCACACTGAAGCACCCTCATGCCCCATCTAGCCCCTCCACAGCATGCTGAACCAGGTGGGGAGGAACCCCAGACTGGAAGGCTGACCCCTGGGGCTGCCCGTCATCTGGGGTTGCTTCACCCAGGCCCCATGTCCAGTGCCTGAATAAACTGTGGAGCTTATTGCTGCAAAGTTAATTGATTCCGGGTGCTTATTCAAATGACACACCTGGGAGCAATTTACTCAGGAGCAATAAGCTCCACAATTTATTCAAGCAGAGTAACTGTACATGTAGATGCACTCAGTGAAGTCACCAGTAATTTTTCTTCCCCCATGTTCTATAGTCTGTTTGATTTATATTATAATTAATATTAGATTGTAAAGTCTTTGGACCAGTGTGTCATCTTTATGGACTACATAGCATCAGACTTTATCATTGTAATTTTTTTTTTGTTTCTTAAAGATGCTGATTTTCCTACTGAAAACCAGGCACATGTAAGAGTTATATCTTAGTCTGTTGTACACTATAACACTGTAAAACAAAATGCAAAAAAAAAGATGCAGCATTAATAACCTTGAGACCATTCAACCTTCAGTATAATGGCATAATATTAACCAACTTAGAGCATGGGTAGATGAAGAATTATACCGTTTTAAGGAAGATGGAATTTATCATGGTTCAGCTGAATCCATTGCAGTTGTTTTGTCTTTATGCTCCTATCTAGCAATAAGTGGAAGTTAGACCACTTAATGAAACAGGGGTTAAGTTACTGTGATTTCACTTCACTTCTTGTGGGATAAAAGACTGATGAACCAGTTATAATGGATTACCCAGCATGCATTTGTCAGCAGCAAGTACTTCCTCTCTCCCTTCCCATTGTAAAATGGTACAATTATTCATCCTTATAAAGAGGGACAGAAAAAAAATATCATTTTGGCCTTATGTATATACCAGCTGATCATGAAGCAAATACAGTATTGTTTCTTATTACATTTGTTATATTTGTGATTGTACCCCCATAAAGAAAACATTATGGAGTGAATTGTTGTTCTTACCAGAATGCTATTGTCTCATTAAAGCTTGACCAAGTCAGAAAGTAGGCCACATCCTATTTTGTTTACTCACATGCAAACTGTTTCACCCCCCATTGACCAATCCATTAACCAGCCTGAATCTGGCTAACTACTTTTGGTGAGCATAAAGAAAGCAAAGTTTGGGCTCCTTCTTAACAATGCTAGACATAATCAAGTGTATTATAACTAAAGCATTGCTTTAGTTATGAAGTAAGTTCATGTAAATTTTCAGATATAAAATGTTCCTTAACCTGGTGATATGGTATACAGACATTTATTTTTAAATATTTGGTTCTTCTTGGATGCTTATCAGATAGTTCATGAGATGATAGCATTGTTTGTCTAAATTTAGTTATATAGGCTTTTGCCAAGTTCTTCCTGTTAGAATTCCTTGGAAAGTAACTTTAAATTGTTTCATTTTTCTGAACAAACTGAATAATTCCAAACAATTTTTGCTAAAGACTGAATGAATGAATGGTGTAGAGCTCAGTAACACAATCTTTTTGGTCTTCAAAATCTTCAAAGGCTTTGACATACAAAAATTTGGAGAAAAAAATAACTTTTTTTCTTTTGAAGTCACCTTTTTTGTGAAGCAAAGGAGTCTTAGGTTCGACTAAAAATGGATGCAGTAAGCCAATTCCATCTGAAATGGTGGCAATATATTGAAACATCAAGGATGAAGAATTTAAAATATTACAAACCATTCCTTTAAATATATGAGCTTCAAAAATATAAGAAGTGAAGATAAATGTTTTCTATCAGAAATGAAAATTATATCAGACTCTTTATACACCTGAAAACCAGGGACAGCTGTTTTATTTATATGCCAGTCACCATGGCCGATAGAACAAGCTAACTGAAGAATCCTTAAGGAAACATTTAAATACTGAAACAAAGTACCCATTTCTGATCATTTTAATTATCATTGTTTCAACTATATTATCTAGCATAGTTTAAATACTAAATTAGAATATAAAATTGAATACTTTAATTATATATCATTAAACTTTAAGCACTTAAATAGCCAATTTAAGACAGAAAAATAACAATTACTTTAGAGTAACTGTAGTTCTTCAAGATCTGTTCTCCACATTAATTCCATTCACAGTGTGTATATGTGCTATGCAGGCAAGATACAATTTTTTGGGTCAGCATTGACTGCTGGAGCTGCATCTATACCATGTGTGTTCTCAGCCCCCTATACCAAATGGCATAAAAAGTGGGTCCACAACTCTTTGAATAATTTAGAACCCCAGAACAGCAGGCAAAGAGGGTACATAATGGAATGAGTAACAATCTCAAAGAACAGGTGCTGGAGCTAAGTAACCATCCTTTCTTCTTTGTGTGACTGTTTACCTGGATGAAATGGCAGACCATCATCTTTGTAAACCCATGGCAATCAGGAGAGGTCCCATATGATTGGAAAAGGGAAAACACAGTGTCGATGTTTAAGAAAGGGGAAAAGGAGGATACAGGGATCTATAGACCAGGCAGCCACACCTCAGTACCTGGAAAAATCATGGAGCAGATCTTCAAGGAATCCATTTCTAAGCACTTGAAAGAGAAGATGGTTATTAGGAAGAGTCAGCATGGATGCAGCATAGGCAAGTCATGCCTAACTGACCTGATTGCCTTCTAGGGCAAGATGACTGGCTCTGTAGACACAGGAAGACCAGTAGATGTGGTGTACCTTGATTTTAGCAAGGCTTTTGGTACAGTCTCCCACAACATTCTCACAGGTAAGCTTAGGAAGTACAGGCTGGATGAATGGACTGTAATGTGGCTAGAAAACTGGCTGGCACATCATGCTCAAGACGGTAGTAAACAATGGCTTCATGTCTAGTTGGCAGCTGGTATCAGGTGGAGTGCCTTAGGAGTCCTGTCCAAGGGCCTGTTTTGTTCAATGCCTTCATCTGTGACCTGGAAGATGGCACAGAGTGCACCCTCAGCAAGTCCACAGATGACACCAAACTGGGGGGAAGGGGGGGGGTAGATAACGCTTGAGGGTAGGACTCGGATTCAAAGTGAATTGGAGGATTGGGCCAAAATGAATTTCATGAGGTTCAACAAGGACGAGTGCGAAGTCCTGCTCTTAGGACGGAACAATCCCATGCACCAGTACAGGCTGGGGCTGACTGGCTGGGCTGCAGCTCTGCAGAAAAGGACCTGAGGGTTACAGTGGACAAGGAGATGAATATGAGCCAACAGTGTGCCTTTGTTGCAAAGAAGGCTAACGGCATACTGGGATGCATTGGTAGGAGTGTTGCCACCAGGTCAAGGGAAGTAATTAATCCCCTCTTTTCAGCATTTGTGAGGCCACATCTAGAGTACTGTGTACAGTTTTGGGCTCCCCACTACAGAAAGGATGTGGACAAATTGGAGATAGTCCAGTCAAAGGCAACAAAAATGGTTTGGGGGCTGAGGCACATGACTTCTGAGGACAGGCTGAGGGAACTGGGCTTGTTTAATCTACAGCACAGAAGACTGGGAAGGGATTGAATAGCAGCTTTCAAATACTTGAAGGCGGGGTTCAAAAGAGGATGGAGCTAGACTGTTGTCAGTGGTGGCAGATAACAGATCAAGGAGCAACAGTCTCAAGTTGCTCAAGTTGCAGCAAGGGAAGTTTAGGTTAGATATTGGAAGGTTTTTTTTCACTAAGAGTGTAGTAAAGCACTGGAACCGGCTATCCAAAGAGGTTGTGGACTTTCCATCCTTGGAGGTTATAAAGACCTGGCTAGACAAAGCCTTGGATGGGATGATCTAGTTGGGGATGGTGCTGCTTTGAGCAGGGGTTTGAATTAGATGACCTTCTGAGGTCCCTTCCAACCTTTTCTATGATTCTACTCTCAGTCACTAACAATCAGTCATTTGTCCGCTTGCTGAAGGATACTAGTAGAGATTGAATTAGGGGGATGTGCCACTATGGTTGCACCCACTTCCACTGCTGCCACTGCTGTCCCCAGGTGATCTAGCTATGTGGAGAACCCCAGAAGTACCCCTGCCCTGCTCCAGTAATGGGCTGTGAGGAGCACCTGCATGGAGTGCCAGGCTCACCAGGAGCCAGCAGCAGCAATATATGGGTTTTCTCTTCCTGGACCTGCTCTTGCCAGCCCCAATTTCAATGTCCCCTGTTGGATGGGAGCAAGGCCTAGTAGGAGGAACCTGCTTCTTACCACCAACATTGCCCAGTTGATGCAGGCACTGGAGAACCCCCAGAGCTGCTCCTGCCTTGCTGTGGTCCAGGGCTGTGAGGAAAGGACACATGGAAACAGGCTTGGCCAGGGACAGTAGCAGAGGTGTCTGGGTTCCTCCTTCAAGCACCTGTTCCCAACTAGTGGGAAACGCTGGGTGGGGGGAAGGGAGTGGAAGGAGAAGCAGGGGTCACTTGCTAGAAGGAACTCACCCACTGCCACAACTGTCCTCTGCTAAGCCCAGCTCTCTGTACAGCACTCGGGCACACCAAGCCCCATCCCCCCATAGTCTGAGGGGCAGTGTGTCACACCACCCTTTAGTAAATCCTAGGTCTGCTCATGGATACTAGAAATTCTATTCAACAACTCCCTACAGTGCAGTACTATCAAAATGTGAATCCAGTCAGGCCAACCAAAGAATAGTGACTCATAAATGCATGATCTGAGCTCTATGAGTTGCCTACATAATTGAAAAATAGGGATATTTGTGGTATGAGACACTTTAGTAGAGGCTGCTTAAACTTTAGTAGAACGATTTCTGTATAAGTAGGTAGATCTAATTTGACTAACTCACAATATGCTTTTAAATAGCTGGTGACCCATTTAAATAATCTCTGTGAGGGTATAGGCCAAACTGTGATCTTATTAGCAAAGACCATAAACAGTGTGGTGCTTTAGTAAATGATTTGCTCCTGTTTAGGTAATATGACAATGTCCTTTGTATGCCAAGTTTCATCGTTGAGTGAGATGAGGGAAAGAAAAGTACAGCATGAAGAAACTGGTTCACATGGACTTCTGAAAAACTGGCCAAAAGCTGGCAACGAGATATGACAGTCAACCTCTCACAGGGGATGCTGTTTAAAAGATGCCTGCCTTGAGTGCCTGAACACCCCAACCCCAAACTCTTTGAGGTGATGCAATGGCAGTTTTTATTAACAGGCAGTAGAAGGAGCAGGTTTGTTAACACCTGTTCTAAAGGCAGCATGCTATAGTTCTTTATAAAACTAATATGACATCCAGACTCTTTCAGAACTAATAAACAGTCCAATACTGCTTTGAGTCAATACAAATGTTGAGGTGGGTAGCTGGTGCTGCAATGCCCAAACACAAAATATCTTCAATTTAAAGTTATATATCATTATCATCACACAACAGTCTGGTCCACAGTTTCCTCTTTTGGTTTAGAATTTCAGTTGAATGCTTTCTCTCAGTGGATATCTGAAGGAAAACTGTTGGTATTTCTTGTTCTGATACTGAAAGGTATGCCTATTTGTGAAAGATGCTATGAAAGATAGAAGCTTTGATCATATATTTATAATTGTCTGAAACCTAGCTGCTGAGGTGATCTGCTAGTGAATTCTGAATGCGTGGAAGGTGCAGAGCCAGTAGTGTGATCTGGTGGCAGTATGGAGTTGACCTGTCTCTTGTCATCATACACAGCTGCATATCGTCTAGCAGAACTTTGTGGATTCCTAAAGAGACAAAACACATGCCAGGACAGATTTCTATGAAGGGGACCATAACTTTGATGGTGACCTAGATAAGTCCTGAGTCAAGGCTTCTGTTACCAGAGTGTTGTAGGGTGAGGTGAAGAGGAGGGTAATTTCCATCAGAGGGTCTTCCCATGGGTTTAACAATTTAATGAACTCTTGCGGATGCCCTCTGGGTAAATGCTCCATATAGCTGTGGTTAGAATTAGTGTATGGTGGGTGTAGTCTGGCACTCCATCACAGAAATACATGAGGCTGGATGACCCCAAAGTCTAAGGCATATTGTTTAGGATGTTATGAGTGACCCTGGAGATTGTTAATGAACTCTAGCAGAGTTTGAAATCTTTCCTGTAGAAGACCAGCTCTCACTAACCTGGAATCTAATATGGCTCTAATAAGAAGAATTTTGATTTACGCTTTAAATTAATTTAAGAGTAGATCTTTCTTGCTGCCCTTGAGGCTTCTGTGGCAAAAAGCTCTATGGTTATTTGAGCTGCTATAACTAACAAGTATTTAATGAGCACCCTTACTGCTCTAGAAGACTGAAGGACAGGATTGCATTGGTAGCAAGATATTTCTGTAAGGAATATGAAGTATTTCCTGTGAGGTGCATGAAAAAAGACAACTTGGGTTAAGAGATGTGATCCTGAGGATCTGCAAGAAAAATGGAGCCCAGCAGCCATAGTTCCAGATCACAAAGAAAGACTTAAGAACCTAAAAGAGGACTTGGGTATGTATTAGGCAAATGAGTCCAAAACTCATTCCAAATCACACCCACTGCCTAGCCCTGAAGATCCCTAAAACTCACCAGCCACACCACTCTCTCTAATGCAAAAACTCCCTACATGCCTATAGCCGGATTTCTACTTCATGTCCAGAACTCTCTCAGCCTCAGCAGTTACAATTAGCTTAGACATGAGCTATGTTGGGATCCAGAAACAAAGTGGAGTGAGCTTTAGTTTTCTGAAGTGCCTGATAAGCAAGCACATTCTCGCCAAGTCTCTCACAAGTAGACAGGATTAGGTCTTGTACGAAATGCAGTTGCAACTGCTTTCCTTCTAAATCAAAACTACTGGAAGATTGTAGTAGTACCAACAACCATCTTTTCTGTAATAGCCCAATGACTTAGGCACCCATGCAAGTTGTGGGAAACCTGAGTCCCCAGCCCTCCTCAGCCTGAGAGGGTTCAAAGACATATCTGCTGCTTTTCAGGAGAGTGACTTAAATCACCAGGGTATGGATTCAGCTGAGTATATGAATCTGTATGGGGGGTGGGGGAAGAGGAGCAGAGGGAGAAGGACTACTGAAGCTAGTACCATGAAGACTGTAAGATGCATGGGAACCAGAAAGAGAGATCATAAGAGGGAGCATTACTCTGTATTCTCGTAATTAGAGCACTTGCCTAGGATGGGAATGTCCTGGGTTCTGATCCAATCATCATTTTTATACCATATTTACTCAATTAGAAGATGATTTTTTTCCCCCTGCCCTTTAACATGGGGAAAGCCCCTTGCCTTACATTGAATATGAGGCAGTGAGGGGAAGGCAGCTGCTGCAGCTCCGGACCCAACCCAGGGCTGGGGCCAGAGCCAGAACCACAGCTGTAGCTGCAGCTCCAACCAGCTCCCCACTCCATCTGCATGCTCTGCCACTCCTCTGCTGCAACACTCAGTCTCTCCTCATTCCCCTTCAGCCTCTCCCCTCCCTCCCCCATAACACACTCCTCCTTACCTTTGGTCCATGATGGCAGGCTCTGTGCTTGCTGTAGTCTGGAGTATGAAGCATGGCATATGTGCTGCAGCCAAGCCCTGTAGAAACAGTGCCAGCTCCATGCTGCTGTTGCAGGGCTAGGCTGTAACCATGCTCCATGTCCCAGGCTATAGCACAGATGAAGCCTACCATCAGAGAGCAAAGGTAAGTGGGTGAAGGGGTAGGTGGGATGGAGAGACTTTGTGGGGGAGATAAGAGAGAGAGTGGCGGGTGAAGACTGAAGCTGCATGGGGCACAAGAAGCATGGAAGGGGGAGGGCAGGCAGGGGAAGGGGGATTGGGGCAGGCTGAAGCTATGGGGAGGCAGGCACAATAGGAGTAAGTGGGGAGGGCAGGCAGCAGGTGGCAAGCTGTCTGTCTCTCACTGCCTTTTACAGCCTTCCCACTGCTTGCCCCCTACCACTGCCCCCTTACTGCCTGTCCCCCACCGCCCCTTACTGCTTGCCTCAATACTGTTCCCCAATGCCTGCCCTACCATGTTGCCCCCTGCTGCCTTCCCCACTAACTGACCCTTTACTGCCCCACCTCATTACCTCTACCCTACCACCTGCGGTAGTGGGGTGGGGGTGGGGGGGCAAACTTAAGATGATCCTCCAATGATTAGATTTCATAAATGGAAAATTATAATTAATTTTAAAACATTCCATGTATAGAATCTAGTGATTGTGGGGTTGTCTTAAAGTCAAGGTTGGCTTGTATTCGGGTAAATACAGTATTTTACATTAAACAACCTTGACAGAAGCAGCTGCACTCCAGAGAGGCGGTGAACTTTTGAACACATTGGTGCTCTTAGCTTTCCTATCAATTGGCTTCACATGGCTCTTTATTTAGTGCACAGGTTTTTTAGATTGCCTTTCCAAAGCACCAAATTATTCTCAGGCACTGAGTATGGAGCCTAGCTGTGAATTCTGGATTCTATGCTGGTCATAAGGGAAAGGGGAGGAAGTGGCAAAAAGTTATGTGCTTCTAGTCTTTTATTGGGTCTAGCTCAGTTTCACCACCTTGAACTTGAAACCACAGTGAAGCTTTAGACACATGGATTGCCCAGGATGGAATTTTTTGGAACTGAGAAATATTAACTTCAGTGGTTGACCTCCCCAAGCTCAAAAAAGGATTCCATCTCTTGCTGTAACAATACTGCATGTGAAAGGTCCTTCAAGGTAGATGAAGAGGTTGTATGAAAAGTAGAAAGGCACACTCTCCAATTTGGATTTTTTTTTTCATTCCAAATCAGTGTTAAATTTTGAATTGTCTCAGGAAATAAATTTTTTGTTAAAACAAATTTTCAATAGACCCAAAATCTTGTTTCAGTAAAATTCAAGCATTCCATTTAATCTTCAACTATTCCATGTCATTTTTATAAGATGGAATAAAATAAATGTCAAAGTAGAATAACAGGAAGAGCAAGTAAAATCTATTTCAAAATGAAATTTCATCGGCATCAACAAATTCCTGCAGAAAGTTTCAAGTTCAGTGAAGCTGCAGTTGGACAGAAAGAACATTCCACTGGATTTTTTTTTTTATCAGTTCTGTTGTAGATTAAAAGAAAAAAAAAGAAAAGAAAAGAAAAAATCTTCCTCCAGCCAGTGTTTCCAATAGGCAAAAGAATCTGTACACACATAAAGTGGAATCCATATGAACAAGTACTTGAAAAGAAACAAGAACTTTAGGCACCATTTCAAGAACAGGAAACAAAATTCATATCAATAAAAAGTTTCTTCTCCTCAGAGTCAGGCCCTTAAATAAATATATATGTACCGCTCCCTTACCTGTATGCAGACAAATTACTGAGGTGCAGGGTGTACTTTTCTTCAGCAGACAATCCATCCATCATCAGGTAGAAAACAAGAAAATTACTCTGGTTGACAGGTTGCGTAATGATACGGGACTTCTCCAGCATGTACGTATAAATTCTAGCTGATTAAAAAAAACAGAACAAATGAATCACTACAAATACTGTTTTAATTAGGCAAGCAGTATCATTAGCCATCACAAAATTGAAATACAGACCATTTACTTCTTATAAAACAAACCGATAATGAAAGTTAAAAATAAATATAAATCTGATAAAAGAACACTATAAACACTTCTGCTAAAATCAGAGTGGTTATATACCCTATTACTCAAATAGAAGATGACCATGATTATGTTGCAAGATTAATGCCCCAATAATTAGATTCCATATATGGAAAATGTATCAATTAGTTATAGTTTTTCAGGTATAGAATCTAATTATTGGAAGTTTGCCTTGAATTTGTCCCACTCTCACTGCTACAGTAGGGAAAATAAACCTGGGGGGGACAGGTAGGCCCTTTGCCCTCTGCTTTCCCTTAACTTCTTTGCTTTATAGCCCCTTTCCCCCTCCTTATTGCTTTCCCTGAGCACACAGAAGTGAGAAGCAAATTTGAAAACAGTCTTGAAATTAAACATAGTTGTCACATTCTGCATACACTACCGATGCGCTTAGTTTATCTAGAATTGATGCATGTTACCTTTTCTTGAAACTGCTCCCTGTTTTAGCACAGATTCTCCATAAACACTTTTGACCAGCCCTTTGGCACTTACTTATATTTAGTATAAACTATGCATGATATTAAGCCAAAGGCTCGTGATATACCACATAGTTGATGGTGCTGAGCCCCATGAGCGTCAACATTTCAAGCCACGGTGACCTCACAGCTCAGCTCAGCACTATTCCGTATGTGTGCGCTGCTGCTCAACACTGCTCAGATATCGCCCACAAAGGATGTGTGCTAATTAGCCCCCACTCAGGACTGTCACAAATCCTGAGATGCTCTGAAAATTTATATGTAGATGAGGCTCACAGCAACCTGGTCTGGCTCCACATCATGAAGGGTAGGGCTGCACTATGTGCCAGGCTGAGAGAGGGGCTGACATAGGGATTCTTGGTGAACTGTATGCAATGTCATAGAAAACCATCACTTGAAAAAGAGTCATCAGTGAGGAGGACAACACTTAATGATAGCTACACTATCTGCTACATGACTGTCATCATATAACTGGTCACTTTTTCGTCTTGCCAAATACAACAGCTGATTCCCCTAGCAGACAAATCCATTATGATCTTAACAACAGAGAGGTTTGCCATTGACTCAGAATTTATAGCTCAAAATTGTCTTCTAAAGGTAAGCACCTATAATCTTTCAAAACCAGAGCAGTGGTCACTATTAAGGCACAACTGGAGGAGGAATCCTTTTAGACTATGATCTAATGGTTATAATGCTTACATACTACATCCAAAAAATGGTTATTTTTCCTTCTTTGCCTGTGGAAATTCGAATTCAGGCTTCCCACTGACTAAGAAAATACCCTAAGCACATGTTATAGGTTCTTTTGAGTGGAGCCATTTTCCACACATTTCTGAAGCTGTGACAATATGTAGGAAAGAATTCAAGATTCACTAGGCCCTACAGCAAGTGAGAGGCTTAAAATGCTAACTTTTACCAGAACCAAAGCAATTTGGGCATAGAGGGTGTGTCTACATGTACTATTAATGCACTGTAAGCTTCCTGAGCAGTGAAATAAAGAGCAGCAAGCTTTCCTTGGAAGTGTGTTTGCATGTGCACCTGTTGGAAGTATTTCAGCGAGGGCTACTCCTGTCTTGCTCTGACCCCCTACAGCATCCAGGGGGAGCTCCAGGTTCCCTCAGGTGCCAGGCCCAGGTTGTCAGAGGGCACTAGGGTAAAGCCTGGGCTCCAGAGGGCAAGAGGAGATGTCCTACCTTCAGGGCAGCTGCCTCCCAGCTCCTCCCTCAAGCAGCTGCTTCCCAACCCCATGTCTTGATGGCCAGTCAGTGTCCCCTCCCTTGAGCAACTGCTTCACAGCCTGCACCCCAATCAGCCAATTGGGGCATGGGGCTGAAAAACTGTCTCCTTCCCAAGCAGCTGGTTCCCAGCCCATGTCCTGAATGGGGCACTAGGCAGGGAAACTGTTTTCTCCGTCGAGCAGGTGCTTCCCAGGCCATACCCTGACTGGTAAATTAGAGAGAAGGACAGGGAAACAGATGCCCATGGGCGAGGACAGTTTGCCCACCTCTTGTTGCCTGGGCTAATAAGGAGCAAATCGCTCTGAGTCAGCTGGCTACATATGTGCTACTGTGCAGTAGGTACTGCATAGTTAATCTGCTACCTGTATCTACAGTACACTAATTTCCTGGGCAGCAAACGATGCACATAGGTACTATATTTCATGGTATATAGGTTGACACAGTGTATAGGTCAACCACCAGCTTTCCGATTTGAAAAGTAAGGACTTCCATAGGCATGGTATATAAGTCAGGGCCAGGCCCAATGCTTGGCTGGTGCAGCCCCATCCCCCAGTGCCGCTTACAGGGGTTGAGGCTGTGCCAGCTGAGTGCTGAGCCTGGTCTCATCTCTGTCCCCTGTAGGCGGTGCATCCCCAGCTGAGCCAACCCTGTCCCCATTCCCTGTGAGCAGCACTGAGCCTAGCACTGCTTGCAGGGAATAGGGACGGTGACGGGGCTGGGCTCAGTGCTTGGCTAGCATGGCCCCATCCCCTGTGAGTGGTGCTGCCTGGGCTGCAGCAGCTCCACTCACAGGGAATGGAGCCTCACCAGCTGAGCACCAAGCCTGGCCCTGTCCTCATCCCTTGTAAGTGGCACCAGGCTCGCAGGGGGTGAGGGCGTGCCACTCGAGTCCTGAGCCTGGCCCTGTCTGCTGTGAGCAGTGATGCTGAATGTTAAGCCCAGGGCCACTTGCAAGAGATGGGGCTGGGCTTGGCACTCAGGTGATGCGGACCCATCCCCTGCAAGCCCGGCACCGCTCGCAGGGCATGGGGATGGGGATTGGAATAGGCTTGGTTCGGCTCAGCACTCAGCTGGTGCTGCCTCATCCCCAGCATGCAGTGCTGGTGCAGTCCAGGCACTGTCACTCAGGGGATGGGACTGCACCAGCCGAGTGCCAAGCCCAGCCCTGTGCCTGATTTTTTGATGTTGCATGGTGTATGAGTCAAGTTTGATTTTTAAAACCCCAAAATTGAGCTTCAAAATTCAACTTTTACACTGTGAAATATGGTAGATGGCGATGCTTTAGTGTAGATTAGTTTACTGCACAGTAAAGAGTCTCATGGAGAAACACCAAGACAGAAGTAGAACTTTTAAAAAACATTTTGTTACAAAAAACCCATTATTAGGGCTTTGTTTTCTAAGTAGAGATATCAGGACAGGTAGTGTAGGGCTGTATGGTTCTTTTGTGGCACAGGACTAGTAATTTAGTCCTCAAGCCCTTTTAATCATCCCAGGAGAACTTCATCCAATAATTCTCAATTCACTAAAGAAAAGGTGATCTTCTAATGTCCAAGAACCGATAAAAAAACTCATATTGTTCATCTACCTTGCTGTCATTGTAGTAAAAGAAAGTGGACCCGTGTGGAAGAAAGGGGCTGTGCTTTTATGTTGCTTCTATGACTGTTGCTTCAAAATGGGCCCATCTACATGTACTAATTGTCATTAGTATTTTAGTGCAAAGTAAGACTTCCCTGGGGAGCACATCTACATGTGATCCCTCATGGGAGCAGATTTGCTCCCACCCTGCTCTATTCCCCCTGCAGCAGCCAGAGGCAGCTCTGCCCCCCTGCAGCAGCTGGTCCCTATGAACACAGGGTCAGAAGAGCTCTTCTGGCTGCAGCAACAGCTGTCTCCTGGCCCCATGCACATCAGGAGGGGGATCTGATATGCACTAGGCAGAGCTCTCCTGGTCGTGGGCCCATTAAGACACACAGCTGCCAGTGAGCCCCCTGCTGAGTGGGGTTCCTCTGCACAGCAAGGGGTTCACTGGGAGCTGTCCTGGGTTTGGAGCAGATGCTGGCAAGCCATCTGCCAGGTGGATGAGGCATAGGGTTCACTGGCAGCTACCCTGTTTGGGATGGAGTTGGCCACTTCGGAGGGCAGTGGGGGATGGCAACCTAGCCCCCACAAGCAACCAGCTATAGGCCACACAGAGCTGCTCTGGGGGTGGATGGAGACTGGGTTCCCAGACCCTGCCTGTCCCCCAGAAGAGTCAGCTCTGCACTGAGAGTTGGGAGCTGAGATAGGGGTTCCCCTTTCCCTGCACTGACTGGCTCCCAGTTCCTTGGAAGAGCTGGGAGGTAAGCAGTGCCCAGACTAGGGACAGAGGGCTCCCTATCCCTGTGGCCCCCTGCTGTCTAGGCTGACCAGGAGCAAATCTGATTCTGGTCAGTATCTACATGGGTTCTACTGCACAGTAACTACTGCTTAGTTAATCTAGTACCTAGCGGTATTAGCTAACTGCACAGTAGTCTAATTTACTGAGCATTAAATGCCTTGCATATGTAGACAGTGATGCTTCACTACACAGTAGATTAGTAAATTGTCTTGTGTGGACGTGCCCAACGTAACTTTCAGAAATTATACATTAATACAGTGCGGGGCAGAGGGGAAGGTAGAAGCTGCACCGCAATCAGAATCCTTTCATTATGTTTGTCCCATTACATCACATGTTAGTCCTCCATTGTGGTCTTTATTTCTCAATAAATCTAATCCTCCTGATAATTCACACAGAGGAACTATTTCTTTAGCCCTGTTTGTATCCAATGAAGTTCCCAAAATATAAGAAAATGCAATAGTCGTTATTTTTAAACACCACCTAAATACCCTAAGAACGAACAAGTGTGTTGGGGTAATCTTGATTAACAGATTTAACCTTAATGATGCACAACATATGTACATGCCAACACTATCAGTTAGTTCATCTCCAAAAATAGGAAGAATCATTAAGAGCTATCAAGCTCCTGATTAGCGTGAATAAAAAATATCAAGATCTTAATGGAGCTTAACGGAATTCAGAAACAAAACTAATACTGTCATGCTATTGTTCTAAACAGAGGACTGATACACTCTATAAATCTATGGAAAATAATACTGATACAGGTAAGGAGAGATAATAGAGTTCTAAAGCAAAGATTTGCTATGTTTATGTAAAAGATATAGGGGCTAAAGATGTGAGAAAATTTCTATTTAGATACTTGACCTAGGGAACAGCTACAACATTTGCAAGCAGATTTTGTATTGTAAGTGTGGATAGCAGCTCCTTCTTCAACAATACCATCTTTGAAATTACATTTCCCTGTCTTTCAAAGACCTTGATGTTTTACATGGAACAGTTGCAAAAGAAAAAATTATGTTTGATAGCTTAGTGCTTTAGCACTGTATAAAAAACATCAGAGGGCTGTGTTGGCTCTAGCTTCTTTGTATAACAAAAAATTAGAAACATGGAGAATTGAAAGGGTTTTTTTTTTACTTTAATAACAATGTTTTTGACATTGCTTCCTGTGCTGTGCATTCAGGAGTAACTCAATTCTGCTTCATGTGATGGATCAAGTTGTAGCCTTACATTTTATTACTATAGAGCCTACTCTCAGACAGTAGGGCTTTGTTTCTAAAAGAGAGGACTGGGAACAGGGTGGTATGAAACTCAGAGGAGAATGAGTCTGTTAAGACTTGATTTCCTCTGGGCTTAACTTAGACATTTTTTCAGATTCTGAAGGAGCTGAATGACATTCTTCTACTGCCTTACAACTAACAGGTCAGCTGTCAAAAGACCCAGGAACTTATATCCTTTTCCCACAAAATACTTTCATACCCATGATGCTTCTAAAATTTACATCATTATCTGGTGCCTCCATGTGACATAGATCTCTTATACAATATGAGTGCATGAAGCTTCATCCGCAAGGTTTGGAGATTTTGTTTTTTTGATGGACACTGAAGGTCAGACTGTTAGTTTCTCATGAGGATACCAGGGAACTTTGGGACCTCACGACCCACAGGTTATGTGTTCTCCTGGATTCTTGCTGATGCTCAGTTCTTGCACAGCATCTGTCAGTAGCATCTTTTTTACTGTCTCCAGCTGACAAAGGGACTGCCTGACATCCTGTTGGACAGGGACTTGGCTCTGGTTATACATACTCTCTTCACCTCCTGACTGCACTATAACAGTAAAATCTATATGGGCATGAAGCTCTTAAGTCCTTTAGGAAACTCCAGCTACCTCCAGCTAACTCCAGCTCCAGCATGCCTCTTCAGCAATACAACTATTAAAAATACATAAAACCCATCCTCTGGGGTTTTTTTGCTGGGTTTCTACTGAACCAAGTTCACGATCCTAGTCTTGACCTTTAGAGCTCTCTGGGTGCATCTACACATGTAATTAAGCTACAGTAATAAACTCCAGGGCAGTTTGCACTGGAGTCAGCTGCTCCTGGGTGTAATGTCTACATACATGCCCGGGACCACAGCATGTTGAGCTGGGGCAGAGCAGCCCTGGGCAGCAAGCTCCCACAGACAGCCCCGGGCGCTGGCACTGGACGGTGGGGGGGCTGCCTGGGGCACGAGGGTGCCTAAGTGTGGAGCTGGGCAGCAGGCAGCCCCTGCACTTTAGCATCCTTGTGCCACAACCAGTCTCTGTCACCATCTACACATGCGTTTTGATGGAGAAAGTAACTGCACCAGCAGAATTAATTAATTTATTGTAATACTAGCACATGTGTAAAAAGTGATGCTTTACTGTGGAGCTAATTAGTCAACTCCATAGTAAGATGCACATTTAAATGCACCCTTTATTGCCCAAAGCTCCCAGATGAAAACTGTGTTCAACCATTCTGCTCCTAGGTATAACAGGATTTTTTTTTACTAAAAGAAGCACTTTGCCTGTATAAGGCATCAGAGATTTTTTTAGGGGTGGACCAATCAGAGATTGTAGAGCCATCTCGCATGGCAAAAAAGGATTGTTGCAAAATTTACTGACTTGTTTCAAATACAAGACACTGTTCTATGACCTTATTTTCTCCAACATAAATGCAGGAACACTTAAGTGTGTACTATCTATGCTGACTTGTTTTGGCTTAGCTCTCATATATTGCTTTCATTAGTTTTTAAAACGTTATTTATTTTTTTTGCTGAAGGTGGTATCATGCCATTTGCAGTTATGTTTACAAACCAGGTGTATTTGGTCCTGTTTGCATAAATGATAGGTATAAAGTCACATCTCAACAGAATTTTATGCCTTTGATATTTACACTGTTCATTCATGTTTAAAATATACAAGACCAAGTAAATATTCCCGCCAATGATCTTCCATACAGACAAACAAACTCAGTGGGGTTTAAACTGTGAAGTTAAAAAATAACAATTCTGATTCTTGTCTCAGTTCCAGTGGTGTCAACCAGGCAAAATTTCACTTGAAGAAAATAGTGAAGGTGGCTTAATGAAGTGGGACTTCATTAATAATGGAATTACAGTAGGCTATGTATTTCAATTTGTGCAGGCATACAACATGATAACAATTTCTACTGCTACCCTCTGTCTTATAGATTTCATAGATTTTATAGACATTAGGGCTGGAAGGGACCTCGGGAGATCATCGAGTCCAGCCCCCTGCCCAAAGGGCAGGAAGTCAGCTGGGGTCATAG
>NW_017728906.1:97022632-97026519 GCF_001723895.1 Crocodylus porosus
AAAAAAACTTACCCAGAGATGCTGGAACAGATGTCTGAATGGTGACTCATGGAAAAACAGAGAAATTACAGTGCTGGCACTGCATAGCCAGGAGGCTCCTGTGCATACATCTCAGCCCGCTCTGCAGGCTCCCTCAGTCTGCCCAAAAACAGATGGCACCAATGCACAGGGCACCCCTGATTGACTGACACAGACTGGTTAGAGTCAGCCTGTGTCTTCCTGCAACACCATGTGGGATTGTGAAAGGGGAAGTTCTCCTGGAACAGCAGGGTCCAGGAAGTGATTTTCTGTCTCCTTAGAGGAGGGCATTGGGGAGCAAAGCACCCTAGGATACTAGAGAATTTTGCTGGAGGACTGTGGTGTGGTTTAAAAGACTGCATGTGTTCAGACATTTGCCCCGCTAGAAGAAACTCTCCTGGGAGTGATTTAACTCTGGTTGTTCCTGAGTTATTTTTCTCCTGGAGTGGCCCTTTTTGGACTGTGAGAAAAATCCTGAACATCTGTACACTTCAGGCTTCTCTTTCGGAGAGCTGAGACTCTCCTATGAGAAAATGCATGTCTCTTTGTGGCCTTAGACTACTTCATATTCAATGAAGAGTCACTGACACAAATTTAGAAATGATGTGCAAAGGAAGTGTTCATATTTATGCATTCAGCCTACGATACTCCAATTATACAACAGAACACCACTGAAATCAGTAGAATTACAAAGATGTGAAGCCTATGTAAAGGGGTGGTGAGGAAGAGCCTAGGACACTAGTTGATTCTTGGTTCACATGAGTACGGAAAAGTATATGATGTTAAATTAAAGCAAGTAAGAATGTTTTTAAAAATCTCTTTGAAAAAAATTAATTCAAATTAATTCCAGGCATCTCAAACCAGGGACCCAAAATTAGTGGAATTCTTTAATCACAATCTCTCTTTGTCTCAGTACCCTATCTGCAAGAGAAAAACAACACTACTACCTTACAGAGATAGTATGAAAATAAAATCATTAGTATCTGTGAAGCAATACAAAAAGCCCACTGGGAAATTAGTAATTCTGCATTCAGAGCAGGGTATGTAATAAATAAGGCATTGAGCCACCCACTGAACAATGAAAATAAAATGAAGTATTGAATGGCTGCTCATTAAGTGAGCATAGTGAATTCTGTGCACTGAGTGAAACACAGGCCCTGCTTAAAAGAACAATATGCTGCCATGTAAGTAATAACGGTATCATAATACATATGTAAAAGATAGCTACATTAAGACTATACACACAATTTTTTATAATTTTGTAATTTTTGGCTGCCAGATTTGCATTATTAATATTTTTAATCTGTGTGTACATGTGCAAGAAGGAATTCTAGTGTAGTACTACTGACTTCTATTAAAGTTATATAAAACATTAAAAAATCTTATAAAACCAAGTCTAAATGAGGTTCCAGATTGATATTTACATCATCTTCCTTCCTTATCCTTCAATAATTTATAAATAAAAATATCTTCCTCACACTTCATATTTTAAATTTAATTCATAGGGATCACATTTTTCTTTTAAAAGCCATTGGTTGCAGAAGCCATATTTTTCATAATGGTGGCCAAAGGAGAAACTTTCTAATTTTACTAGAGTGCACTGAAATTCCACAGAGAAAATGAACTGACACCTAATTCTGTGATATTATTCCAGAGAACATACTTAGATTTCTCTAAAACAATGGGCCAATTTAGAATTTTAACAATGAATTAGAAATGTTTTAGACATGTTAGGACAATTCAATCCAACATGCTCGAGGCAAATTTGTAGCTTTGCTACATAACTGTGCTACACTAGGAGCAGTACAGGGATGGAGTGTTGCCTTCAGGAGGCAGAGTTCTCCCCAGGCGTCCTCCTTTCTTTGAGTACGTAGTAATTTAGTGATGGTATATACTTACAACCCGGTTTTTCAAACCTTCCTCAGAGGCACTGGGTATTGGCTGAAGACAACGCTGCAGATTTTGCTGAGGTGTGCAATTGCTCCTTCTGGGACGTAAACCTGGAGGTTTCTTTTCTCAGGGTCAGACTGATCATCATGTTTGGGGTCAAGAAGGAATTTTACCCCATGGTCAGATTGGTGTGGACTAGAGGTGGGGGGTGGGGGGGAGTTGTTTTCCTGTTCGCAGAGGGCATGGCCCTTTTCCTGGGATTTCTTAAGTGGATATTAACAACCTTTACACCAGCAGGCCATTGGCCACCATGAACCCTCTGCTCTACCTGTAGCAGGTTGTGTTGTTCCTTATGGTGTGTTAGAGTTGAGTCTGTAGTTTTGCTAAGAGGTTATACAGTTCCTATGGAAGTCCCTTTCAGCCCTACTTCTCAATGATTCTATGAAAAACTAGAAAGCCCCTATGACAGTCTGGCTGGTCTGTGCAATGTGTTCCAGGTGAGATAGAAGTAACTTCACACCCCATCATCCACACCAATGAGCTCTTGCTGGGGATTAGTAGGTTGCCATTTACTCCCAGACATCCAGATACAAAGTCCAGATACCCAATGGGAAGAGGTGAGGAAGCTTTTGCTTAAGACCGTTTTGTAGCCATACACTACAAGTCAAAAATCCAGTCCTTAATATTTGGTTTGCCATTTTTTCTTAAATCATTTTCAAGGTGGAAAATAAAGCGAATGTTTTCAAGTAACTTACTGGGATAACTTTGCCTGCAAAGCATGAATGCAGTTTCAAGCATCATCAGAAGCAGCTCTTTTATGTATTTGACACATGACCTTTTAAATTATATTGCAAACATTTAGCATTTTTCTGGTCTAAAAATAAGTCTTTAAGTTTTTAAAATGCTTTTAAAAGCATTTTGCTTTTTTCTGTATAAAAAGAAGCATTTAAGGATAAGTACCATTGTGACAATCTAGGTAAGGTATTTTTACCTTCAATTCTGTAGGTCAGTGGCACACAAGTGACTGCTTTGAGGCATACAAAAACATATAGGCTAGGTCTAGTGGTATAAACGTACTTGGTGCATCTATATATGCACCTTTCTGCACAGTAGACTCATTTGCTGCTCAGTAAAGTGTCACCATTTACATGTGCATGGAAATTAGGCTGTAGACTAATTTACTGCACAATCAGATAGCCCTGTCAGACACAAGTGTTATCTAATGGTGGAGTAAATTACTGCACTTCATAGTTTCATAGTTTCTTAGTTAGTAGAGTTGGAAGGGACCTGAGCAGATCATCAAGTCTGACCCCCTGCCATGGCAGGAAAGAGGACTCGGGTCAAACAACCCCAGCAAGGTGATTGTCTAGCCTTGTCTTAAAGACCCCCAGGGTAGGAGCCAGCACCGCTTCTCTTGGAAGTTGGTTCCAGATCCTAGCCACTTTGACAGTGAAGTAGCGCCTCCTGATGTCTAATCTGAATTTGCTCTCTGCCAGCTTGTGACCGTTATTTCTAGTCTCTCCTGGTAGTGTTCAGGGAAACAGGGACCCTCCCAATGCCTGCTGGTCCCCTCTGACTAGTTTGTAACAGGCCACTAGATCCCCCCTCAGACTTCTCTTGTGGAGGCTGAACAGGTTCAGGTCCCCTAGCGTCTCCTCATAGGGCCTGCCCTGCTGCCCCCTGATCATGCAAGTGGCCCTCCTCTAGACCCGCTCCATGTTGTCCACATCCCTCTTGAAGTGCAGCACTCAGAACTGGATGCAGTACTCCAGTTGCAGCCTTTCCAGTGCCGCATAGAGGGGGTATTACCTCCCCGGACCTGCTTGAGAGGCAACTCTGGATGTATGACAAGGTGCAGCTGGCCTTCCTGTCTGCATCCCCACACTGCTGGCCCATATTCATCTTGGCATCAATGATGACTCCAAGATCCTTTTCTGCCTCTGCACTGATGAGAAGGGAGTTCCCCAGCTTGTAGGTAT
>NW_017728906.1:97031960-97073516 GCF_001723895.1 Crocodylus porosus
CTAACTACCTCCGTGAGCTGACTTAAGAATTCCTGGTCTAGCTCTTCCCCTTGGTTGGGTGGTCTATAGTAGACCCCCACCATTAAGTCTCTTTCCCCTTGACTGCCTTGTATTCTAACCCAGAGCACTTCTGTGTGCCCCTCCTCCTACTCTGTGCTACATGCACTTACATGCACGTGTAGATGGTAAAGTCCAGGTTAGTTTACTTTAGCTCAAATTGTGCTGGAGTTAATTCAGTTGCATTAATCACACATGTAGACGCACCCACTATGTCCACCAGTGGTTCCTTCAAAGATGCCATGTTGTTCTGTGGTTGCTGCCCCCACCTGGAAATATTTCAGCTCTGTTCAGGCAGCAGGGTCAGGCTCACTGGTGCAGACAGTACAGCACAGTTTGAAGGTTCTGCTGTTAAACACAGTAAGTCCTTGCTGTATATCCTAACTTTAGGTTCTTATGTAATGTAGAGGATACTTCAGCCAACATATTTAAGTTTTCCTTGTGTTTCTCTGCCACCTAGTGGTTAAATAGTATCCACAGCAGATTTTTAATTCCAGGCTTTTGATTGGCTAAATATATGCTGTTATTTTTGATACTGTATCTTTCCTGAACCTCCAGAACCCCTCAATTCTTTCCTTCACTTATTGCTTTTGACCTTCTGGAGTGTCAGTATAAAGGTCATCACTCCCTGTGTGCTGCCTTACACAATGTAGGTGCAGATCTGCTTGGTCTATAGACTCTAATGCAACAGAAGCAATCTTGCAATGTAAATGACACTTACCTCCAGCTAGTGTTTTTTTCTTCTCACAGAACTGCAGCTCAAAATATTTTATAAAACAGCTAGACAAATTATTCAGGGAAGTTTTAGCATGTCCAAAGCATTCCAAGATACAGTTTACCTGTAATTAAATAAAAAGGTGATATCAGTGATTCCCAAAGGATGTGAGGCAGCAAACCAGTGTGCCACAAGAGTGAGGGAAGTGTGCCATGCAATTCCTCTGTGTGAGGAGGTAATGCTCTGCTCCCCTGTCCGGCACCCTGCCCTGGGTACTGTAGCATCATCTGCAACTGCTCTGCGAGGGACTAATACCATTACTGTTTCCTTCTCCTGCCCTTCCCTGTCCTCAGATATCCCCTGTGCTGGGAGTCCGTGGGAGTTCCCAGTAGCACTTTTGTTGTAAGCAGGTAGGTGGGCATGCACAGAGACAGAGCTGGGCTTTGCAGTATGGTTTCCTCTATTCACTCCTCCCATGATCCCGGGCTGGCAGGAGTACCCATGGGAATGACTGGCAGTGCATGAAAGTCCTCAAGGGAAGCCTCAACATCAGGGGCTGCCCTTGATCCCTGAGGTACAGACCAGGGGTTGGCAAGGGGCAGACAGTAGAGCACAGCACAGCAGGGTGAGGTCCTATCCTGACAACCCTTAAGTGGCACCAGCTAGATCAGTGATTCTCAATTTTTTTTAACTTCAAGACTTCCCCCTCCCTCCTATCTTTTCTGAATTGAGATCTATAACAGTGGTTTTCAACTGAAGTGCTGTGAAATCCAGAAAAATTACAGAGGGGAGCCTTGAAGCTAAAAAGGCTGAGAACCATTGGTATAGGCTCATCATTGGTTTGCATCTCAGCATTAGTATACTTTCTTCTGGCAGGGAAATGAAATATATATTTGAAAAAAACAGAAAGATATATGTATATGCATGTGCATACATCTTTTTGATTGAAGAGTAAAGTGTGCTGCCAATTTTAATTCAGAAAAAAGTGTGCCCCAGGTATCAAATGTTTGGTAAACATTGGGCTGTAGGTACTAAAGAGACAATAAGCCAGGACATGAACAAGGTACAGCTTCAATAAGCTCAGTGGGAAATGTTGGGTGAACAAATACTTGAAAATCAGGCCCTCTCTTCAGGCACCCTAATATGAATTTAAGTTGTTACTATCACTTAAATTATTTGTTAATGTTGATAATGAAATGAAGATGGTGTCATAGGCCACTAAGATGCCCTGCTCCTTTAAAGAGCTGAAACTGCTAGGGGAAGAGCCCTGGCAGTGAGTTGGAAGCCCCAGCTGCTGGTTACCAGGGCAGCCAGAATGAGCTAGTGGCCCACACCTGCCAGAGGTCAGCTGACTGGAAGGGGCAGGGCCTGGCTCATATATAAACCCCAGGGCTGGGACCAGGCAAGTCAGTTCCCTGTTGGCAGCCAGAGGTGAAGGACCCGCCAGTGACGCAGCAGCCACATAATATGCTGCATCCAGGGTTAATGGGTCTCTGTAAGCTCCACAGGTACCCTTGCTCACTAGAGACTTAGTGCTGGGATGAAGTTAGATGCTTTTAAAAGGGGCAGAGCACACCCTTGTCTTTTGTATTATGTTATAGCCCAGGGACTTGTGTTTTGTTTTTTGTTCCACAACACCGGTGGTTTGGATGGGCTATTAGGGGAAGGAGGAAGCCTCATAGGAGACCCACAGCAGTGTTGGGACCCCAGTGCCAGAGAGGGCACAGCATTTGGGGTGAGACGCTGAGCGATACAGGGCTGCGGAGAGCCCAGGGAGGACAAGGGGGGCAAATTGCAACAAGACCCAGACAGAACAATGTTGGTATCATCTGTGAGGCTTGATGTGTGGTAAAGGGGTGTTTGGAGCCACACGTATAGCCCATAAGGCTAGAGTGCCCCGAAACACCTATCATAAAATGGGATCTATAAGGGGTCGAGAGCCCACGGGATCAGAGAGTCCAGCAAACTGTGTCCAAGAGGACTTAAAGGCAGCCTTCCTACTTTACATTTTCCATCAAAGACATGGTGGGCGAGAATTGAGAGTGCCCATTGGGCCAACTTGGCATGGTAAGGGGGTCTTGGGAAGATCATAGCCATCCTGCAGGACCCCGCCCCATGACTGATGGTTCAAAAGATAATGTCTTTTTTGACAGACTAGCAGAGTTAGGGAGACAAGGCACACCCTAGAAAGATGAAGTCAGAGATCTTGATTCTCCTACCTTAACCTATTTTACCACACCTACAATGCCTTTGGATAAGATTATTTGATAATATATAGTATTTCTGGGAGGCATCTTATTAATCCTTTAGTTAGTTTTATGCCAATTGTGCATTAATTTAGACCTGTTGTATTAGTGTCACAAGGGGCATGGACAGCCTGTGTGTGGCACATAGGAGACTGGGGAGAGATCAGGCAGCACAGTGGTATATAGGTCAGGGAGCAGAAAACAGAGCATGAGAGCAGAGCAGCAGCCTGGTCAGAAAGCACAAAGCAGGGAACAAAAAGGAAAGGGGAAAGGGATCTGAATGGCTATGAGAGAGTGCAGGGATAATTTTTCAGATATCCAGGTTCTACATGTATTGGTTTAGAGGAAAAAGCAGTTAGAACTTGTGGAAAGAGGTGATATCTTTTATTAGGCCAACAAGATTTTTGGGGGCAAATGTCTTTAACTGCATGCTTCTGTACACAAAAAGTGTTGGAATAATTTGTGACATGCCTGCCAAAAAGTTTGTCCCCCACTAATTTAGCGCATCCCCACAGCTTCTCTAAAGAACAAGAGCAGGCCCATTCACCAAGGGGGGCTTGTGGAACATGCTATTTATGTCACCTCCTACCCCATATACAATCTCAACATTTGGACCTCAAGTAGTACCAAAACAGACCAGGTAGGCTAGCTATGGGATAGTTGGGACTGTCTTAGGCATAGGAATCTAGCAACTTTTTGGTCCTTTAGTATCAGTGTTGCAAAATGAAGGAGGGAGATGATTTTGATTACCAACTTCAGAGTTACTCATCATTTATACCATTTTAAGAGAGGAAAACCAAGTTCCTCATCTTTTTGGAATGTTTCTATATAAATGCACTTCTGTGATTCAACTTACTTGTCATCTTTTAAAAAATATATATTTGGAGATGAAAAACAAATTTCCAATTTCTCGTGTTCAAACAATCATTTCAGGAAATAATGGGAAAGGCAGCAAACTATCCATGTGCCCCTTCCAACACAGGAAAAAAAAAATCACACACCAAAAGCACATTTTCTCATTTGATTAAACGCAAATTTGTTGGACTTTTCATGAACTGGGATGACAACACACCATATAGTTTTCTTTTAAAGTAACCTCTTCGGTTCTAACTTGTGTAATCATTTATACCGTGGAAAACTCAGTGCCAAGTGCTATTCTGATAGGGAGCATTACACATCCATGTTTGAGACCTACAAATTACACTAGAGTATAAAGGGTTTATACACAACATGAATGTTTAATTCTACCTAAATTGAAGCAGTGTTTTTTTTTAGAGTGAAGCAAACCTCTGTGTCATGTACACCTGTGTCAAAGCCCGATCCTTAACTGCCTCTCCAGCGACAGGGAGGGGACAACGAGCTGCTGGCAGGCAGAGCGGTCCCTGAGCTGCGGGTGGGGCTGGTGCTTCCCTCCACAGCAGTGGTGGTGCCCCCCCTAGGTGGCACCTGCAGACACCCAGCTTGGGCAGTCCCAGGGGGCACTGCAGCTGCAGAGAGAAACACCGGGCCCCACACAGCTCAGGCAGGCAGGCTCCGGTGGGGAGGGGTTGGAGATCAGGCTCGGGGCTTTTTTTTTTCTTCCCTTCTGTGGAGCCTGCCTTCCTGGGCTGCTTGCACAGTCTGCCTGCACAGCCCCTGAGCTGCACAGAGCCCAGTACTTCCCTCCATGGCTGTAAGGCAGAAAACTAAAATTCCTGAGAGGTGTTTTACTTTGCAGCATGTCATAGTCATTTAAGGCACATTACACCACCGAATGTGCTACAGCAGTTGGAATTAACGCGCAATACACCACCGTATGTGCAAACAGCAATGCCATTAAAGTGGTGCAAAAGGCATTTAACCTGCTTTAAACCAGCTCTAAAGTGTTGTTTACAAACACCCTAAGGCTATAGAAAAAATCAGGCTTCCAAAAATTAGAGTTTTAATTAGCTATTTCTCCAGCAGATGGCAGCACTAAATTGACTAATTCAGATCTGGCTTAACTTCAGTAGAACTGAAATAAAAATGCCTTAGATATGAGTGGTTGTATTAACCAATTGTCTTGGTTTTAATAAAACTACACATGGTTGCAACAAGAATGGAGTTGGCCTACTGTGTTAGTAATATTTCCTAAAATGTAAACAATATAAATACTTCAGTTGATCCTTCTCTCACCATGTGCACTGAACTATTTGTTAAGAGCTTCCTAATTAATCTATAGTGGCTTCATGATGAGCATGTACAGCAGTTTACCAAAGGTCAGCAAGCAAGTCAGTGGCTGAGTCAGGAATAGAACCTGAGTCTCCTCACTCCTCCTTTAGTTCCCTACCCATTGGATTATATTGTTTCACTATTACTCATAATTTATTAAAATATTTTCTTTTATTTATTCTTCAATTAATTTAGTTCTCCTTCCTCATTTTTTAATCTGAACTTTAGAAAAAGGCAGAAGTTAGAGAGGATTTGATCTCGAGTTTAAGATAATTACTGCATTCAAATGTGGATGTCAGATTTGTGGTAAAGCTATCCATCTATGTAGTAGCAGCACAAAGAGATACCATCTTTAGAACTGGTCTACTGTGTTTAACATCACAGAATCAAAGAAAATTAGGGTTGGAAGGGACCTAAGCAGTAGCTCCATGCAAAGGAGCAAGTATTTGATTCAGATTTGGATTCGACTGATTCAGAGGATCAGTGATTTGATTCAGTGATTTAAGTCACTGTCCTTATTCGATTCAGCCAAATCAGATTCAGAGATCTGGTGCCGATTTGGTGATTAGGCCATAGATTATAATGGGGAATCACTAAAATACCTACAACTTTGTCATTTTCCTACCGGTTCAGATGAAAAGAGCAGGGATGGTAGCCCCTTCTGAGGGCATGAAGCCTGCCATATTTCAAGGAGATAGGTGCAGGGGTTTCTGTGGAAGTGCCCCTCAAACTGTTGAAAGCAAAACTCATATCACTTGTATGCGTTAAAAGGTGTAGCTTGTAGCATCATTGGTCTAAGGACATAGGTAGACAAGGTTCTTTGGGTAAATTTGATGTCTTTTATGAGACCAACTAAATAGTTGGAGAAATATATCTTAGCAAGGTTTTGAGTTTAAAAACCTTTCATCAGGCTGAGGAAGCATTGCAGTTGGTGTGTGTGCTTTTCCTGGATGGAATGAATAGTGAAGAAGCCAGAGGCTGGTATGCATGCAAGCCAGCCAGTCAGTGAAAATGTAAATTGAGGTGTCAGGGGTTGAGAATTAGTCTGGAGGTGGGGAGGATGGAGGGGGATGTAGCAGGTAAAAGTGGAGAAGTACCTGGGGAGTCAGATGTCTGGCAGGTTGTAGTGTGTCATATATCCAATATCTATATTGAGTCCATGAGTTTTTGTATCTAGGAGGTTGATGCAGTGCAGTTCATAGGCTCATCTGTGAAAAGTATTTTGTAAATTCAAACAAGCCTACTAACCTCATCACCAGAAGCAAACTTCCTACAGCCCAAAACACACCAAATGGATCCAGACCATGCAATAACAAGAAATGCAAAACCTGCCAACATATCTCCAATAATGGTGTGTAAAATGGGTCGCATTCCATTTGGATTTGGATTCAGCCTGAATCAGGGACAGTGATTCGATTAACTGATTCAGATCACTGTCCCCAGTCGATTCGGCCAAATCCAAAGATTTGATGCTGATTCAGAGAATCAGCGATTCCGCCATAGACACAGCTTTCAATGTTTTTTTCTACATACCTCAAGGTACCAGGCATGGCTTGTGAATGTTATGATGCTGGGGCAGATAGAGCATCCCACAGGAGTGGGGGTGGGGAGGAAGGCATGTGCTCAGCAGTGAACCCGGAAGTGGATCAGAAGTACTTCTGGTCCACTTCTGGATCTACCGGGGAGTGTGCTGGGGGGCCACCTGGCTTGGCAATAGGCCATGGAGGGACCCCAGGTGCCCCCTCAAACCCAGGAGGCACCAGTTGCCAAGCCAGGAGGGCATAGGGGGGGCACGTATCCCTGCCCTTCTCAGCAGACTCAGAATTGGACTGGAAGTGCTTCTGGTCCACTTCCAGGTCTGCTGCTGAGTGCACTGGGGAGCCCCACACACTCCTGTGGGACACTGCATCTGCCCCACCATCACAGCATTCACAATCTGCCTTGTACCTTGAGGTATGTAGAAAAAACACTGAAAGCTGTGTCTATGTCCCAATCATTGAATCTTCCCAAAACAATTCGGAGGGTTCTAATTGGATTTGCAGAGATTAAAGGGTCTCCTGGTTTGATTTGGAATCAAAGATTCAGCCACCGAATCAGGCCAAATCTCTGAGGAATCCAATCGGGGAGCGAATCTTTGCACAGCCCTAATCTCCAGTACCCCTACAATTACTACATCCCACAACAGAACCATTACCATTCCTGGACCTTGCAGCTGCACCTCCATAAACATTATATATCTCATCCAGTGCACCAAATGCCCTGATACGTAGGAGAGACCAAACAACAACTGAGCCAGAATTAATGCATACTGGAAATCTATTAAAGACAAGAATACCCAATTACCAGTGGGGGCACATTACTCACAAGAAAGCCACTCTCTCTCCAATCTCTCAGTCCTGATCCTGAAAGGGAATTTGCAAAACACTTTTCACAGACAAGCCTCTGAACGTCACTTCATCAACCTCCTAGATGCAAAATCTCATGGACTTCATATAGACATTGGATTTATGATGCACTATAACCTGCCTGACATCTGACTCCCCAGGTCTCTCCACTTTTACCTGCTACATCCCCCTCCCCAGCCTCTCTCTCACTCCCTAATGCCTCAATTTACATTTTTACTCTCTGGCTTTCTTGCATGCATACCACCTTCTGGCTTCTTTACTATTCATTCCATCCAGGAAGAGCACACATAACTGCAGATGCTTCCTCAGCCTGAAGAAGGGGTTTTAAACCTGAAAGCTTGCTAAGATATATTTCTCCAATTATTCAGTTGGTCTAATAAAAGATATCAGATTGACCCAAAGAACCTTGTCTGCCTTGCATGTTAAGGCACAATGGGATGAACACAGCAGAGATGGTAGCCTGTAACAGGGGGCCCTCCCAGTGCCGGTTAGATCTTGGCCCGCCCACCTGTTTCTGGGCCAATTGCCCACCCCTCTTTCTTGTGCTATGCCTTGATGGAAAACTGATTCAGATGTTACTCAGGCAGGAGGTTACCCATTTAGGCCTCTGATGTCTAGGGGTGACATCCATTCCACAGCTCTGTACCCCCTCCATGCTGCAGCCCGTGCCTCTCAGTTTGCATCCTTCAGTTTGCATCTTTTACCCTGAGAATCCTGAGCCTTTTGCTCTGGCCATTCCCTGAGAATCCTGACCCTCCAACTCCCTCCTCTGAGTCCTGGCCCCAGCACAGACCAGTCGAGGGTAGCTCAGGTCAGATCTGAGCTGCCTGCCTGTTTTCACCCTCACAACTCCACTGCAACCAGGAAGCCTCAGGCCTCTCAAAGATGTTACAGATCTGGTCTTTCCCCAGCCAGGACTGTGCATGCATGTGGTGGCTGAAAGTTATTAGGTGCCCCCTACCTGCCTTTGACGAGGGAGGTTAGCAGTCCTGGCGTTTCCTGGGGCTGCTGTACCACCAGCTGTCCCACCAGGCCTCCCTACCTTGGCAGGGTGCAGTTATAGGTCATGCCCAGGACCTGGGACCTCCTCCTTCCCCATAGCCCCAGCTCATACCTCCAAGTTCATCCTGGCATGGGAGCTCAGCAGTTGGATGTTCTTCCCCTGCTGGCTGGTGATGCAGTGAGTGCCACCTCCAGCTCTGAGAGCAGGGCATTAACTTGTTTTAAAACAAAAAGGAAATAGGTGCAGACAGAGTGAGGAGGCTAGCACTCACTCTGTCTACAGATGGAGATTGAGGAACCCCAGCAGTGGGAGATTCACCTTCAGGAACACCAGCTGCTCCACCAAACCAGGATCCAAGGAGGTATGGTGGGGTGTTACAACATCACCAGCAATACTAAAAACCCTCTCACTTGGAACACTGGTTGGTGGACAGGACAGGTGATTCCCAGACAACTGTGGCCAGATCGTGCCACACCTGGCTGTGGGTTGCCCAATAGGCCAAGGGGTTGCCATGCGGCGGCTCCATATCATCACTGAGCTAGGTAGTCACTGAGGCCTCCATGCTACCTGCCTGATGGTGGGATCTGGTGCCTCTGTGTCCCAACATGGAAGCCATGCCCTTGGCCCACACTGGTAGCAGCTCTGGTGGAGGAGATTGGCTGGTGCTTGGAGTGCTGGCACAGGAAAATAGATCCCACTCTTCCATGTCCCCCTGACTCTGCCCTTCTGCCTCCCTGACTCTGTTCACCAGCACCTCCATCCAGTGATTGAGGGTTTTGCTGCTGCAGATGCTCCCCTTCACCCTCGGGTCACACATGCCAGCCAGCATATGAGCTGTACTGGACTACAATGGATCCAGCTGTTTTTTGATACACTCCTTCAGCTGCTTCACCAGTGCCTGAACTTCTGGTGAAAGCGGCTTGCCCCAGCCAGGAACATTGATCCCCTGGAACTTCTCCATTTGATTCTCAAGCTCCTTCACTATGGGGTCACTTGGCTAAGGAGAGCATCAGCAGCACTGAGGCTCTCAGAAGGCTCAAGGCAAGGCTTGAGGACCATCAAGATCTGAGAGATGGTATCTCACTCTGTTTTGTTAAGGGGGCCACTGGTCCCAATTTCCCCGACCAAGGCCATCTCATAGATGGCCTTCTGTTGCTCAGCCAGACTTTTCCAACATCAGGTATGTGGAGTTCCACTGAGTCTCCACAACCTGTATGATTTTGTGCTGTGGGATGCTCAGCTCTGCCTGTTTGTACCGCAGCACCTTGCCTCCCTTGAGGCTCCCGTGAAAGTAGCCTGCCACCTTCTTGCATTTTTAAATGAGCTGGCTCGTAGTGGTAGCGACGATGCCATCACTGGGAGTCCTGTCCCCCTCCAAGGCATCCCTAACGATGAGGTGGAACTTGTGTGCCACCCAGTGGATGCCAACACACCACCTTTACCGTATTGGCCCTGTTGTTGGTGACCATAACCCCATGGACCATAACCTCATCACCCTGCCCAACAAGCTACCCCTGCACCACGTGGTTCATGGCCACCATGATCTCCCTTGCCATGTGGGACTCATCCATCACCTGAGCTTGAAGAAGAGCCCACTGACACCCTGACTGATCACATCAGTGCCCTGTGAGGGAGCGGTAAGCATGATCTCCACCCTGGCTGCTCCAGATTTCCGAGGTGAAGTCTAAAGCTACCTGCGGCCCCGCCTTGTGCAGCTCCTCCCTCAAGTATTCCCTGCCTGCCTCATATAGGGAGGATACCACTGTCCTGCTAAAGGTAGTGCATGCGGGCACTTGGTATGATGGGGCCATGAGCCACCTGAACCTTGAACACTCAACAAAAGAGAAGGGCTGGCCATTGAGAGCAAGCATCTCCCCAATGTCCTGGGTGACCTTCTCACCTTGGGAGTAAACGCTACTTTGTCTCCACCTTTTCCCCACTGGTTCAGGGTGGCTTGCCTCTGCTTCTTGTGGATGGAGGCTTTGGAGCGAGAGGGGAATTTTGGGGGGGGCATACTCCTACTGATGCCAGGCTGAGGAGGAACAAGGGCAAGGGGGTGTTGCCTCCCGAGATGCAGCAGCATTGCTGTGGCAGTGAAATGTTTCATCCTTGCCCCAGCTGATCTGCTTTCGGCAGGTAGCATACCTGGGATCATCTGCCAACCCTAATGATCCCATACTACACTACCCATCTGCTTCTGGGTTCTGGGTGGGGTTCTTGCCTTATCCCCCTGCTCACCAGGCAGACAATAGGAGGAGCTGAGTCACCTGCCCCCACAACCTCCTCTGAAGTGCCTTCCAGAAGAGACCTGCCTCTAGGGGAATTTTGAGGGGTGTGCAACACAAACTCAGATTCCCCCTCCTTCCCCAGAATTTCCTTTGCTATGGCACTCAGCTCTGCTGCTTCCAGATCCAGCTCCTCTTCCGGCACTGAAAAACTCACACTGGAAACTGAAATTGGGGTGGAGACTGTCATGCTGCTGCTAGTGGTTATTGTTGGTGTTTTTGAAGGCGGTGCAAGTGCAGATACTGCTCCCACCTCCTTGCTCCCACTAGCAGCAGACTTTTCTTTTGCTGCCAGGATAGATTTGTCTGGCGGGGGGGAGGGAAGGGAAGGGACTTGCAGCTCTCCCTCTGCCCCCTGTCCCTCCCCTGCCTGAAGATCTGGCACCTGCCTTTCCAGCACACTTCATAATGCTTAGTGTGCTGCAAAATGTATATGTGTCTGTAATATATGTTGTTCTTCCCTGCAGTGCACAGTGATGACACACTTTCAGGGAAAACACAGAAGGAGAGAGAGTAGCTAGCTAGGAGCTACCAAGATACTAGATAGCAAGCCAGAACCTTTCAGACACTGCTAGTCCAAGAGAGACAGCTCACAAGAGGCACAGATCACTTCACACACAGCCTTATATGTTGTTTCTACATCCTTCCTCCAGAACACTATGACTGGAAGAGAACTCAGGTAAAGATCATGGTCACTGGCCAGCTACAGATGTCAATATCAGAGCAGTCTTCCTCCCCCTCCGTCTTCTAGGTTTCTGTTTCCTGCAAGTCTGCCTTCTGACAGAATATTTTCTGAACAAATTTGGAGGTTTCTGAATCAATTCGGACCTTTTAATAGGTCTCCTGATTTCATTCAGATTCGGCGATTCAGTTACCGAATTGGGCTGAATCTCTTCTGAAGCAAATTGGCTACTGAAGCTTTTCACAGCCCTACTAACCGAGTCATCTAGTCCATCCCCCTGCTCAAAGCAGGACCATCTCCAACTAGATCATCCCAGCCAAGGCTTTATCTATCCAAGTCTTAGAATCCTTCAAGGAAGGAGATTCAATAAGCCCTCTGGGTAACCTGTTCCAATGCTTTATTATCCTTTCAGTGAGGAACCTTTTCTTAATATCTAACCTAAACTTCCCTTGCTGCAACTTGAAATAATTGCTCCTTATTATGTCATCTGCCACTACTGAAATCAGTCTTGCTCCATCCTCTTTATAACTGCCCTTCAAGTAGTTTAAGGCTGCTATTAAATCCCTCCTCAGTTTTCTCCCCTCCAGACTAAATAAACCCAGTTCCCTCAGCCTCTCCTCATAAATCAGGTGCCCCAGTCCTCTAACCATTTTTGTTACCCTCCACTGGACACTCTCCAATTTGTCCACATCCTTTCTGTAGTGGGGATGATATAATAATGAAATGAAGATGTGCTACTTGTAGACAAAAGTGTCAATACTTCATCAACTTAGAGAGCTTAAACCAAAATTGAAGTTCCCATAGTAAGCTTAACACACTTTCATTGCACTTGTATTAAAGTACATATTTTTAAAAAGTAGCATCAGTGATTCAGATTGCTTTGTACAATAATGTAAAGTAAGCATTGCTTTGGGAACTCTCCTATTTCAATTTTCATATTCTGACTAAAGTGAAGTGAAGCAAAGGCTTATTTCAATGTAATCAGACTTACTTTAAATAAAATGTAAATAGGAATACAGCTGTGTTTTCCAATATTCAAGCAGACGTCAGTCAGACTCTCAGTTCACTGTCAACATGTGCATACAAGATGCGCACTAACACATCTGGAGCCTTTCAACTCTCAATAATCACTGATTCATGCACTGTCTATTTAAATCAGCTGTACTTTGACAGCACTACTTTATCTAGAATGGAGAAACCTTTTATTTCAGGAAGAAAATAGAATGTTTTGAATAATGTCTTTTTCAAGTATTGGGGAAAAAAATCTTAAAAATTAACAGATCTCATTGTTCAATGGAAGGACAAGGGAAGCATCCCATGCACAAGGGAAGCTTGAGCTCTAAAACAAAGACAGTCTAAGCTTAGTTTAGAAGGGACTAAAGAGTTGGGGTTTTTTTAAAGCAGAAAATTCAGAATTCAAAAATGGCTATATTAAGTATTCCAACATTCTGCTCCACCTATGCGTGGAGATCAAGCATTACATAGTTTAGTGCAAAAGGTGATTTTGAATGGGATTTAGAATGGTTATTATTGTTTGGGAATGTCATTTTGAACTACACTGCTAGTATGATTGCTATGACAATTTAATGCATCAGTGAGTTGCAGTGTCCAGTCAAATGAGAACCTCCCCCCAATCCCTGAGTGTACTGTCATGGAGATAAATTCTGTATCCTAGACACACAGTCAGCTTCCTGACACACACTAGGAAGAATTTGGTTCAGATATGGAAAGGAGGTATGAAGCAAAGTTAAATTAATAAATTTTTGTCTGCATTATAAATGTGTTCCTTGTTTTCAAAGAATGGGCCCTTATTTATCCTTATTTATTTTTTAGCAATTCCCTTTGGTATAATGGCAAAAACAAATTGGCTTAGAACATTTAATGATAATTGAGTTACACTGGTGTCTAAAAATAAAAAAATATGAATTTTTAAAAAGAAAATTCATGAGAAGTTTCTATTGGATGAGTAAAGCTATATTGATTTAGTTTAGTGGAGTTCTGACATATTGTCAAGATAATAACACTTAAATCATACTTTTGTAAATTAACACTTCAGTTAAAGCATGGTAATGATACTGAATATATCAATTTGCATCAAGTACCCTTAAACATCTTCCCACCTTCTCCCATATAATACTTTTCCTGATACTGTAGTAGTTGCTATACTTCGTTTCAATTGCCACACTGGACACCACCACAAAATAAAGAGTTACTTTAGTTACTGAAGGCAATTAGAATGGAGTAGAGTGGCAAGTATCTGACCTAATTCATAAAATCCATTTGTTTTGTTAATGAAATGTGCATTAAGTGAACATTCTCCACTGTACTAAAGCAAGTTGAGTAACAGATTCACCACCTTTGGTTAGCTTGTTGATTACTTTGTTTTCTTTTTAGTGGCTGAAACCTGTAGCATAACTGAGAGAAGGGGGTATCACCTGGGCACAACACGGCCACAACCACACCAGCAGCTGATGTGTCACAGCAATAGGCAGTGCTGCCCTGGGCATCATGCAGCTCCCCCACATGCAGAGCTCCCTGGCTATACCTTTGGTTGAAGCAGCTCCCTTTCTTCTAAGTTGCCAGTGCTTTAATTTGTACCACTCAGGTTGGCAACATGTCCTGCATTCAGATGCCTGGGTAAATGGTTTTGATAAATGGTTTTCAGATAATTGACACTCGACTGTATTTAATGAGAAGCATTGTGATGTTATGAAAGTCTTTCCATGAGTAGAGCAAGAAGGAAAATTAAAAGAACTAAAAAGCATGTCAGTTTAGTGTAGGTTTGATATACTTTCAATCCAGCCAGTCCCACAGTGACTTAAATAGCTTGGCGAAAAGTCCTATCTGAGCATCCCTAAAGAAAAATGTAAAATTAAAAAATGCCCCTGCTCATTCAAAGCATGTGTATGTGTCACATTCTAAGGCTGCTCAAAACACAACTTACATGTTTTATCTTTGAATCAAAGGTACACCTGCTGGAACTGGATCTGCACGTTAGGTGCTTCACAATTTGTTTGCAGGCTTCAGTTTTCCCAGAACCACTTTCTCCACTGCAGGAAGATCAGGGGGGTTGGAGAGAGAGAGAGAGAGAGAGAGAGAGAGAAAATCCCACTGTTTAAACATCATGTCTGATATTTTATTCACAACCTCTGGTACCCCTAATTCCAGAAAAAGATCTGTTCATAATAATGGATGCTAATATGGATATTAAATAAGGACAATTATGCATGTTAAATCAAAATAAGCCAATATAAAAAGTGGCTTTTTACCAGCACTGACAGATAGAAACATGGCTTTCTCCTTGTCCCTCAGAACAGCACAATGCCAATCAAAAGCAAATGCTCTCAGCCCTTCTTTCGTGTCTCAATCCCTTTATATTTTAGTAAGTCCAACAAATTGGTCAAACCTATTCCAAGCTGTCTGAAACTAAATACAGATCATAATCTGTATCTGTTGCCTTTTAGTAAGCACTTCATAAGGTTTTCTACCAACCAGTGGGAATGGGGATAACGGGGACTACAGGTGATGTGTCTAAACCTGTTGAGATTTATTGAGATTTGAATAAAACTTCAATTGTTTGTGAAAACTGAAGTAAAAAAGGCATTAAACACTTCAGCTTTCTCTGAATCATTTGTAATACTTCAGTCTTATCTGAATTGTTTGTCAAATTTTTAAAAGGATACATGAAGGCCACTTAGAAGACTGAGACAATCTAAATCCCAACATTGCCATTTTTAGAAGAACCTGGCAGTCCCAAGCTTGCCATTTTGCAAAAAATACATACATACATTTGTTACTAGTTCAAAATACAGATCCTCTTTTTCACAGAGAAAAGCAATTAGGTTCAATGTTATGACCATACAGGTTATCAATCAGACTATGAACATTGGCTCTCCAGTCTTTTTAAAAGGTGGAGGAAACTAGTGATTAGAAAGGTCTTCAGATGTTCTTTGAAGCCAAAGTCCAAGTCAAGTGAAGAAGAGTGGCATGTATTGACACTTCTGAGAATCAGGCCCAGGTATCTTCCAAACTTTTCCCAAATCCTGTTTTAGGGTTTAATATCTGACAGCCAAATTTTCCCATGATAAAACAGATGTTTGAAAAAGCCCTAACATTAGAATGTGATAGTCTAATGGTTTTTATTTAGTTTATTTTATTTAGTTTGCTTAACCCCACAGTTCATTTCCTTGTAGTGGTAAAGAATAACTTTCCAGCATCGTTGTTTTTTCTTTTTTTCCATCAAATCTTTGCTACAAATTGGAGAATTAGAACAAATGTTTGAGTGTAGCTAATACAAATTCTTGTTGTAACTTTCACTTTTTACAAAAGATCTATTAAAAGTCTCTAGGCCCATCTCAGAATTAACATAATGAAGACTTTCAAAGTATATAGATGTTTTACTTTTTGGGTCAAAACCTGATCAAAGAGTTACATCCTAAACTGTGTCCCAAAAGATGAACAAACCGATGCTTCGATGAATTAACCAGCTGTTTCACTTCCATAAATGTATGAACAACAGGAAGCAGTGAGGGTAAGAAGGAATATTGGTCCTGGATTCTTTCTTGTCATGCAATAATCATGCCAGATATCAGTAAAGTAAAAGAAAGGAGTCTCTGTATTTCATTCTTTTTAGAAAATGATCCTTGGAAGGAGAGTAAGAGCGAGGACATGTAGATAGAGTAATGGAATATGGAAAAATTTACCCATATTTTACTCTGTAGCAAAGAGTAGACATATGACTAGCTCTCTTCAGCTTGTTGTCTATAATAGACACTACTATAGTGACTAACCACTACATAAGAATCATAAAAACATAAGAATTACCATTTACTGGGTCAGACCATTGGTCCATCTTGCCTAGTATCCTGTATCACATAGTGCCAGAGAGCAGATGCTGAAAAGGAGAGTAAACTGGGTATAACCAGATTTTTTCCCCACTGTTCTTTTTTCACTTGTAGCCTCCAGCATTTAAGGTCTAGGAAGTTTTGATTCAGAGGCTGTATCCTTAACCCCCATGCTAACTAGCAACTGATGCCCTTTTCCTCTAAGAATCTGTCCAATCCATTTTTTAATGTGGCTAAACTCTTAGCTTCCACAACATCTGGTATCAACCAGTTTCACAGTTTAATCATACGCTGTATGAAAAATAAATTCCTTTTGTTAGTTTTAAACTTACTCGTTGAATTTTGTGACCCCTAGTTCTTGTACTGTAAGAGACTGAAAATAATAGATCCCTACTTATTTTGCCCTTGCTGTTTAGTATTTTGTAAACCCTTATCATGTTCCCCCTCAATCATCTCTTTTTTAAACTGAATAGGCTTAGCCTCTTTAGTCTCTCTTCATATGGAAGCCCCTCCATACCACTAATCATCCTAGTTGCCCTTCTCTGTACCTTCTCTAGTTCCTCTATATCTTTTCTGAGGTGTGGGGGCCAGAGCTGGGCACAGTGTTCAATGTGTAGACACAGCATGGATTAATAAAGGAGCATAATGATACTTTCCAGTTTGTTTACATTTCTCCTCTTAATAATCCTTACCATTTGCTTTGCCTTTTGATGGCTGCTGAGGCCCCCACAGTAAGTGATGATACTTATATTCTTATGGTCGTATTACTTTACTAATATCTGGTATGATTCTTGCATGAAAAGAAAGAATTCAGAACCAATATTCCTCACTTCTTCCTGCTGATTTATGGAAGTGAACGTACAATCGTATGAATGCTGACTTCTTTAGTGAACTGTTCACAATGACTCCCAGATCTTTTTCCTACATAGTGACAGCTGATGTAGAGCCCATCTTAGTGTAGGTATAATTTGGGTTATTTTGCCAATCTGCTTTGTGGTTACACATTACACTTAGACCATACTAAGGGCACTTAAAATGTGAGTGACCATTGCATTAACTTGTGCTAAGTGCCCACTAAGCATCTCAAAGATAAGCCCTTCAAATGAGCGTTAACTTTTGGCCATGCTACCTAGTCCATATTAGGGTAACTTTAGCAAATGAGTTATTATGTTAGTGTAACTTCAGTCCTTCAGCATCTGTGGATACACTGCTTACAATCCCACCCTTCCCACATCCCTTGCAAGCAGGGGTAGAGTCTAGGTGTCCTGGCTCCTGCTTGCTAGCCTTCTAGTGGGAAATCAGAGCTACACAGGCAAGAAATGACATCAACTCTTAACATGTAACTGCTCACAGCACCTTCTAACTTTAACATTGCTTAACTTTCTACAGATTTAGTATGGTCCAAGTGTAATGTGTGTAACTTCATCCTTAATGTATGTAACTTCACACTTAAGTGGGAGGGTAGCCAACCTGCATTGGAGCAAATGGATAGACCGGAATGAAGGCAACTAGGATAGCAGACACAAAACCATCATCAGTTTGTGAGGAAGAGGAGTGGGATTTTTTTTTAATTAGGGAAAACCAGAATCCCTCCTAATCATCACCCCTCCATCAGACTATTTCTTGAATACTCCAGCACACATTATAACCTGCCTAACACCTGACTCTCCAGGTATCGCTCTACTATTTACAAGCTACATTCATTCCCCTATTCCCCCACTCTTTCCCGTCTCTCACCCATTGACTACCACAATTTACATTTTCACTGGCTTTCTCACATGCATACCAGCCTCTGTTGTCTTTATTATTGCATCTAGGAAGAGCACAGATAAACTGCAGATGCTTCTTTAGCCTGACAAAGGGTACTTATACCTGAAAGCTCACAAAAAAGAATTTTTCCAAGTATCAGAGTTGGTCTAATAAAAGATATCGGATTTACCCAAATAACCAGTGGGTCCTTCTGTGCATGCACACAGTCTAAAAAGGGCCTGGCAATAGCAGAAGCCGCACTGTGGTCCTGGCTCCAGTACATGATGCACAGGTGAAAGCCCGTTGTACCCCCATGAGCCCAAGGACCCCTCAAGTGACCCCAGGACCCCTGACGAGCCCTGGCCTGCCTGCAGGTAAGCAGGGGCCTGTGGTGGGAGGGACGTAGGCCAGCTGTGGGGAGGCAGCTGAGTGGAGCCGAGGAGGGGCAGGCCTCCCCCAGCTCCTACTTTGCCCAGCCCCCAAGTGAGCCACGTGACCAGAGCCTTGCAAACAGGACACACAAATTGGTACACTTCTGGGCCCAGCACATGAGTTTAGTGTGAGAGTTTGCACAGAAGAGTTTGCACAGAAGGGCCCAAGGCCCTGCCAGCGAGCCCCAAGGAAGGCAGTCCCATCAGTAGCTGGATTACCAGTGGCACGATGCAGATGGGCACATGCTGTACCCTGAGGGTCCCCTTTTAGTCTGTGGCCTCCCCCTCTGGCACCTCAGAGGCCTCCACCCAGATGGAACCCATGGTTCTAGGCTCCATGCAGACGGAGACTCTGGCTTTCAGCTGTGGGGGCTGTCTGGCACATTTCCAGGCTCATGGGACTGGGAGCATAGCCACCTCCCCTTGAGAGATTTTCTCCACTTTGGAGTCTCAGATAGAGGAGTTCCAAGCTGCAGTCCAGAAACTGTGTGCCATCAGGGATGGCGAGCAGGAGACAGACTCCTACTGCCAGTCCCTTCACCCCCTGGAGGCAGAGAGTAGACCGAGGTCACCTTCCAGGATGAAGGAGGACAAGGGGAATCTCCCATACCGTCCAACCAGGGTGTTGGACCAAGGTGGTCAAGGGCCCTAAGGCCTGCCCACCACACCAAGGTCCCCTCCCCTCTGGGGCTTTGCAACAGGTATAAACCCCTTGCAGCCCCAGTAGAGTCTGCAGAGATACCAGCTTCTGCAGGCAAGAGAGGATCACCCATCCCTACTCTCCCTAAGACAAAATGCAGAGTGGTCATCATGGAAGACTCCCTCCTGAGGGGGCAATCTGCCGCCCCAACCCCTTAGTCTGGGAGGTCTGTTACTTCCTGGGGGCCTGCATTTGGGACATAGCAGAGAAGATCCCAAGGATTACCTGGCCTTCCGACCACTACCCTCTATGCTCCTTATCCATGTGGGCATGAACAACACGGCTCGGAGCAATCCCAGCCAGGTCACGAAAGACTGCAGGAATTAGGGGGTTGGGGGCACAGGTGGCCTTTTCCTTGCTCCTCCTGGTTGTGGGTCATGGGCTGAGGAGGGAGAGATGAATCAAGGTAGTCAACCAAAGACTGTGGTGCTGGTGTCACTGTGAAGGCTTCGGCTTCTATGATCACAGTCTGCTCCTTGGTGAGAGAGGCACTGGGCTGCTGGGAAGAGACAGCTTCCACCTCATTCCTCTGGGGAGGAGGCTCTTCTCAGCCAGAATATCTGACCTGCTCTACCAGGCTTTAAACTGAGCCTGCAAGGGGAAGGGGTGACTACCACCACTGCAAGCCCACTGGACAGCTTCTGTAAACCTAGCAGGCTAAGGCACTCAAAGGAACCCACCCCTACCCCAGCCCCAGAGTGACCTATAGGGAAGGCAAGGGTCCCCAGTGAGACACTTACATGCCTGTACACCAGTGCCAGGAGCTTGGGGAACAAATAGGAGGAATTGGTCCTCCTGCTAAACAAAAAGGATTATGATCTCATAGGGGTAATGGAGACCTGGTGGGACTCTACCTATGACTGCTGGGTATACCTTGTACAGGAGAGATCATGCACACAAAAGGGGTGGGGGGTAGCTTTCTATATTAAGTAAAGCTATGTGTCCCTGCAAGCTGACATTGGCACCCAGGGTGGATGATTGGAGACTCTCTGGGTCAAAATCTGTGGCGAACAAGGCACAGAGGACACAATGGAGGGGGTCTACTACAGACCTCCTAGCTAGGATCACGAGCATGACCAGGAATTCACCAGGGAACTGACTGAGGCTGTGCACTCCCGGTGCATGGTTGTCATGGGAGATTTCAACTGCCTTGACACCTTGTGGGAAGAGCACTTGCCCACATCCAAACATCACAAAGCTTCCTCATGTGTGTGGATTTGCTCTTTCTGACTCAAGAACTCTACGGGCCAATGAGAGGCAAAGAGCTGCTTGACCTGGTACTGGCAATGTTGGATGACTTAATCAGTGACCTAACAATCGAAGGGAAGCTGGGAGACAGCAACCATGAGCTGATCACCTTCACCATCCACTATAAAGCTGGCAAGTCAGTCAGCAAAGCAGAAGTTCTCAACTTCAGGAAAAATTACTTTGACAAGCTCAGGAGGCCTGTTGGCGAGGCCCTAAGGGACCATGACCCAAAGGGGAGGGGAGTTCAGGAAGAGTGGTTGCTCCTCAAGGGAGTGATCCTGGAAGCTCAAGCAAGTCTATCCCCTTTCAGAGGAAAGGCAGCAAAAGGGCACAACAACCCCCTTGGCTATGCAGGGAACTAGTGGACCTCCTCCATCTAAAAGGAAAGACCTATAAAGCATGGAAGGCTGGATCCACCCCAAAGGAGGAGTACTCTGGACTGGTCCAGACCTGTAGAGAGCGAACCAGGAAAGCCAAGGCTGCGACTGAACTCCAACTGGCTACAAGTATCAAGGATAATAAAAAGTCCTTTTTTTAGATATGTGGGGAGCCAGAGGAAAAGCAAGGGTAATAATCGACCCCTGCTAAACCATATGGGTCAACTGACAATCAATGCCCAGGAAAAAGCCAACCTGCTTAACGGGTATTTTACATCTGTTTTTCATCAGCCCCAAGGGACGGCCCTGGTCAATACAGTACAGGATGGCCAGGGTAAGGGAGAACTGTTACCCTTCAACAATGTTGACCAGGTGAAGGAACACCTTGAGAAACTAGACACCTTCAAGTCAGTTTGCCCAGACAGCTTACACCCTAGGGTACTTAAAGGAGCTGGCAAGCATCATAGCTTAGCCACTGGCACGGATCTTTGAGAACTCGTGGTGCTCAGGTGAAGTGCCGAAAGATTGGAAGAAAGCCAACGTAGTGCCTATCTTCAAGAAAGGGAGGAAAGTAGATCCGGGGAAATACAGGCCCATCAGCTTGACCTCTATCCCAGGGAAGATCTTGGAAAAAATCATCAAAGAGACTATTCTTGATAAACTGGCTAAAGGCAACATCCTGAGGGATAGCCAGCATGAGTTTGTTGTGGGTGGGTCCTGCCTGACTAATCTCATCTCCTTCTATGACCAGGTGACCTAACACCTGGACAAGGGAGAAGAAATTGACATCATATATCTTGATTTTAAAAAAAGCTTTTGATCTAGTATCCCATGATCATCTCATAGAAAAACTGGCCAGCTACAGCCTCAGCTACATCACAGTCCACTGGCTGGGGAAATGGCTCTGAGATCAGACCCAGAGAGTGGTAGTTAACGGAAGTCAATCATGGTGATATGCCATGACCAGTGGGGTCCCCCAAGACTCCCTCCTTGGGCCTATTCTTTTCAACATCTTCATTAATGATGTGGACATTGGTATCAGAAGTGGACCGGCCAAGTTTGCTGATGACACCAAACTTTGGGGTACAGCGTCCATACCTGAGGACAGGATGGTGATCGAGGCCTACCCTGACAGGCTCGGAATATGGGCAGATGAAAATCTGATAGCTTTCAACACCAAAAAGTGCAAGGTACTCCACCTTGGAAAGAAAAACCTGCAGCATGCTTATAGGCTTGGCAGTGCTACGCTTGCTAGCACCATAGCCAAAAAGTATTTAGGGGTCATGATTGACCACAAGATGAATATGAGCCACCAATGTTATGTTGCACCTGCAAAGCAAGCAAAACTCTGGCTTGCATCCATAGATGCTTTTCTAGCCATTCAAAAAGGATGTGGAGAAGCTTAAAAGGGTGCAGAGGAGAGCCACACACATGATCAGAGGGCAGGAAAACAGGCCTTATGATGAGAGGCTGAGAGCTACGGGGCCCTTCAGCCTGGAAGAAACTCAGGCTCAGGGGGGACCTGGTGGCTGCCTATAAGTCTATAAGGGATGTACATCAGGATCTGGGGGAAAACCTGTTCACCAGAGTGTCTCGGGTGATGACAAGGTCAAACAGTCACAAACCATTTCAGGCTGGACATAAGGAAGAACTTTACTTTCCAAGCCCCCAAGGCCTCGAACAAACTGCCCCCAAAGGTGCTGCAAGCACCTACTCTGGACTCCTTTGAGAGTCAATTAGATGTGTATATTGCTGAGATCCTGTGACCCCAGCTGACTTCCTGCCCCTCGGGCGGGGGGGCTGGACTCGATGATCTTCCGGGGTCCCTTCCATCCCTAATGTCTATGAAATCTATGAAACCCTGGCTGCCATAACAATGGCACATTAATGTTCGTGTAGACATACCCAATGTCACATTAATGTAAATTCCTGGTGTCAGATACTTGAAACTTTTCACAGAAGTGCTATGTTGCATCATAGGAGTCATAATTTAAATACTTTACGTGCTCTAACAATACTTCATCTCTCAGGCTGCACCATCCCCAGGAATTCTGGTAGAACCCTATGGAAGTACTAGTTGGACCAGAATTTAGTCCAGAGAATTGAATAGGAATATAAGTGACCAACTCTAAGTTCCACCAAGCAATATATTTAACAGAACAATGCATCATAGGGCTATTTGAATAGAAATATTTATCTGTTGGAATAGTTTGTTTTTCAATATTAATTTAAAACTTAGTAAGAAGCCTTTTTTTTTCTTTCAACAAAACCTCACTTCTGTAAAAAAAAAAAAATCTCTATGGACCCTCTCTCCTATTTCAAAACAGGCTCAATATAGGTTAAAAAAGAAAAAAAAAAAGGGAAAGAAAATTTGTTGCACAATCAGTGTGTCAAATTCTAATATGTGAAATCACCAAGAGATAAAGTTATGAGGACTATATTCATGTACACTTGGTTTCTGTTCAATTATATGTCCATTGTCTGCAAATAGAATAGCCCTTGTAACCAGAGCTACTTTTTTGGGAAACTTAACATGCAGAGAGAACGTCTCAAATTAGCTTGGCTTTTCCTTGTAAACTGACATAAATTTTACCCGATGTTCCTTTAACAGAACCTAAATATTTTGATATAGAGACAGCATGTGAAATATGTTGTGTATGTCAACTGCTGCTTTTAAAGGGCTTAAGAATTCTTACCTCCCACATTAAGGATCCTGTTCTGACTGTTTCTGAACTAACAAATAGCTACTTTTATTTATCAAAGCTCCTCTTCCAACTAGAGGTTTCATGAACATTGCCAAGTCCTTACAGACAAAGAATACCATTTTCACTGGCATTTTGCAAGTGCTTAAAATGGACAAAAACAAAGGAAGTCAATGAGCAGTGACAGCCATATAATTCAGTATCCAACTGTTTGTCAACATGTCAGGATGAAAAATGCTACACTCCCTGGAGTCTCTCTGGATATTTAAATGCATGAGATCTGCAAAGCACAATATAATTTTGAATTTTAATAGAACAATGACACCTCAAAGAAATTCCATATTATGTCTCGGTACAGTGAAGGAGCGTTTGAATTTCACTTTTGTCTAACTACTAAAATAAACTGGATATTTTTTTAAAATATGCTTTTAGATAAATTTTACTTTTTGGTTGTAGAAAGTACAATAGCCTGAACTGCAAACATATAATACAAAAAGATTATTTTTTCAATACTTGAAGAAGGGCTAGAAATCTAATAATAAAGCTTATTCATCTAAGACTTTCAAGCAACTTTGAAAGCTAAAGAGAATCAGATAAACCCAGAATACCGAGTAAATTTTTGGATACACACCTGAACTCAAAATGTTTCCAGATTTGACAGTTAGTAATCCAAATACTTATTTGGATATGCCTTAGAATCGAGGATTAAACAATGATACTGACTTTATGACATACAATAATCTACCTGATTTCTGAAAACCATTTTTCACATTACAAGTGATCATGACCCTCTTCCTTTCTGAAAGGTCTTGATCTCCCTGCAATCAAGCTATCTTTTCTTTTGTTTATTGTTTGTCTGCTACCCATGGGAATGTCCCTTTTTTCCAATTTCATGGCCCTCCAAACTTTTTCATCCTCCCTGTGCCTGCTTCTTCCTTCAGATACGATTAAAAATTATTTTCATTTGGAAGCTTATCTAGGTTTATCCCAACCATACAGCTGGTCCAATAAAAGATATCATCCACAAAAATCCTTGCCTCTTGGTTTATGTCAACAAAGTGATGTTTATACAAAATAGACAATAGAACAGGGGTGAGCAATTATTTGGGTCTTTGGGCCACATAGGGAGTTTTGGGGAGCTGTTGCAGCACAGGTCTGCACCTCCCCTCCCCATCTATAGAACAGCTCACCAAAACTTCCTAAGTAGCTCTGCTCTGAACTCAGCTGGGAAGTTGGGATGGGGCCATGAGTGGGTGGGGAACAGCATCTGGGAGCTGGACAGGTGTGTGGAGCCAGGGCTGGGAGTACAGGGTGATGACAGCATGGGGCCAAGACCTGGGGCACAGACATAATCTGCTGTCCTCACACTCTTGCAAAAAAGCACTGGTTCTGCAAGCAGGGGCACGTGGGGAGAGGTTTGTAGCTCTTCTCTGGGCCTTGGCCTGTGCTGTCACATCCCAAGGGATCCTGGGGTCTGCATGGAGACCAGCCGGGACCCAGGTGGGCAGAGTGTGTGGCCAGATGGGTGGGATGGGGCTGCAGGTGGGCAAGGAGCTGTGTCCAGTGGCAGGTCTGGGATCTTGGGGAGGTGACAGCACAGGGTCCTGGGGTCTGGGGCAGAACTGCAATCTGCTCCCCGCATGCCTCTGCCCGCAGAACCCAGACCCATCACAGAGGCATGCGGGCAGTGAATTGTGGCTTTGCCATGATCCCAAGCTGTCACTGCCCTGTTATCCTGTCCTGTGATCCTGGCCTTGCCCTCCTGTGCCACTCCCAAACTCTGTTCCCCCACTAGCCTAAGGCCCCAGCTGTGTGCCTTGTCTGCATGAGTCCTGCCCCTGCTGGTGCTTGTTGGGTGGATGAGTCAGGGTGCTTAGGCAGCAGGGCTGGGGCTGGGGCTGGTAGTGGAACTGCTGCCAATAGAACTGCCAGAAAGCTAGTCTGGCTGCCATATTGCTGTGCACCTAGGGGCAGTTGTATCAGTCACATGCATGATGGCCTGGGCTGTCCCCTGCACCTGGGCAGGGTGGAACTGAAGGACTTGCTTTGGGCCGGGCAACATCCCTCAGCCAGCCAGATATGGCTTGTATGCTGTATTTTGCTCACCCCTGCACCTGAAGATAGGTTAATCAACTTTGCAACTAAAAACACCATATTTTTTAACCAGAGATTCTATATTAAATACCATGTCTATAATAATCAAGGATCCTGTTTTTTCTGATAAAAAGATCCCCGTTTTTCAGATTAAAAAAACCCGCAAAATCCTAATTTTTCTGTGATTAAAATGAAACACCACTAATATATTAGTGGTGTTTTAGACATATATAGCAATATGTCAATATATATCAATATATTAGTGGTGTTTCATTTTAATCAAGGAAAGATGTGGATTTGGGGCTACTTTTCAGAAAAAACAGGTTCCCTGATAATAATAATGCAATACATGTTTTCCTTTTATTAGTTTATTAATTCAAGTAACTCAGATAGATGAGCTGATGATACAGTAATAAAGGGCTGTCAAGTCCTTATCACTACTAAAAGAAGAGATTTTTAATTTTTTTAAAAACTATGAATAGAAAGCCACTTGCCATTAAGATTATGGTTCCTAAAATGCAAAATGGTTTAAAACAATTAATTTGATGCTTGCATTTTGATTTCTTTTATTTTTTAAATTGCCAAATAAGTAATCCCATAAACCATTAGCTAAATAGATCAGGATTGAGAGGTCTATGAAGTGTTCTATAGTTAGTTTTCAGGATAATTCTAGCACTTATCAGTACTTATTGCATTTCTCAGTCTGCATGCCTTGAGGGGAGGAAGACAATAACTGTAATAAGAAAATAATAGTGTTAGACAATAAACGAGAATGGTAAGACTAGAACCTGGTAGCTTTGCTGTCCAGGTATATAGTATACCACTATATTTCATTCAATATTTTTTTCATATGTATTTCATTCATATGGGCTGGGTTTTGGTAGGATGGGAGGGTATCATTTTTTATATGACATGACCGCTGATGGCATGGAATTAACAGAAAAAATACACTGAATGACAAATATAAAATAAGAAAAATGTTTTGACCAGGTGCCCCAAAGCATCATTGTCTTCTGAGTAGTTAAATCAAGGGGCATGTGGCCAATGGCACAGTTGAAGAGAGCATTTGATCTCACAATACCTATAACCAGAGTGGAGAAAATTAAGCGGCACTTGTGCATGAGAAGAGAGACATACTAACATAAAATATGACGTATAGAGGTTGATATACGTCACAGAGATATAAGCCATATCCTCTCAGGAGCTGTAAAAGGGTCACCTCTTTTGCTAAGTGTAGGGAAACTGTGTTAAAAGAGAGAAGGTAGCTGAGCAGTGGGATTAGCAACAGAGGAACACCACGTTCAGGTGATAAAGTATATCAATTATATTTTACAGATTAAGAATGTCACACTCAGAATCATAGAAACTTGGGGTTGGAAAGGACCTCTGACCCCTACCCAGAGCAGGACCATCCCCAGCTATAGCATCCCAGTCAAGGCTTTGTCTACCGAGGTCTTAAAAACCTTCAAGGATGGAGATTCCTCAACTTCTCTGGGTAACCTGTTTCCGTGCTTTACTACCCTCCTAGTAAGAAAGTTTTTCCTAATATTTAAGGTGAACTTCCCTTAATACAATTTGAGACTATCGGTCCTTGTTCTGTCATCTGCCACTACTGAGAACAGTCTAGCTCCATCCTCTTTGGAACCCCACTTCAGGTGGTTGAAGGCTGCTATTAAATCTGCCCTCAGTTTTCTCTTTTACAGACTAAATAAGGCCAGTTCCCTCAGCCTACCCAGTATTCTATCTACCTTACAGCCCATTCAGTTCAAGCCACACTTCCTTAGCTTGCTTCCAAGAATGCTGTGGGAGACCATATCAAAGGCCTTGCTAAAGTCAAGGTATATTACGTCCATTGCTCTCCCCATATCCACAGAGCCAGTCAGCTCATAATAAGAGACAATCAAGTTGGCTAGGCATGACTTGCCCTTGGTGAATCCATGCTGACTTTTCCTAATCACCACCTTTTCCACCAAGTGCTTAACAATGGATTCCCTGGAGACCTGCTCCATGATTTTTCTGGGGACTGAGGTGAGGCTGACTGGTCTGTAGATCCCTATAGCCTCCTCCTTCCCTTTCTTAAAGATGGACTCGATATTTGCCCTTTTCAAATTGTCCAGGATGTCTCTCAGTTGCCAAGAGTGTTCAAAGATAATGGCGAGTGACTCTGCCATCACATTGGCCAATGCCCTTGGCAGCCTCAGGCGCATCACATCTGGCCCCATAGACTTACACACATCCAGCTTTTCTAAACAGTCCCTAAACTTTTCTTTTTACCACTGTTGGCTGCTTACCTCCTCCCCTAGCTGTGTTGCCTGGTACAATAGTCTGGGAGCTGACCTTGACTGTGAAGACTGAAGTGAAAAAGGCACTGAGTACTTCAGCCTTTTTTGCATCCTCTGTCACTAGGTTGCCCCTCGCATTCAGTAAGGGACCCACACTTTCCCTGATCCTCCTCTTGTTGCTGACATACTTATAGTAACTCTTCTTGTTACCCATCATGTATTTTGCTAGCAACTCCAGCTGCACTTTGGCCTTCCTGATTTCACTCCTGCATGCACAAGCAATACTCTTACACTCCTCCCTAGTCCTTTGTTCAAGTTTCCACTTCTTAAAAGCTTCTTTCTTGTGGTTTAGCTCACTGAAGAGTTCCCTGCTAAGCCAAGTTGTTCTTCTGCCATACTTGCTAGTATTCCTACATATCAGGATGGGTCCTTCCTGCCCCCTCAGTTTCTGTAAAATACAATCAGCTCTCCTGGACTCCTTTCACCCTCAGAAAGGCCTCCTAGGGGATCCTGTCCATAAGTTGCCTGAAAGAGTCACAGTCTTTTCTGAAGTCCAGGGTCCTTATTCTGTTACTGTCCTTCCCTCTTTTCCTCGGGATCCTGAACTCAATCATCTTGTGGTCACTGCTGCCCAAGCTGCTATCCACTACTACATTCCCACCAATTCTTCCCTGTTTGTGAGCAGCAGGTCAAGAAGAGCACGACCCCTATTCAGCCTCCCCAACACCTGCACCAGGAAGTTGTCCCCAACACTCTCCAAAAACTTCCTTGACTGCCTGTGCACTGCTGTATTGCTCTCCCAGCAGATGTCAGGGTGACTGAAGTCTTCCATGAGAACTAGGACTTGAAATTAGGAAACTTCTGCTAGCTGTGTGAAGAAAGCTTCATCCACCTCATCCTCCTGGTTTGGTGGTGTATAGCAGACCCCCACTGTGACATCACCCTCATTGCTCCCCTCTGACCCTAACCCAGAGACTTTCAGTATCATACTGGAGCTCTGAGCAATTGTACAGTTCTTTTACATAAAGAGAAACTTCGACTCCTCTTCTCCCCTGTCCTTCCTGAATAGTTTATACCCATCCATAACAGTGCTCTAGTTATACAATCTATCCCACCAAGTTTCTGTTATTCCTCTCACATAAAAGTTTCTGTGACTGTGCAAGGACTTCCAATCCTTCCTGCTTGTTTCCCGGGCTTTGGTCATTCATGTCCAGCACACCTAGTTTAAATCCTTCCTTCTGATTTTGAAACAATTCCAAAACTCATCATTAGAAGCAAACTCCATTGATCATCAAACACCAAATGGCTCACACATTGTGAAAACCACCAGTACAAAAACAGCCTGCGCATCTCTACCACCATCACAATCAACACCATCAAACAAAACTAGCAGGGTGTGGACACAAACTTGTGGAGTCCTTTCAGTTTCAAAAGAGAGCAGCTGGTATTTCTAATTGTTATGTTTGAGGGAGCTGAGTACTATTCAAATGTAGTAAAACAGCTCCATTTTTAACCCTGGATGAAGAAGCACATTATTAATGGGCACCTTAAACTCCTGAGGAAGATGACACTATTCTAAACTCACAGAGGTACTGGTGTAAATTGAAACCTCATTTGTTATTGTGTTTCATCTCCCATGATCCTAATGCTGGGGGGAAATAAAAATAATACGCAGTGAGTAGAAATTAGAATTTCCCTCTGATCCCAGCTGGGGACAGAGAGTAAAGCTTTAACTGTAAAATCTTCCTTGCCTCCTACACTTCAATGGTCCAGAGAATAAAGGTATGTGACTTCATGGTCCTATAAAGTACAATACAGCCATTTTCCAACATATACAGTATTACTGAGTAAGTGGCTTCAGCCCCATCAGTGTGGTACAAATATATAATACAGAGGTTTTTCACAATCTCTTCTGAAAAACTTGCAGTGTAAGCATGGGACTAGAGATAACAAGTGGATACAGGGACAGGAGGAAGGAGGTAAAAATAAAGTGATTAAGGGCACATGTGATATGCAGTGATCACAGCTGCCTTTACTGTTGTTAAAATATATTAGCACTAATCTATACCTCTTTAGCTGTCAAAAGAAGTAGAATCTGCTTTTTCAGCTATAGCTTTCACAGCATTTTGGAGAAAGCCAGATCTAAAAGGAGTGTGTTAAACAGGTTCTGAGAACTTGATCAAATCCCCCAAGGTATGTAGGTGGAGAAACGTCTCATTCTGCAATTCTGGTCAGATTTAGGTAACTCTACTGAGCCCTGTCAATGCGGAGGCACTTGTGGGCCTGCACAGAATTAGAATTTCAGGCACCTAAAACACTTTAAGGGCAAAACCAGCAGTGCTTCTGGAGTTCAGGAGTTTCTAGAGTTAGGTCTCAGTTAAACTGGATTTTTCAGGAATGGACCTTTGGGTTTCAGTTGCTCAATTCCACTGACATCCTTATTTGGATTTGGTGCTTGGTCTTTATTATTATTTGGGTAAATATGGAAGAAAAAAAAAGTTCTATAAAACAGATAAGAATGGTACCATTAATAGTTATAGTGTATGCAGAATTCATTAGGTATGGTATGTATCCAAGAGGAGAGTAACTAATGACTCATTAGTAACGGCCAGTAAACCCATGGGAAATGCCTTATTGCAATTAAGCTTTGGGCAGCAAAAAAGTTGAAACTCAAGAACATTGTTAATAGAAAATAAACATTAACTTTACAAATTAAACAGGCTGACATGCTTGATGAGGATGATGAGAATCAACATGAAAGAGCATATTCTTGTGAGAGCATTTCCAGATTGCCTTAGTCTCTTCTAAAATGTAATAGGTTGCTTGATGTACTGAAAATGAAATAATTTCTATGGGGCTTTATTATTATTACACAACTGTACAAGAGAGTCAGACTTTGTAGAAGAAACTTAAAATGACAGCTAACTTAGTGTCTTGTAAGCCTAATATGCTTAGGAAGCAAAACATAACTGCTAAATATTATTACATTTGGAAGCACGGATATTTACTTTATCTGTCTGTATATAACTTATAGACCAACATGGCAGCCTCTACACATTTCTTAGTAAAATTTATGCTAGTAAGACCTGTTAATAAACATAATTACTTTTATGAGCCGCATTACAAAATCCTGTGCTATTACTATAAAGAAGTGATTCTGGGGTGTTGTGAGATCCTCTGAAAGGTGTGCTGTGGTATGAGAAGATAAACAGTGAGGAGAAAAGGAGATAAGTGCAGCTTCAGGCTTGTCCTTTGCCTTCACTGCCTGGCCTCTATGCAAGGAGGTAAGTATTGTAATAAATAAGTTAATTTTTGAATGGGGTACCACTCAATTCAGACAAGTTATGCAGGAGAGGTTTGCATCTAACAAAGGGTGCCTGGAGTCTAAAAAGGTTGAGAACCACTTTAATTATTTTCATACATAATTAAAAACTTGTCAAAACAAACAGACTGGCTCTTTTTCTTAATTATATTTTGTTTCACTTCCTTATTACTCTTCTGATTATGGAGCAGTGATTACATATGGAGACCTGCATGGAATGCCATTAAGGCCCTATCTACACATTACACTTACGATGTGAGTAACTAGATAATTACATCTGAAGTTGTAACACAGCCACACACTCAATTAATGGCATGATAAAACAAGGAATAAGCCCCCAAATTATTCCATGGAAATCTGTACTAACTTTGTGGCTTGTTCTTATCATGACATTAACTGAACATGTGGCCAGGCACTCCCTTATAGCTGGGAGCCCCTTCAGCTGATGGGGCTCATACCCATGAGGATGCCTCATGCGCTTCAGCAGCTGGGAGTACCATTAGCTGATGGGGCTCACAGCTGCTGTAGAACATATGGCACTCCAACGGCTGCAAGGCCTATTAGCTGACTGACTTGCAGCCATGGTAGTGCATTGGGTACTCCCCTGGCTGTGAGCCCCATCAGCTTTGCTCCCAGCCATAGGAATTAGCTACTTGCAGGTACAGGGCGAAACCAGGATTATGATCCTAGGCTCATCCTGCACCGGCAATGCAGCATGATTGAATCTGATCCTGGATCCCACTATAATGCCTCATGCTATCCATGTGTGGATTGGCAGGAGGCATAATTGTGTGGATTGTGCATCAGATCCTATCACACCTCTACCCGAGTGTCTGGAAGGGGCCTTCCAGGCATCATTGTGGCTACACATGGGGATAAGCATCTGCCCAGATGCATCACTTTGCAAGAGAATATAATGGAACTATCCAGTTCGTACGTAACAGCAAGATTCTATTAACATGGCAATAAAAGCCAGACTAACTTATTCATTAAAACATTCATTAAAACACCAAAACAAACAGTGCCCTTCTGATTCTGAGATAACTACTTGAACCAATTCATTTGGGATAACTAGCCATTTATTATGTTCTTAGAAGAAACGGAACATTTTTCTGATCATAAATTATCCTCTAAGGAGAACCCACACACTCCAGATTTTCTCACCACTGCCGCCATCATTATCTCTGTTACTTAGGATTATATATTAGAGATGGGTTTTTTTGTTTTGTTTTGTTTTGAATTTGGTTTTTAAGTAGAGAATAAGGCCATCCTCATTCCAGGACATGGATGTAAAAAGACTTACACCTCACCTTTCTCCTTAAAGACATTAAAACAAAATCCAGATGACTGTAAGTTTTTTTAACTCTTAAACAAGAACTACTCATTGGTATTGCATGATGATGTGATGTGGAATGAAACTAACACACTTCATGCACCTCTTCCTTCTGCTCCTTAGAAAAAAAATATGGGAAACTGCCCCAAATCCCTCCTCTGAGGTCAGTCTACCCCGAATCAGCAGCATCACAACCACACCACAACCCACTGGAGGAATAGCAAGAAAGTGCCATAGCATCTTTACAGGATGTAGTAGGAGGAAATAGAGAATCAGGTTCCTAGCACATGACCCTGGCAGTCTATTTACTGCCCTCCTTCCTCTGGAGGCTTTGTGTTGGGGGAAAAGAGTAGGATCTGCCCATATTCCAATCAGGGACAAACAGAGATGGATTAGAGGTGGATCCTCACTCATTCTTTGGATCAAAAGTATGAAACCAGGGGTCAGCTTTTTCTGGGAACAATACATGATTCAGGATCGTTCACAAATCCAACAGCAGAGAGATAGGGAGGTGGGCTTGACCCTCCACTAAGCATCATTTAGACCCAATCACTCAACCCTCATTCTAGTAAAGTAGACTTTTTCTGCTGCTAAATAACGCCAGTAGTCCACAGGCTACAGGCACCAACTTTTATTTCTGCTCGGGGGGTGCGGGGAATAAGATGATGGATATGTGAAAAGTTTTATACGTTTCAGATGACAGCTTGAGGGGGTCCACACACTCAGCTCTTCTGCCTGAGGTTCAAGCCCATGCAGGAGCTGGCACTGATCAGAAAATGCAAATCCATTTCTGTAAAAATGGGTTCCAGAATTTTTTTCCAGCCAAAATCAGGCCAAGGGATCAAAAATGTAGTTTCCATGGTATGAGATTTCTAAAAAAATGCTATGTTGAGAAAGCCAAAATGGATTTTTTTTTCAGTTGGCTGCCTGCTCAGCTGCCTGCTTTCTCATTACACTTTCTCCCTACAGACAGAGGCCTTCCAGGCAGTCTGCCAGAGTCTGAATGCTCCATCTGAGGCCTCACCAACTCCCCACCTCCAACCTGGCTGCTGGAAGGCAACAAAACTGCAAAGCAAGCAGAGAGCTGAAGTATTCAGCTTCCTCTAAGCAAGTCACAGTGAAATTCAGTAGTATAATTATATGTGGGCAACTGGAGCACCAGCACTAGGTGCTGACCTTAAGGGGACCCCCTAGATTCCCTTCACCTGCTGCAGCACAGCACATCCCTGCTTTATGCTCTCTCACTCTTGTGCAGCAGCAATAGATGGCAACAGGAATTGGCAATAATGGTAAACATACAATTCACCTGTGGCTGCCCCTTCCCTCCCTGCTTTCTTTTGCTGTCTTGCACCCAGTCGTGCTTATTTTACATATATAACGATAGAGTGAAAAAAGTAGGGGCCCATGAGTTTGGTTGTGTAGGGCCCACTACAGGGTTAATTCAGGCCTGCTTCCACTCTTATAGTATACCTGATGCTCCTCCAGCTGCCAAATTCATCAATTGCAGTGGTCAGTGGTGATGTATATTGGCCGTGAGAGCAAGGGCCAGCAGCTGTAGTAACAGGCCACCAGCAAGAGCAGACCAGCCTGGGATGCCAGGGGATTACAATTTAACTTGAGTCAGGAGGGGATCTGGTACAGAATTTCAGTAAACCAGTCTGTGGCAGGGCACTGTTGGTGCCTGCCACTTTAAGGGCTGGAGCAGGCAGCAGCCAGGTGTTTGAGCATGGCAGCCATTTTGAGACCCAGGATATATATAGGGTGAAGCAGCGGTTTGCTGCCGGCAGTAGTGAGAGAGACATCAGCTGGCGGAGCTGAGACTCAGGAACAGCCTGGAGGTTTATGAGCTGGGGCTATGCGGATGGAGAAGGCTCCTGGTCCTGGGCATGACCTAAAACTGCGTCTTGCTGGGGATGGGTGGTGTGGTGGGGCTCCTGGTGGCACAGGAGCCCCCAGGAAATACCAGGCCAGTTAACACACCAGTGAAAGGCAGGTCGGGGTAACTTAATAACCCTATAGTAGGGCCTGAGAAAGCGGACCCATGTAAGAGAATGTGGGCTACTTGCTCAGAAGCCTGACTTGAGGCTCCCTCAACTGGTCAATGCTGGGGCCAGGAAAGGTCAAAAGGGCCAGGGGCCCACCACGAGGGATGCCTAGGGGTTCTGACTGGCCTCAAAGGTGAGGCCAGGGCCTGTGTGGCCAAAGGCCCTGGGGGGGCTACCACACCCAAAAAGGGGAAGAGTGCAGGGAGCTTGGCAACCCAGAATGAGGGCAGAGTAGGCTGCCTGATTAGGACGGATCTAGTTGGGGTCCAGACTGGAGGGTTATGGGGCCCAGTGTGGGGCCAGAGATGTTAAGAACTGAGATGCCATCTGTGAGGCATGGGCTGTGGTATAGGGGAGGTTCAGAGCCATAGATAATGCCCCCTGGCATCAGAGAAGGAAATGGGCAACATCCCACCTGGGTAATATCTTAATCACTGTCCATCAAGGTGTGGCAGGTGAGAGAGGCAGGTGGTTAGCCCAGAAACAGGTGGGCAGGCCAACTTCTAACCGGCCCCAGGGAGGCCCCCTCACCATTACACAGCCTAACCTAAGTCACTTAAGTCTGATAATACCGCCATCCAGGTCTATCTTAAACCAAGTCCCACCATTTTTAAACAGGTCTATGTGCAATGAACCTGTATACTGTTCTGGGTTGGTTTCAGTCACTTATACCAGTTTAATACCTGTACCTGGCCTATGTGGATAGCTAAGGAACTAACATCTGCAGTGGATTTTCTATTTTCTAGATAAAACTATGAAAACCTTTCAGTCAAACAGATATTATCCCAGAAAAAAAACAGTTCTGCAAAAAGGGCAAAGAACCCTGCTTTCCCTGCACTGTTCCAGGGGCAGCGATTAGAAAGTTATTCTGATTCCTAGTAAGCTAAAACTGCCACCCGGAATTAGCAGCAATAGTGAGGATTTAATCTTTAAATGTCATTCATTGTTAAGAAAGGGAATACATTTGTCTCATATAACAGAATCAAGATTATTTTCACACAGAAGTTAACTCCAGAATATCTCTTCAGGCCCTTCAGAGAATTCCCAGTTCCCTTCTGGCCTTTCAGTTATTACCAGAGGAAAAATAAAAGAGAATTTGACAAAGGAATGTAACTTTATCAGATTATCTAAACCTTACTTCTTTTACAGAGATAACAAATGCCTTCACTTAAGCATCTAGTCCCAGGCTGAACTGTGGATCCAATGATAATCCAGCTAAAAAATGCCAGAAATGTTCATATTTGTCAATGGCCTTGCTATAAAACACACTTACTATCCCTAATTTCTAATACCCTCAACAAAATATTCTATCATGTATACTACTAGAAAGAGGCAGGTTGGGCCTAAATACTCATCAACACTATACTCCCTTGCTACCTCGTTATCTAAACGCTATACTCCCTTGCTACCACCAACATCCACCTGCTCCCAATATTTGCTGTTTCTTCACACAAATCACTTAATGCATTAGTATATTAATTCTGAATTTTTTTTGAAGGGTAAGTACATTTTATTGAATGTTTCACACCACACACCCTTATTGTTAGCCTCACAAAAATATTAATCAACCAGTTATATTCCCAGTGGATAACAAGGGAGACTGCAGTTTCCATTGAGCAATTTGCTGAAAATGCTGACTGTATTGCCTTAGGAAATGTCTTATTTTTATCAAAAAGAATTATTTCAACTAAACAGAAGTCAATATCAATGGAAGATAATGTAAGCACAGTATGATTATCTGCTCTTACTTAAATGTCACTGCTCAACATACAATTAAATAATATCTCCATTCAAATTAGGTTATACAAAAGGTTTTTGGTTTGTTTCAGTCAACTGTAGTCTGTTTTACCAGAAGAGTACACCTTTATTTTAAAACTCACAAAGTATTTTTTCAAAAAACAGTAACTGCTAAATGGACAAAACATCTACTTATGAGATTCAGAGGATCTTAGAAAATATATAGTGCTTCTAGTGCTCAGAGAAATTGTTATCCATATTAGGGCACTCTAATCAATTGTTACATTATTTATGTCTACCCATTTATTTCAAATATTATAATCATACAGCAGCATGAATACCCAGATCTGTCTATATAACTTGTGCACTGGTAGAGTCATAGTATCTAAACATCTCACAAGTAGATTTAGCTGAAAAAATCCAAGGTTTTTGGCTGGAGGATAATTTCACTGTTAGGTTTCTGTTCAAATCAATCAAAAAATAGCCAATATTTTCTTTAAAACAGGGTATCAGCCTTGCAAGCAATAAAGCAGTGAAATTTATGGGAAATCTAAGTTTTATTGAGCAGCTGCAGTAGATTTCCAGTATCCACTGCTCTAGGACAGAGCAGCCAATGGACTGCCCTAGAAGCCCAGAACCCAGCACTTTCAGTGTAATGAAGCATATCAGGCTTGGCAAACCATCATTTTCCAATGAAACATGTCATCAGCTTCACTCACAATGTTTAAGAAATGTCTCATCACCAGGGATCTGAGTTTTCTATTTGCTGCATAAAAATGCAGATTTTCTCCTTTAAAAAAGAAAAAAAGCATGATTTTTTTCCTTTAGAGGAGAAAAATGTGGGAAACTGTGGGTTTCCCTTTGCATACTGGCAGAATTCCAGCCTGCAAGGGGCTGGGGGCAGCAGGAGGAAAGGGAACCTGTGCAGCATGTGCAAGGGCAGGAGGGGGTGCCATGTGGATGTGCATTGCACACACATGCATATGGCAGCCAGGCAGCATAATGGATGGCAGCTCTTGCAGCTCCCCACAAGTAAGTCTATGGGGAAGCATAGGCTATGTTCCCCCGCCCCCCCCAATTTCTGCATCCACAGCAGAGCATCGTCAGACTGCTGGAGCAGTATGGGCAGGAGCCACCTCCACGGCCCAGTGGTCAGGACCCAACACAGGAGAAAAAAGCAGGGTGGCAAGACTTGTAGCTGCTGTCACTGCCATCACCACTGCCAACACCAGGACCCCTATGCCAGCCATGCTGCCAGCAGTGTGAGGTATAATGGACTGGGGGGAAGGAGGGGCAGGCTGCCTTCATACTTCTACCAACAGCCACTCAAGCACTAGGCTATGGCTCTACCCTGGAGGGGAAGTCTGGTGGGGGGCAGTACAGGTGGCCTGAGCGGAACAGCAGCTGAGGTGGCATCCGGGCCATGGCAGCAGGGTAGAACTGTGACTTGGTATGCAAGAGGCTGGTGGTGGGAGAAGGTGAAGACAGCATGGCCACCCTGGTTTGTTAGTGCTTGTGCTGTTGGCTGTGTGGTTGGTGTCAGGGTCCTGGTGGTGGCAACAAGTCTCGCCACCCCATTCCACCCTCCCAAGCTAGGTCCCACCCACTGAGCCATGGAGGGGGCTGAAGCCCCATGCTCTTCTGTGGACACACAAATCTGGGGGGCCCATGTTCTCCCAGCTCCCCAGACATTTTGCCTATGACAGAAGCAGGCAATTACTTTGGGCGGAACACCATTTATTGAGTTTTGACAAGTTATGGAGGGCTACATGGGTAGCCCCACCCCCTGACAGGTACCCCATCCCCTCGTTGCCATCTTGTGACTGGAAGTCCTGCCCCCTGAACTTTGTCACCTGAAATCCATTCCCTTGTCTCCAGAAGTACTCCTTTCAGCAAGGGGTTTTGCCATCTCAGAAGCAGAAAAATACCAAATTATAGTCTAAAAAGCAAGCATCTACAACATTCATTAATCCAATTTCTAAAATATTTTTGTTCTGATTTACGTGTGTTTGTGTAGTGTACACAGATGTCAAAATTAAGTCTTACTCTTGTATATTGTGACGGGTGCATATAGTTTTGTGAAGGGCCTGTGGATGTAGGGGTATGTGGGATGTGGGGGGGAGGGTAGCTGGAATGTGTGAGTGGTGTAGGGGTCCACGTATATGGCAATGCGAGGGGCTGTGGGTGCATATTAATGCGGGGGGTGTGGGACTCACCCTATGAACACACACACAGGCCCTGCCTACACACACACACACACACACTGCCGCTGCTTGCGCTGCCCCGCCTACAGACATGCACACATATCCTCTGTTTACACACACACATAGACACACTGCCCCTGCCTACAGACATATGCACTGCCCCTGCCTACAGACACATGCACTGCCCCTGCCTGCATGCGTGCATGTCCATGCACGCACGCACGCACGCACACACATACCAGCACAGCCCCATGCTCCTCAATCTGATGATGCAGCTGGCAGCCACATGGTCCTGGAGGAGGGTGGAGGCAGGAAGAGAGTGAAATGGCTGGGGGTGGGGCAGAACTGGGCTTCTCAGTCCCTCTGAGGGATCCCCCTGGGTCCTACTGCCCCTGGCTCCTGTCAGCTTTGACAAGCAGCCAGGAGCAAATAAATGTTAATTTACTAATTTTTTTTAAGGGGCCCCGTGGGCTGGACAGAATGGCCTGGTAGGCCAGATCCTGCCCGTGGGCCATATTTTGCCCACCCTGGCCTATGGCATCATTTATGTTTGGGCAACCCCCTGCCCCATACAACCTCAACCTGCCCCCCACACATGTCCCCTTGTCCTGCACACACATCCCACACTGAGGGGCTCGGGCCTGAGGGTGGTTGGGAGTGAGGGGCACCAGCAGGGCAGGGGGTGTGGGAAACAGTGGGTTGTAGGTCGAGAGTGAAGGACACCAGCATATCAGGGCTGCTCAGTGCCACAAAGCAGCTGGGTGGGTGGGGCAGTTGTAGCTACTTGTAAATATGGCAATAAAACTTTGTGTTCAACTGATACCACAAATGAGAGAGAGGTGTTTCATTTTAATAATGGAAAAATGCATATTTTGGGGTTTTTAATCAGAGAATTTGCCGTTTTTAAACAGAGAAAACCAGGATCCCTGATCATCGCAGTCTGTGAATTAAATGAAGTATTATTATGTTAATTTTACAGTTGAAGAGTTGAGTCAGAAACATTATCTTGGGGTTCAACAGTGAGCTTAGAGAAGTTCAGAAATTCTAAATGTGTTCCTAAGCCCTAAGCCTGAACTATTGGATTATCCTTCCTCTCTAGTTTATATTTTAGTTCAGATTCAGTTTAGATTTAATTCATTTCTGATGCAGTCTCTCTGAACCTTCCCAATAAGGCAGAATATAGATCTAATACATAACAAGCAAACAACGGAAGCAAACCAAACAGTTAGTTGTATATATTGGGCTAGCTTAGCTACTAAAGATGAAGTTGGATGAAGCTGTTATTTCCCCACCATAACTTCTAAATCGTAGATTTAATTCAATCTTTTTTTTCTTCTGATGCTGTTTGCTGCAATGCAGTGGACACAGCAAGAAAAAAAATAAGAAATCAGCTGAGAGGGGAAATAAAAATGAAACCTTAACACATGAATCACTGGGGACACATTTCAAATGCAAGAGTTATAAATCATTTAAACAAAAAATAAAACATCACCTCAGGATAAAGCATTGAGGACGTCGCTCCTGAAACACCATGTGGTATGCTCTTTCAGCACATGAAAATATATGTGGAGGAAGTGATGAACACAGTTTGCCAGAGTTGCTTAGGTAAAGTTGTGTGACCTGAAAAATAATTGGATTTTAACAGATGGAGAAAATTCTAAACCAAACTGCTTTGTGTGTTCAATAAATGTTTAATAGGTTGACTAGTCATTATAAACTGAACATTTGTGATTACAAAGCACTCTTTAAAGAAATAGAAGTTTTATGACAAATATTGTAGTGGAGGCACAACTTTAACTTTCAACACTTAATTATAACCATGGTACATAATATTACAGATTGTTTTTAAGTTGACATATTAGGTTACATTATTTATATTTGTAATGGATAATCCTTCAATGTACAGTTTTAAGTTTTAAAAAACAAAAATATAACTATTCTTTGAATAACTAAAAAAGAATCAATGAATGCTGGTCACAAGTTGAGTAATTTGTTATATGACACAGCAGACACAAGTAATCTATTTACAGCATGGAAAAAAATCTCTGTAATACACAGAATTAATAGCATGCTCTGTACATGTTATTTACACGTTGCTAAAAATGTTATCCATTGTGAGCTTATGTTCTGAATGAATCTTGACATTTAAATTGTTTACTAATTAGAACTGTGGCCTTCGGTGAAATAATCTGCTATTTCTGTGGTCCAGCTCATTTCATAGTTTCATAGTTGTTAGGGGCTGGAAGGGACCAAATAATGCTGAACCTAAGTCAAATGATTTAATTATTCAGTTGCTGTTGATCTGTGGGCTAAAGCAACATTGTGGTATACAACTACCAGTGTAAAAATCTCAGAGATGGTTCTGATCTTCTATTCTGGTCTGAGAAACTCCAAATATCCCTCAACTTCTGCCCTGTATACAGTCTCTTCACCATAGTGAAATCCATACCTACCTGTCCTACTGTCTTCTCTCCTGCCTTGTCCCCTCAGCCCCTTTTCTTTCCATTAAGAAAATCCATTAAACAATTATAGGACTAACATAGCAATTGCTGCCAGGTTTATCACTTTTTTGTAACATATGTCTGTCTTGCCTGTTTAGATTTTAAACTCTTTGCCACAGGGACAAACTATTATACTATTTTTGACTAGCATAAGAAGGCTTCACTCCTTAGGCACAAGTGAATATTTCCATAGCTACCATACTTTGCCAATGAATACTTCAATGTAGTACAGAACACTGATAACAATCTTGCAAGAATTTATTTTTGTGTGTGCATGTATTCCCTGTGTATTAAATAAATGCTGCATATAAGTAACAAACTGGGATTCTATTCTGCCTCCAAAAAGGATTACTTATTTCCCAAATGACAGTGGGAAATAAGTAATCCTTAACAACTGGTAATGG
>NW_017728906.1:97074441-97118537 GCF_001723895.1 Crocodylus porosus
AGTGCCAAAAGACCCCACTAAAGCACCCAATATATACAGTCATTGGGCGATCCACGTCCAACTAGCATGATGCCTCTTCTGGGCATGTGCTGGGCTCAGTGCGGGACTGCATCAAGTTTTAAGTATAGCACCTTTTCTTGTTAATGTCTGCAAGGAGTCTATACTATTATTGTGGTAATACTTAAAAGACCCCAGTTAGAGATTAAGGCCTCATCCTACTACAGGGAAGTACAAACCTGGACAAAAAAGGAAGTCACAACCTAAGTTGTTACTCACCTCAAGCTCACATATCATTTCAAACAGCTGCAATCTACAGTTTCCTAACTATGATTCTGAGCACAACAGAGTTTCAAGAAACATAAGCAAATTATTATGGGTTTGTACAATGTCTATACAATGGGACATTGATCTCAGTATAAAAATAATAATAGCAGGAGCAACAGCAAAATTCAATGCTTCAGACTAACCGCTGTTTCTAAGGCTAGGCACAGACTTTCAAAAAGCCGTAGCCTGAACTGATTCAATATTTACAGGTTAGTCTAACCTGCCTAGGTTGAACCAATTTGGACTGAGGAACTGTGGACTGAAGAAATGCAGGCACATGCCTGTAGCTGCTCAGGCCAGGAGCTGCGGGAAACTAGTGCATGTCCTCGACTACAAGGAAGTTGTGTTGGGGGTCGTGGCCAGCCCAGCCAGTAGCTTTGGCTGAACTGGCTAGAGAGGGGATTAATTCCCCTCTCCCTATCCTACCAGGACGGACCTGAAACAGGTCTGCTGGGGACTCCCCCATCTCTGTTGCAGTGGCAGGCCAGCACGGTCTCCTAAGGCAGATGGGTCAGGGAGGAGGGGTTATTCCCTCCTCTTCCCCTACTGTCCCTGGAGGACTGCAGCTAGGTAAGCCCACCTCAACCGCCACTGCTGCTGCTCATTTCCTGCATGGGGCAAGTGATGGAATAAGTCCCCTCTGCCGGATGCTGGAGGGAGACGAGTAACCTCTGTCCTTCCCTCTGCCTAAGGGGCCCTTCTGGCCAGCATCTGCCCACACTCCTGCCCAGCCGCTGCAGCAACAAGGGGGCAGGGCCCTCGATAAGGACAGCAGCCCCTGTCATAGTGTCTGGGAGCGTAAGCCCCTTCCTGGTGAGGGGGACCCTGCTGCAGTGTGGACAGAGCTGTGGCAGACTGTACATGGCAGCACTGGGTCTTGGAGACAGAGCCCCATACAGTGCTGCCACCATCATGATGGTACGCAGCAGCTTTCCTCACCCTGCAGCATGGCCCTGCTTCCAGGAAGGGGCTTGCGCCTGGGGAAACAGTGACAGTCATGGTCACTCCCCACTTGCTACTCCAGCAGCCAGGCAGAGACAGGGCCAGAGGCTGGCTGGCAGGGCCTCTTAGGCAGGGGGCAGAGGGCAGCAGGCAGGGAGTGGGATTATTCCCCCTTCTACTCCCAAGGCACTGCAGCGGGGTCTGCCTACCCCAGCTGCTACCACCACCACCACCATTCAGTCTGTGCCTGGGGCAGGCAGCAGAATAAGCTGCCTCCACCAGATGCCAGAGGGAGGGGCGCAGGAGGGGTCTTATTCTGCCACTTGCCTCAGGCACAGAGTGAATGGTAGTGGCGACAACCAGGGTGGGCAGACCATATCACATTGCTCTGGGTCCGAGGGGGGAATAACTCTGCTCCCTGCCCCCCACCTTTGGAAGGGGGGCAGGGATGGGGGTTATTCCCTCTCCCTCCAGCATCTGGCAGAAGGGGCTTATTCTACCACTTACTCCAAGCAGGGAGTGAGTGGTGGTGGCAGTAGCAGTCCAGGTAGGCAGACCCGGCTGTGGTCCAGCTTAGGTAGGGTAGATGAGGGAATGCCAGCCTAGCACTGCAGCAGTGGGGGGGGGGAGGAAATGCCTGGCAAACCCGGCTCAGATCCCTGCCGGTGGGATAGGGTGGGGGGAATTAAACCCCCTCTGGCCAGACTCCTGTCCCTGATCCAGCTGGGGAGCAGAGGGGCGGGGCTAGCCTTGCTCTGCTAAAGCTAAGAACCAAGTCCAGGGAGCATGCCGGGATCCTAGTTAACTTAAACCAGGAAGGGTCTGGGACAGACGTTGTATAAACTGGTTTGAGCTCAATCAGTTAAATCTGATAACTACATTCAACCAAGTTTATCTCAACTTGGTTTTGGCCATTTTGAAACTGGTTTGTGTGTACTGAATGTCTGTTCTGTTACAGGTTTAAACCAGTTTCCGATCACTTAAATTGGTTGATATGTACTGTCTATCCCTAGCCTAAATGTCTGGGCCAGGCTGAAACAAATCCCAGATAATGCGAGTTTATCTTATCCGCACACAGCAACAAAGTGTATTTAACTAGTACCTGTGTTTAGATACTGAAGTAATAGAAACCTTGAAAATAAGTAATTTGAAGCTGATAAAATAAGATTAGTGAGAAATAGACTGCCCAGTCCCAATCAAACTGTCACTTTTAGTTATCTTTTTTTTGTTACACAAATAATCTGCAGTGTTCTCTTGTTGTTTTCCCTAGGCTGACTGATATATATATATTTTTTACCAGCAGTGCTTAACAAGAACAAAATATATTATGGGAAGCACTTTAGAACAAAACAAAAATGCCTGGAGGAGCCGTTCAGAAGGATGGCTGCTGCACGGTGATTGAGACACAGTGACAAGAACAGTGATGCCTTGGGCCACATTAACATATTGCTGCTAACGTATTCAATTCAGATGCTGCCACTATGAAAAGAGCATAGGTGCTATTTCTTATTTATTTAGCTGTAATGAACTGAGTGAACGTGCTGTAGCAATAAAAATGTACTGGTGTAGATCTAGATAAAAACAGTTTTGCAAGAGAATGCTTACCATAGTAGAATAAATTGGGAGTTCTTTAAAAGGGTTAACAAGCAGCAGTATATCCCCAATGTATGTCTGGAAAAAAAGATACAATTGATTTATTATGTGATAAATGAGTTCCTTCAGGAAGTTAATGATTTTCTTTCAGAAAAGACTTTTAGCCAAAGCATCTAAAATCAAACAAGCAACATACTAAATATAAATCTGTAACTCCACAATTTAGAAGCTTTTAAATTCCTGCCTTTAAGAACCAAGAGTATTACCAGGTGCGTCTACACATCACCCTATGTCGCTATAGTGATGTGCTACATCACAGAACGATGCACTATGGTGACATAGTGATCATGTAAGTTTACATGAGACTGGCAGTTACTTCGCTGTAGTGGCATGCTCCCCTGTTTTAACATACTGCTACAGCAAAGTAGTGGTTAAACCTAACAGTGCACCAGTTCACAGCACAGTAACAATGTCACCATAGGGTGATGGGTAGATACACCCACTAAGTCTGATGGTATTAACTGCATCTGTTGTAATAAAATTGAATGCTTGCTTCATAATTAAAATTGTTTAATAATCACAGGATCATAGAAAAGTAGGGCAGAAGGAACCTCTGTAGGTTGTCTGGTCTAACCCTCTGCCTGAGGCAGGATTGGCCCTACCCAAACTACTCCAAGCAAATCCTGTCAAACCTATTACTAAAACTACACAAGCAACCCTGTCACAAAGCCACAAAGTATAGCAACCTAACCTGCCACAGGTAAAGTGAGGGAACAATGATGGCCCATGCACCGCTACTGCAAGTGTTCTTAAAATACATTTGAGAGACCCAAGCAAAAGGGCCAAGATACTACTAAAGAGGAAGGCAAAAACCTTCACAGTCTTTTAGTCCAGTCATGTGCACTGGCACACCCCAGTCAAAATCCCTACTCTTGGCTGCAGAGAACAGCTAATGCTTCTGAGGAAGGCAAAAAAATCCATAAAAAGAAAACTAAACAAAAAAAAAAACTAAATAAAACAACTCTCCTCCCCACCCAAATACATAGCAACAGGAGGGGAACAAATCCTTCCTGTGACAACCAGCAAAGCCAAGAGGCAAAGAAATACTAATAGTATAGCACAGACATTGCTATTCCTAGATCAACCCTAATCAATGCTTATCCAAACTCTTCTTGAACATCTCCAGTGTTGGAGATTCCACACCTTCCCTAGGTGACCTATTTCACTGCCTTACTGTTTTAACAGTGAAGTTTTTTTACCTGATATCCAACTAAACTTTCTTTGTTGTAACTTCAACCATTGGTCTGCATCCTGTTCTTTGCAGCTAGAAATAAAAAGCAACTCTCCCTCATCTTTATGCACCCTTCATATATTTAGACTGCTATCAAGTCTCTTCCATCAGCTGAACTTTCCTATTTCCTTCAACCTCTCCTCCTATGGCTTGCCTTTTAACAACTTTATCATTTCTGTCACCTGTCTCTGGACCCTCTCTGACTTCTCCATGACCTTTTAAAAATGTGAAGCCCCCAAAAATGTATACTCAGCCTAACCAGTGATGAGTAGAGAGACATTATCACCTCTTACACCTTGTGTCTAATGCTCCTATTCATGCGGCCCAAAACAGCATTAACTTTTTTGTGCCTGCATCACTCCGAAGACTCTTATTGAGTGAGTTTGTGATGGACCAAGACTCTTCAGGCATTTTTACATGTGCTCCCAACATGGCACCAGGCACTTCTAATCAGCGAGCAGTGCTAATTAAAAGCACCGCGTTGGAAACACATGCATCAGCAGCACAGCATGCCTCTGAAGTGAAAAAATGGTGGCAGTGCACTTTGAACTGAAGGACATTGACTGTGTTTTAGTACAAAGCACACTTCTGCCATTTTCTCATTGCAGAGGTGTGCTGCACCACTGATACATGTGACATGGCAGGCTGCCAGAGCACATCAATTTACATGCTGGATTTCCAGCGCATCTGAGCAGGCTCGTCACATGTGTGTAAATTCCCTTTGACTCTTTTCCTAGCGCTTCCATCCACTTAGGTGCCACCTATCTTACATGTGTGTTTTTGATTATTCTTCCCAAGATGAAGCACCTTGCTTTTGCTAGTATTGAACTTCATCCTACTGACTCTAGCCCAACTTTCCAAACTGTCAGGGTCCTTCTTAATTGCACTCCTGTCCACCTGTGTGTTTACAATCCTTTCTTTTTCCATGTCAACTGCAAGAAGCAATCTATTTCAACATTGCATCCAAATAATTTAAAAAACGTTGAACAGCACAGAGCCCAGGACAGATCCTTTTGAGACTCCACTTGAAACCCCCTGCCATTTGTACATGGATACATTTATAATTACCTTTTGCTTGTAACTTTTGAGCTAATTGTCTATCCACCTTATAGAAGTTTTGTCTAGCCCACATGTCTCCAATTTGCTTTTGAGACAGTCATGTGGGACTTTGTCAAAAGCCTTGCTAAAATCCAGATACAGTATAAATGCAGCATTCCTTTCATCCACCCAATTAGTTTTCTTGTCAAAGGAGATTAAGTTTGTTTGGCACAATTTGTTCATAGTAAATGAACATGAGCTGGCTGCTCATGATCGGCCTTCCCTTCTCTAGATGCTGGCCAATGGAGCTCATTAGGATATTTTCCAGTAAATTCCTGTGTATAATTCCAGTGTGCAAGTCCCCAGGTCCCCCTTTTTGGCTTTTTAAAGGAGGGACACTATGTTGGCCATTTTCTAGTCCTCTGGTACCTTGCCCATCTCCCATGACTTATTAAATATTACTGGGAAGGGTTCTGAGATCTCCTCCGACACTCCCTTCAGTACCCTGGGATGAAGTTCATCAGGCCCTGCTGACTTGAATTAATTCAGACCCATCAAAAGCTCTCTGACTGTTTCTTTCATCTCACCCATTAGCTTGCCCTCTTCCTTATCCAAATGATCTGTATTAGTGGTCTCATTGCAGCCTAAGTTTTTTGTGAAGCTAAGCAAAGTAGTTATTGCCTTCTCTGCCTTCTTTGCATCTTCTGCTTTGCTATGCCTATTTACTAGTGCAACAGTGCATGTACAGCTTCCTTTGTCTTTCTTTTCTGGCCTTTATCGAACTCCCTCTTGTCAGTGGCATTAACAAATTAAGCAACTGTCCAGGGCAAACCCTGCAGAAGAGCAGGGGATGGGGCACATGGTTCAAGAATGGGAGGTACAGGGGGCACAGAGCACAGGATCAGAGAGCAGGGGGAGGGTGGGTCCAGGCAGGCATGGCTCTGAAAGCAAAGATGAATGGGAAGTTCTCAAGAATCTGGAAGATACAGGTGATGTTAGGCCACCTTTCCCACCAATCCGGAAACCAGTCTTTCACCTAGCAAAGATAGGCCACAACAGAGAATACAGACTGCTGATTTCTCCCAGTTCCTATAATGGTAACTGATTTTCAGCCTTAATCATAACTGGGGACCCCTAAATAGTAGTTTCTAAAAATGATAACAAAAACAACTACCAGTAAGACAACTGACACATACAATACTCCACCTTCAGCTAATTTTAAAACTGTGTAGTACAGAAACATAAAAGAAAGAATTAAACAACTGTTTGGTGGTAACTATTACTCTAAAACTAGAACACATGATAACAGGCCTCATACTGAAATCAAAGTTCTATAAAACTAATCCCATATGGTGCTTTGCCAAACAAGTTATTATTGAACTAAAAGAAATACTTGATGAAGAAAAAGTAATGGCTCGTATTTCTTTCAAATACTAAAAGTCACAAAATGGGAACTTTTGTTACTGTCTTTGCATTGTAACAGAACCACATATTGGGCTTTTCTAATATGTTCTTTCTTAACTATTTCAGGTATATTTCAGTTCTATTTTAAAATATTCTGGTCAGACACTGACCTCTTTAAAAAGTTTCACAAAACAACACAAAAAACCAACAAAAGTCCACAATACAGAATAGAAACTTAATGAACAGAAAAAAGAAATGAACAAACAATTCTATAGAAGAATTTTCCTGTACTGTCGTTTTGTGTTCTCTATTTGTGGGTTGAAAGGAGCAGTTAAAATGCCTTAAGTATTTTGTAAAAACATTCACATATAATAGTTTCAGTTAACTGCCGTATTTAGGAATATATTTCCACAGTTTTATTCTTTGAGGGGGCGGGGATTCTGTTTGTTCAGTTTTCATAATATTTAGATCTCCCCAAATCAAAAAATTATCAACAATTTGTTAAATCTTGGTCCCATTTTTCTAATGCGTAAGTGAACTGCCATGCAATAACCCTAATAGTAAGTGTTGCCTAAGGCTAACTTATACCAAGTCCACTGATCTTCCCACATGCACACAGACAGTCATCTTATCATAAAAGGCAATCAAGTTGGTCAGGCACGACTTGCTTTGGTGAATCCATGCTGACTGTTCCTAATTACCTTCTTTTTCTCCAGTGCTTAGGAATGGATTCCTTGAGGACCGTGATTTTTCTGGGGACTGAGATGAGGCTGACTGGTCTGTAATTTCCCTGATCCTCCTTCCACTCTTTCTTAAAGATGGGCCTATATTTGCCCTTTTCCAATTGTCCAGCACCTCTCCCAGTTGCCAAGAGTGTTCAAAGATAATCGCCAGCATCTCTGCGATCACATAGGCTAACTCCCTTAGCCTTACCCTTACCCTCAGATGCATTGCATCTGGCCTCATAGACTTACATACATCCTGCTTTTCTAAATAGGAACTATGCCAGCCCACAAGGGGAAATGTGCTGTTTCCTGCATTTTTATCCTTAAAAAGAGAACATCCATGTTTTTCTGCATTTCCATAGCAAACAGAAAACCTGGATCCCTGTTGATCAGGATACTACTGCCTTTAAGTTCATCAGTGTATTCTTATACAAGAGACAAATTTAAATATTCAAGAAGATAACAAATAGGACCCTAAGATTTTCTTTAGGTTCAGTCTTTGATAGCCATATTTCAAGAGAAAAATCAAATGCTTGTCCCTGATTTTCACTGCTGCTTAACACCTATAGCTTCCACTGATATGAGAGTTATATGTGCCTGGGACCTCTGAACATGAGAGAAAAGGAAATACACCAGAAAAGGATGAGAGTAGTCATAGTCTTACCATCCTGCATTTTTTTTATCAGTAAAGGAGTTCTCAGCACCTACGACTAACTTCTGTATTAATTTCCAATGCATTTACAACAGGATGTGGTGTGTGACATTCCAGATCCCTGTATTTTTCTGGCTTGAGAACATTTTTGATTTATTAGATTAAAAACAGAATTACATGTTTCACATTTACATGCAAATCACCCAATCAGCTGTTCAATAAGCTAGAAAAGGGAAAGTAGCTACAAAGAGGGATGCCAAAAATGTTCATATGCAGATTTTACTATCTAGACCTGATTGGATTCTCCTTTTTAATATGCCAAGATCCTCAAAAATCTGCAGCATATAAATATTCTTGTAATTACTTTACTCAATATATAAGTCATTAACATAATCACATCAAGGTAATGATTTGTGTGATAGGAAAAGATAATGGGGAATCAAGTCCTTCATACTGGTTCCTGAGGGGTTTTTTAAACTCAAACCTTTATTAAATCCCCAGGAATAATAGGCTTGCATAAAAAATATGTAAAAACTATATAAATAATAACTGTATCTTGAAAGATTAAGAGAAAAGGGTACAAATGTTTCATTGCATTTTGCCAACACACCTTCTTGAGTAAATGAACATGCAGACTCACCTAGGCACACACATTATATCCTTTATTCATTTCATACTTTAGACTTTTCCAGATGCATGTAAATAGCTGAAGATTTTTACATACCCATTCCTCATCTATTTTACTTGCAAATGTACGTGTCTGGTAATTATGTTCGGATTACTAATAGACCAATCCTATTTTCATTAATTGCTCTTCACAGAAAGTTGGCTGTAGGTAAGTGAATAAAAATGCTATCATGAGTAGTTTCAAAGCCACTCACATATATTTGGTTGTTACTGAAACGCTTCTGAATCTCATAGAGCAGGCTGCTGTCTGTTAGCTCACTCAGAGTCGCCAGGTCATCATTTGGTGCTGGAGGCATTAACTTGACCTGCAAAATACAAATACTATGTTCAAATAATCTGACTTCATATCCACTTACTCTACATTATAATGTCCTTCTTACATTACACATCCTAATGAATAAATACATAGCAATTACAGAAATTGCTACAGTGCAGTAGGAAACCAGGAAGTTTTTTGCCCCCCACCCACACCATAAATAATTACCAATTCATAATTAACAGAAAAAAGTAAAATAGAAATTAAGTGGTACATTTTGCATACACAGAACTGTATACGAGTGCCATTTGCAAGTTCAAATCCTGCCAAGATTCCCAGTTCAAGTGGAGCACTCCTGCTCTCCTCATTAACCTCTTCTGATGATGACAATCAAGAGTTCAATAGTTAAAGCAAACCACACATAGCTGCCAGAAGCATACCTAGCCAGTACTGTGGCTGGAGGTTCACTACTTACTGCTAAGGTGGAGGAAGAGAGGGAGGGAAAAATATGTCACTTTTCTTTGTCAACAAATTTCAGCAGCAAAAAAGAGATGACATCTTCCTTCCCCCAGCCAAAACAGCAGGAAACCTCTGGCCTCTGACCCTACTTCATGCAACATTGCTGCTAGAGTCAGAGTCAGCACCACAGCAGGGAAGGTGCAGGGTGTCCAGTGGTGATAAGTCACCCCTCAACTCCATTCCATCCCCCTTTAGCCAGCTCCTGAGGCTTGTGCCCTGATCACTCATCCACTCCTGTTGGCTGCCATTAAACTGAGCTCTTATGACTGCAGTTTCATTCTTGTCAGTATATAGAAGTTAATATGTGATTGCATTTCACTGCTAAATAAGACAGGATTTCAGGGAAGGTAAGAATTAAGTTGTCAGTGGGCACAGAAGATGCTCAATTTCTGAGTCAAACCAGCATCCTGTATTTAGTACCTTGCAAATATAGGAGAGGATAAAAGTCCTGAAGTGCTCACATTCTAAATAGCATAAAACCAAAAGCTGTCAAAACAAGGAGGAAATGACTTAAATATAGCAGAGGTCAGCTGTAAGAAATGATTTAAAAATAAGATAAATATTAATACTCTGTGCAGTGAAGCTTATGAAACTCATGCTTCATGCAGAGGCTGCAGCCTTGTCTGTCAGTTACCTGGATTAGTCTTTGTGTATGCAAACAGGAAGGATAAAAGTCACTTGAAAGAAGTATGGTTAAAAAAAGGACATGAAAAAATTTGCATTTTAAATTACGTATAAAATGGCATTCACAATGTTATTTCATTAATATCTACCAATGGGATTAGTGGAGGATATTGGTGTGCTGACCTCCTACTGTTGAAGTCAATAGTTGTTTTTTCCATTGACTTACAAAGGTTCAGGATTTCCTTGTTACACCATACACCGAGAGCCACACAAACGTTCAGTATTAGTGTTAGCTCGAGTTTAGTGCAGTCACACTTCAGGCCAGCAGGGGCCAGGAGAACGGAAAGATAAGAATCACACCACCTTCCCATTTTGGGTTTCCCCCTGCCCACACCTCAGTGTCCCCCTGCCCCTCCTTCCCCCTCTTACTTGTGCCTGTCTGTGCTGTTGTCCCAGAGCAGGCAGCGAAGGGTTAAACTGCTCTACCACTGCCACACTACTGCTCTTCTCCAGGCTGTGCCCACCCAGAGACCAGCAGCAGCAGCTAGACAGCTGCAACAGGCAAGGGCAACAGCAACTTCCAGCTGCCTCCATGCTGTCAGCACAATGGGACAGCTGTAGCAGCAATGTATTTTTTTTCCATCACACTCCTCAAGCTTGTGCTCGGGGCAGCTGCCTTGGTTACCCTACCTTCGTTATGCTCTGCCTCTCTCAATCCCATTCTGCTGATACAGACACTGATGTACAAATATTAGTTATCTGTCTCTGTATGCAAAGGGTTTTGAGATTTTTTTCAGTGAAAAACACACTGAATTATATATACAGAAACACAGAAATATCAGAGTTTTAATTTTAGGCAAGGATAACTAGTTACCTCTTAAACAATAGGATGAATAGAATATGGTTTTATAAAATTTCTCAGTTTTGAATCTTTCTGACAAACAAAATTCTTACCAAAACCTTCCCCCCAGGCAACAAGAAAAAAGAATGTTTCTTAACATGTGTGTTGGTCTGTGTGTCTTAACCTTCACTTTTGTGCTAAGCAAAATGAAACAAAAAATAAGAAAACAAAACCCACCGTTCCATTGTAAAATGAGAAACCATCAAATCCTGTTGAGCTTCATTGTATAAATATTTCATCAGCCTTCTCAAAAAATCTCTCTTGGTGCAAAACAATGGAAGTTGCAAAGTTTTAGCTATCCTCAGTCTACAGAGAATCAAACCATTTAAGGATTGTATCACTTTTTTTTTTTTTAGCATTTTACACTTCATTTCTCCCTAAAGGTTCTCATAGATGTAAGATTCTTGCTAAAGATGACAGCTTTCAGCATCAGCACAATAAAAGGAGCGAGAGTTCTTTTTAATACTGGATTCATCAACAAAAGCTTTTCCCATTTTTTTCTTTATGCCAAGTCTTTTTACCTGATTGATTCAGAGCGTGCCACTTAAAAGCATTTTCCTTATTCTTTCTACTTCGGCTATCATACTACACAATCATATAGAGTATATGCGAGTTACCCAGAATGAATTACTTTATTTAGTTCTTGGTCAATTCCACAACCAACCAATAAAGTCCAGCTCCCTTCCTAATGAATAATGAACCCCTAGTTTAATCATGCACTTCACAGAAACCATAAGGGAGAGAAAAAAATAATTCTGATAAATGTTAATTAGGAAGTATTAAAGGTCAAAAGGAAATAGGTACTGGGGATAATTTCATTCCAAATGAATTTTTTTCATTTCTTAAGATGAAATGCCTAACATAAAAGTACAAACAAATTAAAAGTATTGATACGCAGCGGGCTGCCATTGTACTATACAAAGGCAGTCATGATTCTTCTAGAATGAGCATGTATTAATTTACAGTGGAAAAATCTCATGTTTTCAAGGTTACTTTTGAGCAGAATTCATAATAAAAAGAAATTCCCATGATGGACAAATTTAATTTAGGCTAGACTTCTGTGTGCAAAGAGATGTACCATCACAGAATAGCTATGGAAAGAGCTTTTCTGTGGCTCCTGCTCCAGTGTGAGTGTTTAAACCATTTTATGGCAGACATCACAATTACAACCTGACCAGAAGACTTCATTACTGTAGTTACAGTGGTCACCAACTCTCTAGAGAATGATTAGGACCAAACTAACCTTTATCTCTTAATAATTTTCTCTTTCTTCTGCTGAAGTCAACTGTATGTAGACAATAACTTTTCAAAAAGAAATATTGTATGAATGACAAAAGAGTGTTTTCTCTACCCTCTTGTTTTCTCCACAGAATTGTGCCTCTTTTTTAAACAGATCTAGAAACAAGCAATACGTTTGTTTTTTTTAATATTTTAAAATCCATGTAAAAACATGGCCATTTTTCCAGCAATTCTCTCAGGATCCCCTGGAGGAGTGGTTCACAATCTTTTTAGATTCCAGACACCCCTCACTGCACCCAAAACACCCTTCAGAAAATGCCAGCACTTAGTTTTCACTCCTTTTTTGCTTTTTAAATTGCAGGAAAAATAATAGAGCAATCCTTCTGTTGCAAAGAACTCAAAAAGAGTGTAACAAGTCAGAATGTTTTTAGACTGTGGATTTCTGTTTCAAGCCTCTGGAATTATATTTTGAATCATGCATTTGCACACATAACTGGATGGCACCCTGAAACACTCTTAAAGGATCTCACTGCACCCCAGATGTTTGTTTCTTGGTGGTGATCCAAGGCTCAGCCCTGAGGCCAGATAGACAACATATTGTATGTATATAATGGCTCAAATTCTATCAACAATATTTCAACAGTTTTCCTTCTAACTTAAAAGAGCAAGTACAGAGTAATCTAACTGAAGACAATTATTAGCTAGTATTCTTTTGGCTCTTCATCTGTTACAAAGCTGTCAAACTAAAAGAAAGCAAAGAGAATGTAAGGCTCGCTCATATTACAATAATTGTCCATTAAATATATAATTTGAACACATCAAATGAAGACCGTTTCCATGATTTTTTGTCATTATTTCGATTTTAATGGTTTGTTTGGATTTTCAGTACAAAGTTAGATACAGGGGCTAGGGACAGACATTACACGTAAACCAGTTAAAATGAAATTTGTTTAAACCTGTAACAGAACAGACATTCAGTGCACATAAACCAGTTTCAAAATGGCTGAAACTGGTTTGAGATAAACCTGGTTGAATGTGGTAGCAGACTTAACTGATTTAGCTCAAATTGGTTTATGCAATGTCTGTCCGAGACCCCTTCCTGGTTTAACTTAAACCTAATCCCCCGGCATCCTGGCTCAGGTCCCTGCCAGTGGGACAGGGAATTAAACCCCTCTCTGGCCAGTCCAGCCCTGACTGGCCATACTTACCCAGCGCAGCTTCCCTGAAGCTAAGGATGTGCTCTAGTGCCCCTGGCTGCTGGACTGAGCAACTGCAGGTATGTGCCCAGATTGCCTCAATCCACCGGGAATGTCTGTACTGTTACAAACCAGTTTAACCTAGACAGGTTGGACTAACCTGCAAAGGTTGAATCAATTCAGGCTCTGGCATTTTAAATGTCTGTCCCTAGCCAGGTAGACCATCAACATCATGAGATTTTTCTTTGAATTAGAAAGGGACACAAAACAGGAACCAAGGCAAATTATTAATATACTCATTCACTTTTTGCAGCCTACCAAATAATTATATGCAAGTATTTTTAAGCAAAATGATTAATCAAGAAGTTTTCATTTATATATGGTCCCAGACTGTAGTGAAGTCATTCTTTTCACTTATAACTGTGGGAGTTAGCTTCCAGAATGAGCGTCTAAAGTACACTTTCAAGCTCTGATGTTTGATCAGGATTTTGAGGTCTGTGTTGGTCTGATACACTTTTTCACTGAGATAGGAACATAGCAATCCCCAAATTATTTTTAATGATGTTTCCTCTTCCCTGCTGCACAGTATAACTTTTGAATAGATTCCTCTCATCTTATCTGTAATGATCTGGAATATATCTTGGAAAAAAATTGAAATAAGAATAACCTTACCCAATTTGGCTTACATAGGGAGCTTCAAAATATTTATGAGTCCACAGCTACATATCTAAACAAAGATACAGTACTAAACTGCAGACGCTATATTTATCATTCATCTTGGAACACTCACCTCACCTATTCTCACTCAACAATCTCTCCAAGGTTTATTCTAACACTTCAAAACTCTGAGAAGCATTAAGCTTCTATCATTACAATTTCTCCTCTCCCATTTTCTCAAATGTGGAAGTTTCTTTTGAAAAGTGTAGGATCTACAGGCACAGAAGAAAGGATATCTAGTTATAAACAAATGATAGGCACTATTCTTCAAGTCAAGAAACACAATCTTTCCACCCAGGGAGAGGAAAAAAGAAGAAATCCCCCACTGGGATGAACTGTAGTCACTTCTCTTCCTGGAATGTCCTAGAAAAAAAACAACCAAAAACTACTCATACTGATTCCTGATATCCAGTACAAGTAGCAGGAAGATATTAGGCTATTTTAAAAGTTTCTAAACCTAATTATAACTATTTTCTCCCAATTAGAGAAGTGGTAGGTACCCTGGCTTTGTAAGTAGAAACATATACATCTTACATTCAAATTTCTACAAAAAATATATATAAGATAAAAAAATATTAAAAATGTCCAAATAGTGGTGTTAAGTCTGTAGCATTCTATATCTCACTGAAGTTGCAGCTATAATGAATAAAATTAGGTAATTGTATTTGTATTCACTTGGGATAGCACTCATTAGTAAAGCAAGCAGAAGAACGCATATTCTTTCCCCCGCCCAAATATATGAAGTGTTGAAGGTGGGGAGCAGACTACCGGAGACCTTTCAGCATTCTTCATGAAACTCCAAAACCAGCCACCAGAAGTGTGACCCCCCACCTTAGAATACTTATGTGGTTTGGGCACTCAGCTGGGATATAGAAGACTCAAATTAAAGTCCGTAGTCTTTCCGATTCTCCCATATGCCAGGGGAATTTCCTAACCATTGAGCTATAAAAATCAATCTGTTAATTGAGCCTGTTAGAGCTATACCACTTCGTATAGATACATATTAATTCGTCAGAAACAGAGGGGTAACTCTCTACTCTAGTGGTGGTTACATTCATCTGAGAACTGGGGTACCCAGACTTGTTTCTGCTTTGAATTAGGCAGAGCAGGGAATTGAACATGGGTTTTTCACAAACACAAGTCACCTTCCTATAGATGTTGTTTTGATGAATCGGCATTTTCCAAGAAAATTATTTTACTGAAAAATTCCCTACCAATTCCTCTTATAAGTTATGCAACCTTCCCAAGCTTATGGTGAAAAAGTGCATGCTACATTACACCATTATGTATGGTACTTTCTCTACAGTCAGCTCATTTAACACTGTTTACATAAGTAATCAAATTCACCCGGAAAAATAAGTACACAGATCCCCATACTAATGCACTACCCACCCAAGTTCAAGGAGACAAACATGACGATATTGTCCCACTAAGCAAATAAATGCACTAGAAGCTAGATTCAAACTCTGGTAGAAGACAGGCATATGGAATGGCTCAACCAAGTACAAAGACTATTTGATTGTTTTGTGGTTCTGTTTGTAAAATAAGAATACACAGATCAATTGTGTGCCAGTGATCTCAACAAGAAAAAAAATATAATTCAGTCCTGTACCAGAAAATAATATAACTCTCAACTGACAAGAACACAATTTGTCAATTCTGCCAAAATTCTAAGATGTCTCACACTGTCCTCATTCTCTGATATTTTGGGTACCTAAAATCAGAAGAGATCAAAGAATACACTTTACTATGAGAAAAGAAAAGCATCCAATAACAAACCAAAAAAGCCCTTCATTGCTTTTTTAAATGGAATCACTTGATGCATTACTTAGATTTTATTAATAAGAATTTTATTGAAAAGAAATATTATTTTGCTAAGTCTTTTTTTAATTAACATGTTGTAGCTATGGATAATTCTGAACTACTATTACTTTTTGTTTTTAAAACAAGAAAATAGTTTTATAGCTCTAATATTAAAAATGTCCTTTCCAAACCTAATAAACTGAAAATCTCCTCTCAGTTCCCTTGAGAAAGTCAGAATCCACCCACTGTGTTGCCTATGAATATATGATAAACTTGCACACACCATGTGAAATATGCTGATCCATGCTTTAATAATATGTGAAAATAAAACCTGAATAATGACCCTGCATATCTTAATGAACAAATAAACAGAGCATGATTATTTCCAACGTAGTCTGTAATGCAACCACTAAAGATAAATTAGAGTGAAGCCTTGTTAGAAGTAGCATGCATGAAGAGGTCTAGGTTCAAAGCTTTTTTATTTTTAATTCTAAACAGTCTCTCCATTATGAAAACATTTTGCCCTGATACTTTCAAAGAATCAATTCTGAACAAAATTTCAAAAGAATCACCTCTCAACTCTTGGTGAAGTTCAAGAATGCAGAACTACTCAATGAATTTATTTAATGTTGGTTGTGAGAATCTATATTAAGGAGAGTTTGTCAAGTCAAACAGACTGGAATGTACACCAGTTTCACTTATTATAATGTTATTGTAATAAGTAAAATAAAGCTAGCTTCTGCCATATAAGCAATAATGTTCAGAATAACACAAAAATTAGATTACACAAAATTTTGCAATATATCAATATGTTTTTCTTTGGTCAACTACAGCCGTTTCAAATTCCTGTAGCTAAACAGGGACAGATTCTAACACACTGATACATGATAAGCACTATGCTGAGGTAGGTTTATACCATTGCCCTCCTGAGCACCTAACCACTATTCTTAAGGATGTATGAAATCTAGGACTTGAGCAGAGTGCAAGGACACCATCAGAATGTCCTTACAGGTTCGCTTCAAGGGCTGACACCTCTTCAACCCCTGGATGAGAGCACCTATCACCTCAATGATGAGACTGAGCTCTGTGCCACCTCAATACAGGCATCCCCTTAACTAAGGGTGAAGTTACACGTTACACTTGGAGCATATTAAATATATGGAATGTTAAGTAGTGTTCAAGTTATAACATGATGTAAGTAGTCACATGTTAATGGTTAATACAGTTTATTCCCTGACGGTGAGCAGGGCCATAGGTAAGAGCTAAGACCCCTGAACTCTACCCCAGCTTAGGGAGAAGGGGGCAGGCGAGCTGGGAGCAGTACATTCCCGGACGCTGGAGGACTACAAATTGCTCATGTTAATCCCTTTAGAGCAGGTTGAAGTTATCTAACACAAGTTAGGTACCATGGCCCATAGTTACCCCTAACCTGAAGTGGTGCAACTTTGAGATGCTCAGAGGGCACACAGCACAAGTTATAGAGCTTTAACATGCAGATATTCATGTTTTTAGCAACCTTTGTATTCTCTAAATGCAATATGTAACTTCACCCAAACACAAGTGAAAACAATGGGATTAGTTTTTGGAACTAAGCACTACCCAGAGGGCACGTCTACATGAGACTTTTACTGTGGAATAGGCTAATTAGTTCTGCAAACTTCTCACGTCTACAAATGCAGCCTCATTAGGCTACAGGAAACTAATTAACTCCACAGCAGCTCGTGTAGATGCTGATGCAACTGTCTGGGGCATGAAGGTGCTCCAGTGCTAGCCTCCTGGCTAGCCCCTTTCTGGAGCACCTTTGTGCTACTGCCAGCCACTCCACAGCACACTGAGCCAGGTCAGAGCAGCCCCATGCTGGCAGGCTGACCCCTCCCAAACCTCCTGCCAGCTGGGGCTGCTCCAACCCAGCTCAACATACTATGGTCCCAGGCACACATTTAAACGTCGTGCCCAGGACCAATAAACTCCAGTGTGATACGTGGCAGAGTTTACTGCTGCATGCTAATAACACGTGTAGACACACCCACAGCGAGAAAGAATGTCAGTATATGGTTCCATATGAGTAACTATATTAGATTAATATTATGCATATAAAAATATAGTAGACAATGCATACACACAAAAAGAGAGAGAGAAAAGCTACCCCAAGACATTTCAGTGAATGTAATGGCAATTCTGTTGGCCACCAGCTATACCAAATGGGGAAAACAAAATGTGTTTGTAGTTTCATTTGGACAAAACATGGAAAATGACCATATACTTTGCAACCAGAACTCACAAAAAGATATTTTTAATGGAAGAAATATTTAACTTTTCTCCAATAATGTCCCCAATCCCTGTTATTTTATGCTTAGAACGTACAATTCATGTAACCATATTGTTTGTTCTGAAGACCTAAATCAGACCTATATCATGTTTTCAATATTAACGTTACTATATTCTTGGTTTTCTGCATGTCAGAGGGAGCTGAAGGTTAGTCAAGCTTCTGCCATATTCAAACTTTTATTACGCCATGCATTTTAACTCAGCAGCTTGCACAGTCTAAATAGTTAAATTACTGTGCGTGCATGCCTAATAATATTAGCTGGGCCCAGCAGAAATCTGTTTTCCCAGATGGCAGATAGATTGCTGATTGCATGTGTTAGTCCACAGGGGGGTAAAGGGAAGAAATTCAACTTGGTCTGGATCTTTTTGTCTTCAGCAGCCCACACTGGAGAGATCCAGTCCTAAATGTTGCTGATGCAAATCAGAAGGCAAACAGGCCACTGTGCTGTGTGCTAGAGAGCTGGGGCTTTAGGGCAAGTGAAGCTCAACCTCGTCCTCCACTATAAGCTCCTTGGTGTTCCTGTGTGTGCTGCTGCTGCCTTCACTACTACAGAGGCAACCCAGAAATCAGCACCTAACCCAATCAGGCCTCAGAAGATAGGGAAGCTGTACGGTTCAGCAAGCAATCGTAGGTTCAGATTGTGGAGTGGCTCTGGAACTACTTTGAAGTAACTACTGCAGCCAAAAGGCAAAAACAGAATGTTAGGAGTGCTATAAATGGGTACAAGCAGAAAAGGAAAAGCAGCACTGAGCTTTCTGGCATCTCCCCATGGCCTTGCAAAAGGCCTTCAAGAAGCAGTTCTGCATCACAAAACTGAAAGCATTCCCTAGATCTCTGAATTTCTTACCCTTTCTAGCCATTTTTAATAGTTATATGATAAGAGTTTGAGCTTCTGCACATAAAACAAAATTCAACAGAAGGACATCTGTTAGGACCCAGGGATTTAAACTTGGGGCAGCCAAGCAAGCAACTCAACACCACCATGCAGCTGATCAAACACCAGTTCTAGCCCAGCCTGGTCCTTCCTATGAAAATACTTATGAGGAGTCAGGTGACCAGGGGGAACCTATAGGAAGTACACCCCCTGACAGGGGGACTATAAAATCCCTCCTACTTTCTGTGGGACTTGTCCCACCATTGTCATTTGTATGTGTGCTTCTTGGATCTGTGTCTTTCTCCTGTCTCATCCCAGGCTCATCACCAGGGATCCAGGTTTTCTTGGATTAAAAAATTGCAAATTCTCATGATAAAAACACCAAAATCCATGATTAAAATGAAAGGTGCCCCACAATCTCCTGCCCCTGGCCCTGCTAGCACCCCTCACTCCCTGCCCCCAGCCCCCTGGCCCTGCTCATGTCTCTCACTTCCCCTGACAGCACCCACAGCCCTTCTGTTGCCCCTCACTCCCCACCCATAGCCCCTGCTCCCCCAGCTCTGCAGAAGAGGCCCCCAGCTTCCAAGGCTATGGGGCCAGGGACCAGGATCTGCAGCCCCCTGCCCCTGACACACATCACATAAATGTGCCTGCTTCCCCCCTGCTGCTTGCTGTGGGCTTGGGTGGGGGGGGTGGGGGAGGCAGCTCCCTTCCACTGCATGCACTCCAGGGAGGCCGGGGGGACCCATGCCCCCCAGATCTCCTTGTGGGGCTTGGGCTCCTGCCCTACTTCCTGCCCCCAGAGCCTTCTGCAGGCTGGCAGGTGTGACTTGTAGCCTGCAGGGCAGAGCAGGGCCATGCAGGAAAGCTGCTTGCTGCTGTGAGCTCCATGCTGCGCTGGCGAGGTGAATGGTGGCAGCAAGTGACACAACCCCATGCCGCCACCCCTGCCTGTGAGGGGATGTGTCACAAAAGCAGTGTGGAGCTTGCAGCAGCAAGGAGATCCCTGTGCAGCTCCACTCTGCCTTGAAGTGCTGGGTCACACCCACCTGGCTGCGTAGGCCCTGGTGAGGGCAGCAGGGTGGGAAATCCAACTGGGCATCAGGGAGTGCATGCCCACCCCTGTCCCATGTACAGATCTGGGGGACATGGGACCCCCTGCCCCCTTGGAAGTGTGCACAGTGATATGGAGCCAGCCCCACTCCCTGCCCCCAGAAAAGCCACCCACGGCTCTGTCCCCCTCCCCACCAAGGCCCTGCAGACATGCATTGCAGCCCCAATCCCCAAGTCCCACACACTGCCCGACTGGGCAGCAGCCCCAGCCCTGCCCAACTCCCTCCATCTCTCCCTATGGGGGCTTCAATCCCCTTTCCCCCAACTTACCTGCAGGAGCTGCTCTCCAGGCTGCCTAGGGCCATATGCATATACACATGGCACCACCTCCCTGACTGCTGTCCTTCTTCTCCCTCACAGTCCCCTGTAGGCTGGAACTCTGCCAGCCTCCAGAGGGCGCACTGAAAACTGCAAAATATGTGGGTTTCTCTGCTAAAATAAAAAATCCATGTTTTATTCCAGTAAGGGGAGAAATCCGCATTTTACTGCATTTTTCCATGGGAAATGGAAAACCTGGATCCCTGCTCATCACAGTCCCTGTCCCTGCCTCGTTTCAACCTTCCAACTCTGATCTACCATCCTCTCTAACCATGGTACCACCTCAGTCCTTGGCCTGATGACTCAGACTGCAACAGATACCTGGTGTGACCTCAGCCTGCCTATAGTAACTTGATAAGTGACTGTGCACAGCCCAGTCGATCCTGGCATCAGCCTCATGTAAAGCCATCAAAATAAGATTTGTGTGGAAGTTATTTGGCAACTAGGTCTTGTGTTTTCGTCAGTACAGGGCTGAATTCACATACACAGAAGAGGAGGCAGGATTTGGACTGCGCTATGTAAACAAGCAATCACATTTGTGTGACGTTCTGGGAAGTCTGTTAGAGGTGCTGGGAGATATTGGGAAATATTTACAAGCACTAAATAATAATAATATTAGCATTTCTCCCAGGAAAAATAGTTCAGCTATACAAATGAATCCTGTTATCCAATACAACCATATCACAAAAGAAGTTCCTTCTTTACAAAAAGAATGGCTAGTCACACTTGATTGCTAAAATACAGGTTTATTCTCTGCAAATACCAAATGCGGCTCTTCAAAGTTCTTTACTGGCATTTCACTACATTAGATTCAAGCTCTACCATCTTATTGCTTAAAAAGTATGTACAAGAATTACATCTGACAAGGTTAGATTGATCTAAATGCCTGGCCCTGCAAAAGACGTTTGCAGGGCTTAAATTATCCAAAAATCATGCACTAACTTTAGATCAACCTGGGTTAGCACAATCTAAAATGGATTATCCAGATCTAGTGAATGCCTACGTGCATTCAGGTACAGATTAGGGCTGGAAAAGCCCAACCACTCACCCCAGCCCCAATGCTGTGATATCCCTACACTCCCACCTTGACGTAACTGAATTTTAGCCCCATGACAGCAACTCTTGGACTAGGCAACCCCCCACTTTATGAAGCCAGCAACCCCAAACCCTGGACCCACAATGTCTCCTGGGCCCAGCCCCGCCAGCCTCTCTCCCCCATGTACTGCTAGCACCCCCAGCCTTCCTGTCAGCCCATCTCCCACAGCCTAAGCTACTAACCTCAGGCTGTGCACACCACTCCCAGCATCAGCACATGCTGCTTAAACCTTAACCAGGTTCCATAAATGTTTGCTCACACCCTAAAGCTCTTCATAGATTTGCTTTCCTAACTATTTTTAACTGCTGCTTTTGTTCTCTTGCTTTCTGATTCCTGCCTTCTTCATGAAACATTCCCTCAATTTGGGATGGCCTTCTATATGTGTTTGAAATCACCTTCTGCATGTATCACAAGAGAGTCCTCATCACTCAGTTCCTATGTAGGCCAACCCTTCATTTACAGTCACAGTGATGTCAATGTGACTTCACAAATGATGTAGCCCAGCTAGAAGGCTCCCTTTTTGGGATCAGTGTAGAACTATAAGCTTATCAGCAGAGAAGCCTCATTTGTTTGTTGGATTGTGTGAACAATGTTATTTCAAGGACATTATTGTGCACATTATTCTTTTCTGTTACTATATATACTATGGGAGCATATGGGTCTCAGTTATAAAGAGGCTCCTGGCATCCTACCAATTATTTAAAACTACATATCAAATAACAGTCCAGACAGTTTGCTAGCTCTACAACGTATTTGTTTATAATAACAAATTAATACTCCCTATGTGGTTAGCCAGTACCTTAGTTTTGCTGTCTCTTATAAAAGAAAATGGGCCCGCAAGTACACCTCAAAAGTAAGATCTGTTTTGAGCTCTGTGAACAAAAAAAATACCAGAATCCTGAGACCCTTAATGAGAATATTCTACTAGCTCACTATTCTCTCATTCTGAGTACCATTTAGCATCAGCCAATCTCTCAAGCACAACTGCATATCAGTATACTGCAGAGAAGGAGGTGGTATCCCACATGGCCTGGTTCCAAGACATTTAGTTATAAAGAAAAAAACCCCCAAAAACAGACCCATAAGTCTTGTAACTGCAATGTTATTTTAGGAATTAGCATTGGAAAATGACTGTACCTTGAATTATTAAATGGACTCAATTATATTCTTATGTAGAAGATTATTCTGTTTTCGTACTCATCAGATTTACAATTTACAGTCTAAGGTATTTACACAGGTTGTAAAAAAAATAACATGTTACCTGTTCAAGTTTGGTCGTACCATTTACTAGGACACTGTCTGATGCATTGTCTTGAGACTGCTGCTTGCATAAACCTTTTGTTGCATCTTTGAACATGGTGTCTTTCTCCAGCAAACTGTCTTGTTTGGCAATCGGTATAGCCAGAGGATTGCTATGGAGAGAATCAATAAAGCAATCAGACTCTTTTTGAAGATGCCTGACAAACAGAAGATTGCCAAGGCTGGGTGGCATGAATGTGGAATTCAAATATAATTTGAGTTTAAGACAGTTTTTCCTTATCCAAATACATAAATTGGATGAGAGCAGAAGATTGTTTGCTTGGCTTGTTCTGTGCTAAGGATACATTAGTCTTGACAAAGCTCTTTGATTTAACATTCACTTTTATGCAAGCCTTTTCAAATGAAAGCTTAGCAAGTCAAGCAGAATATGCGTGGATGTGTATTTGCTAGGATAACAAATCAATAAGTAATTAGAAAGCTGAATTTAAGATATGATTGACCTCCACAATAGTATTTTGAAAAGTAATATAGTTAAATCAATTCAGTATACAGATATTGTCACTGCAGCTAATAAAATTAAAATCCATAGTTTTTAAGGTTACCCAATAAAGCAGCTATATTTTATCTGCATACAAAGCTATATATAACTGATCAATTATCTACAACACAAGACTATCTAAAATGAAATAGCAAAGATGCAAAACTTTATTCATAAAGGCTTCACTTACGAATTTGCCCATACTTTCAGTCTGCAGTACACCACACTTGCAAAAATGCATTATGACAGATCCTGCAAGCATTCTCTAGATTTCAGGTACATTATAGGCCCAGGAAAGCAAACTATGGCAAAAGCCTCAGAACAGAAGTGAGCTTGAGAGGAGCCATGACAGCAAGATCCAATGGAAGAGTAAGTAAATCCAGCTTTCCCATTTTCCTTTCAGTGGGCATGTCTACATGTACAATACATGTGACTGAATATACTTTAGCTCAGTTTGTGCCAGAGTGAACGAATCCTGACATCACCACCTACAGGTGCATTTAAGCACAGTAATTTATCGCACTGCTGAATACCACTTGTATGACTATCTGGCAGCACAATAAATTAGTCTACTCTGCCTTGACTGCTCCACACATATAGCCGGTAATGTTTACTGTGCAGCAAATTAGCCTACTATGCAGTAAAACGTCTCATGTAGACGTGCCCAGCATCTGTAATGGAGAGCAGATAATGCGTAGGAAAGAAGTGTCAAGAGTCACTGAAGACATGTAAAGTAAAATTCTGGTCCCTCTGAATTCATTTGGAGTTCTATAATGAATCACTGTAGAAGAAGAATTTCACAAAGAAACTGCTCTACTTCCCTGAAACATAAGGAGCAGGAACAACACTTATCCCTAATATGGGCCCCAAATAAGGACAGGAGTTGCTACTGAAGATTGAATATAAGAACCTGTTTAATTTTAAGAAAGTACTTATATGCTACACTAAGGAAACCCACAGCAAGCAAAAATACATTTTCACAAGAAATTAAATGATTTTTAAATGGAAATTCTTTTTCAACAAAACTGCCTTGTTTGAGACCACATCAGCTGTGATTAAGTTGAATATTAGAACTAACTGGGAACGCCTCCAAATATATTCATTTTTAATATTTTTAGAAATTTTTTTCTTTTCAAAACGACTTTTATTTTAACTAAAGCATATAAAGAATTGAAATTGAAAATAAAATGAAACACGATGAACTTAATAAAATTCAATATTTAACTGACTTTTTTAAAAAGTTGTTTTGGCTTTTTGTCCTAGTTAGGGGTGAACGTATTGCAGAATTCTTGAAATTTTCACAGAATAGAAAATCTGTATTTCACACAGGTTTAGTACTTCCCTAAATAAGGGCCATTTTAGCATCATGAAAAATGTAAACATTCATAAATGATGTAAGTGCTTCTGCTGACCCTTTATATAATAAATAACTAACAGATTTTATTCCCAGGCACCTATACCTCAAAGGAGAAGAATGTCTGTGTCCCATATATATCTGAAATAGCTTCTGTTTTTCAGAAAGTGATGCTTCCAGTGCTGATGGCTTCAAGTAGCTTTCTTTAAAAATGAATAGTGTTCTTTGAAGCATTAAAATTCAATTTAAAATTGATATATTTTGTTCCAACTACCCATTCAACTGTTCTTTTTTTTAATCGCTCAAAGTTTTTTGCAATTTCCTTCTAGACTGGATTTTTGTCACATTGATTTTAAAAAGACAGTTTTTTTTTAAGTTAGGTGTTTTTGGCTTATTTGGTTTTGTTTATCTAAAAATTGCCAAACAGACAAGCAAAAAACCCCAAAATAAACAAAAGGCTACCTTATTTTCATCATATTAGATGCTTCCAAGCTTTTTTATAAATGTTCCCCAAATTTTCTGTTTGGAAGTTGTGTTCAGATGATACAGCAATCAAAATCTATTTGATACAATAATCAAGATCTTTTAAAAGTTTTGGAGCCGCTATTTGTAAGTAATAGTAAGATGATGTTTCCTTTTAAGATCCATGAGATCTCATTGGTGTTACCTTCATCGTTCCTCATCCCATCCCAACTGCTTGACATGCAACACACATTTGTAGCACAACATTTAGATTAGTCAGTAAACTCTTCAGGACAGATAGATGAAAAGAAACTATTTTGCAGGCTGCAGAATGGGAGAAAAGCAGAAACCTTCAGGCAGAATATTGTAAAAAAAAAAAAAATCCCTCTACTACCTTTTTATAACAATCTGAGTTCAAAAAGTCAGCACCTTACAAAAAAGAGAATTAATTAAAATGCATTTCATTTAATAACATTTATTATATTCATAATATCAAAACATATTAATAGTGAATAAAGCAGTTTCTTGAAAAGAAGTGACAGTGTACTGATTTATAGACAGATGTATGCCATACAAACTATTTTCATTTAAGAGATTTATTTTTACATAGAGTTAGAATATAATTCTATAGTTCTATTTTACCAGAAATATGACATGATTCCAAAATAGAACAGACAGCACATAAACTATTTTCTTTGATTTAGTTTCAGAAAGATGCTAAGAACAATACAAGACTGGCACCTAAATAGAAAAAAAATGTTTCCAGAAAAGAAAATGACATTTAAAAAGGTATTTCATAAGTATTTGATGCAGATTAGTCACAAGGTGAACTCCTAAATTAAAAGTGCTGTTGAAAAGATCAACTGTAATTCAGTGCAACAGAAGATTTTATGTTAATACAGGTAAGTGGTTTAGCATGAGCAGTCATCTCTTGGATGCTGTATTCTACTACCAGATAATTAACCACAAAGGGAGTCACAAGGCTTGAGCCAGAATTGAAGAAGCATAAAGGAGAAGGAGGTCAGATATCAAGGGTAATCTACTCGAGCAAGGTAGGACTACTCTTACTGGCACACATTACTCAGAAAAGTCTAATGTGCTAAACTACTGCATAGTATAATTTTCATTTTATAAGCCATAATGTATTATATATATTTATTTTTTAAAAAAACATAAAATTCTGTATCTTCTTAATTGTTGGTTGTCAATTAGCATTTTAAGACAGAAAAGATGAAGTATATGGAAACATTTTGAAGGCTCAAATTCCAGAAATAAAAATACTTTTATAATGTATTTTCCAGTTAGTATTGGAGTATCAATAGTATTGGAGTAACAATAATTAGGTTAAAAGATGTTATATGAAACTTTAAATAAAGGCAGATTTCAATGCAGAAACAGATTCTATACTCATTTTTTTCATGGATGTTCTTAGTAGGTATAAACTCTGTTAGGAAAAAAACTTTTGTCAGAAATAGTTTACATCATCATGTTATAACTTCAGCTCAGAATTTAAAAAGTTTAAAAGCAAAGGTTCTCAACCTCAAATCTTTACTTCTTTCTTTTCCTTGTAAAACACCAGAGTAATCAACTACAAAAGTGCATATAAATAGAACTTGTTTAAATAACACTTTTAAATGCTCAGTCAGGAAATTAAAAATGTAAACTTCTTATTATAATGTTGATTCAAGATACATTGTGCATGTTATATTTTGTATTCTTGTGTTGACATATAAATGTGTTAATTATTGCAATTAATATTTACTTTATGATAAAGGTACAGCAAGTGAATTGTGACAGTGTTACGCTGTGAACAATTCCATAACTTTTAATTTTTTATCTACCACTTAAGTCAACAGGATTTGTGATAGTAAGGCTTGGTATATACTAAAGAAGTTATATCAGTAAAACTAATGCCACTTATGAGTGTGATACTATGATTTGTTTACTGTTATGGTTATAGTGGCATAACCAAGATAAGGCACCTTTTCCCACTGCTGCTTATTAGATTCCCCAAACCTGAATAAGCTATTAGAGTAAAAATTGGATAATTTTTAGGGGAGTAAAAAACCTAACCTGTGAATTATCAAAGCTGCACTTTATGGTCATGTCCAGATGAGCAGGGGCATGTGCATTCAGCAGCACAAATAGTAGCAGCACAAATCTCTGCTACAGTGCATGCTGCTGCATGTGCCTTTTGTTGTGGGCTGTGCCCAGCTCATGCCAGCTCCCATCCAGGCTCCATGTGCTTGGGGGCGGGGGGGGGAGCTGGCTGGGGCACAGGGTGCCTCGGCGTGGGGCTAGTTGGCAGGAAGCCCTATGCTGAAGCACCCTGCACCCTAGCCAGCTGGAGAGCAGCGTGTGGAGACAGGGAGCAGGCAGCCCAGGGCAAATTTTGTCTCCGTTCTGAAAATTAGCAGCACTGTCCATGGTTCAACTTTCAACTTGTGTGGTTTGTGGCGCTGTCAGAAAATGAATGGTTTTGGGCATTTGAACCATCTACTATGAGATATAAGAGGATAAGTGTCTACTGCACATCCATTGTTCCACACTACCTGCCCATCTGCATGCACCTATATCACAGTAAGCAGAAGCTAAATTATGGTAGTTTAATGACGTGGGGTAAGTTACAACAATGCCACAATAGCGCGCACAAGGGTTACTTCTCACTGGCTGACGTGCACCAAAGCTCGACCTCGTACCATCTTTTTCTATAGTAGATTGATTGTATCTTTATACCCTTGATTTATATCCTTTTATAGTGGGATAACTGTATCCACACTAAAAGGAAGGACTCTTTTTTAACTATACCTTTATAACGGAAGCAGTGAAAGGTTAACAGAAAACATTAACAGAACCTCACACAATCACCAAGAATTTTGGAAGTACTTTAAAACACTATAGTTTCTTTTTAGTTAACAATAAAATAAAAAATATATAAATTATGCTACTGGTCATGTAAGCCTAACCTAGCTTTTTTATTGGGTTATACTTCACAGTCCTGTGCATGATTATTAATGAGTGGTAAAATTTCATCAAACCATAAGGAAAACTCAGATAAAATGACAATGCAAACAGGAAGCATTATGTAAATGTGTTCTACAAACACATATACAAAATCAGGGACCAAAATGAAGTGCTATTAACATCTGCATTTTCTGAGAAGGAGAAGCACTTCATATGTAATCATTATTGACATTTCCTGTAATTTACCGTCCTTGTACATTGCTGGGAAGTCAGATATACTAAAACAACTTAGTAGAAGAACTAGGAAAGAAACATATTCCAATACAGGAATTATCTTTTCACAGTCCCAGGAGTTTATCCAGCTAAACCTAATAATGATTGCTCAATGAAGCTATGTCTGCTTTGTAACCCAGCATAACACAAAATACAAAGACAGCTAAACTTTTTTCTTTAACTGAGTAGTATATATTGACTATCAATTCATCTGTTCAAGCTGTTCTGCCAGAAATCAATAATGTAATTGCAAACCAATTTGGTCAAATTAAGTTCTGTTGATAGACCAGGAATCATTTACCATTGGTTTCTCTCTCTCTCTTTTAACACATTTCCTTTATAATGCATTTGAATGAAAATTAATTTGTCAGCTATATTCAAAAATTGTCAGAAAGTACATTTTCAGTTAACTCTTGCAGATCTATTACCCAAATACATTACTCTTCTTCCTATCAGGAGATGAAAAAAAGATCAATAGGTATAAACTAAAGTGTACAACAAAAACTGGAAGGGTAGCATAAAATTCACCTTATAGTTTCTGTGGATATAGTCTGGTCTAAAGGAACAATGGGCCAGACTTGTTATTATAATAATGATGACATTTTACCTGAACTAAACCAAAACACCTCAGTCAAGATTAGAATTGTTTGGCACTGTACAAAGAGATCTCACTTGAGCTCAGCAGAGAAGACAAATGGGAAGCCTTACAAAACTGGTTATGCTTCTCTGATTTTCATAGGATATACCATATTTTCTTGCATACAACACACACTTAAAAAAAACCCAGGTGTTTGAAATTGGAGCGTGCATTATATGCAAGACATATGGTAAGAGACATTTCTACTGCTTACCAAGCAAAAGCCAAAGGAAAGACTGCATGTGATCCATAGACACCAGACAAATAAGCAGGCTCAGGTCCCTACCTGTTGTTACTTTGTAATATATTACAAGGAAAGATATTTTATTCTTCATTCACCCTTTCAAAAACAAAATGTACATCTTTTTCTGGGGTGTACTGCATGCAAGAAAACATAGCATATGTTGGGCTTGGCCTATTCATACATTAGAACAATCTATCTGTTATGAACTGGTAAAACATAGACCTCTCTAGAAGACTGTAATGTACACTGTATGCATAGTGTAGTCAAGTTATTTTCCCACCTACTCAATCCAGTGCAAAATGGTATGGGAGTCAGCTACACTAATTCTGTGCCTGCTGAGAACTCTCCTATCCCAGAAGGCTAATATGCTCTATTATAACCTTTGTGCCATAATAGAAAGTATGACATAATCTCTATCTATAATGTCCAATTTATTCCTACACATTTCTCTAGTATGGATCAACCCATGGTATCTTGGCACTGGATCTGCTCTCTTCTTTCTGGTATCAGGTTGTCAGTACTTTTGTTTAAAAATACTGAAGTTTGGGACTTGCAAAAAGCTCTGGAAGATCATAATCAACAGCAACATCTGAACTTTGATTAACAGATTCACAATTTAGACCCAATACCAAATATAATCTGCCTCTAGCTTCTGCTAAATACTACTTGATCTGCCAAAGCAGGTGCAAAAGCGTTCACCACATATGGTGTAGGTCCAAGTGACTTACTTTACTAATTACTGGGTGCATCTATACAAGGTGCTTTACTGCACAGCAGCATAGTTTACTATGCGGCAAGCATGCGTGTCTATGTGCACATACTCACAGTGCAGTAAACCTCACTAGTCATGAGTAAATTTGCAAATGCAAGTAGCAAATTGATTTGTGATTACTTATTTGCAGTAGGGCTCATGTGGACACCTGACTGTGAGCAAATCGGCTCTCAGTCAACTGGCCAACAGGGGCAGGAGACTGTTCCCTGTCCCTGGGAGACGCCTGCTGCCAAGATAGGCTGTCACCCAAGTCCAGGTGGTGGACTATGCCCCTCTGCCCCGGCAGCAGGGAACTCCAAGCCCCTGGCTCTGAGATAACAAGTGGGGAGCAAGGGACTGGGAGATCCTCCCCAGTCTGCTCCCCACCCAGTTATGTGATCGTGGAGCAGAGAGGGGAACAGGCAGATGTTAATAGCCCCTGCTCTGTAACCATAAAGCAGGGGCTGGAAACTGTCCTGGTCAGAGGCAAGTCCCAACCCCATGCCCCTATTGAGTGACTGAGGCATGGGGCTTGTAAAGAGCTGTAGGGGTAGGGTAGGACCCAGCCCCCTGTCCCGATCCACTGGTGGGGCAGCTAACAGTGAGTTAGCTGGGGCCAGGATCAAGGAGCCAGGGCCAGGATCTCCCTGCTGCCAAAGCAGGGGAACATTGTCCCTGCCCCGGCAGTAGGCAGCCCCTGGGAGCAGGGTGCAATGTCCCAGCCCTGGCCAGGAGACACCTGCCTACCGACTTAGTGCTCCCCACCAGCCCCTGGGCTAGCACCAAGGGGGAGCCTAGAGCTGCCCCTGGTAGTTGCAGAGGCCCATTGCAGGACCCCAAGAAGCAGGAGCAGTTGGCTGCCATTAGCAACAAATCTGCTCCCACTTCCCTGCATGTGTAGATGCCTGCCCAAGAGCATTTTCTCATGTGTAGTTTACTCACTAATAAACTTTTCATGCACCAAATACACATGTAGACACATCCACAAAAGCAGTGTAGGCAGCCATCACCTGGTCCCAGGAGCCGTGAAGGGAGCCTGATATAAGTAACTCAAGGTGGGGGGGAAACTGGATTAGGGAAGCTAATGGGTTTGCGAGGGGGTTGGCAGGATTTCTGGCGTTGCTGTGGGGGGTGGGCAGTCAATGGATCTGCAGGGGAGGAGGCTGCCTTGTTGTGGGGGTTAGGAGGCTAAAAATACCCCAGTCGGGGTTGGGGCCAGTGGCTGAGCTGTCCCAGACCTTGGCTATGCTGTAGAAGCATACAGACTTTTGGGAGATTAGGTTAACCCTTTCCTAGATTGGGTTAACCTGATCTTGATCTAAAATTAGTGCACCTACTCAGGTGAACTAACTGAGACTGAGCGCATATTTTTTTGGCTGAATTTAACCTCCTGGATACTTGCACAGTTGAGCATGTGGTTGACCTAACTCTGGTTAGGCAAATATGCAATACAGTACAATCCACAGACATGACTGCACTTTGTGTAGCTATATCTTGGAACTATCAGACTCAGATACTAATGACAGTGTAATCTGTGGTGGTGTAGAGTTCAGCATAGGCTGCAAAACTCTGCTGGACCCTAGATAGTACTTGAATGCATAGCCCAAGCTCAGCTCAGTGCTGTTGCAGCTACATTGGTATTACTAGCCAGGCACACCAGTTTTAAAACTAGACTGGCTGTGTCCATATAGAGTGCAATCATACTTTTGGACTGTAGTGTAGACATGTCCTGAGAGTTTCAGGACAATCATAAATTCAGGAAAAAGGAAAAAAAAAATATGGTCGGGCAGTTTCGTTCCACAGATGGTTCATTTTCAGAGTCAATTATCTTCATTTTTCTACTCCATGAGCTTTTCTAGGAGTTCTCAATGAAGGTCACTGCCCACAACAGTTTAGTTTTATTACCATATAAAGGGCAACCATTTGGAAATGTCTGAAAGAATCACTCTCCTTTCCTTAATTTCAGGGAGCAAGGGGTGAGGAGAGCAGATTGCACAGCCTCCCTGCCATGCCTCAGCCATTTCTTCAGAACACTGAAAGCTTTGGAGGTCAGAAGCCAATCTGTGCCACAAATTCACAGCACAAAGGAAGTCCAAAATTAATCCAGTGGTCATGTATAAAATATGCTATTAGAAAGAATAATGACATGGACTAAGCAGAAAGAATTCAGGTTAGTGTTAAAAAGCTGCTTCTCATAATATATTTATAAATGTAAACATTGACATAAAAACTCATTTCCCCTATATAGGTATGCACTTATACAGAAGAGATGCCTTTAAAAAAACAAAACAAAACAAAAAACCTTTTCATTCTTTGCCATTGTTTTTGTTCGTTAACCATCTCCACTTTAGCAATTAATTTATCAACCATGCATGTACTAGGTCCCCAATTTTTGGATGGTGTCCAGTTTCTGAGAGCTAATTGCATTTGGAAATTCTTTGGAGACAGAGGAATTATATGGAAAATGAACCAACAAATAAAATGTCTTTTTAAAAAAGAAAAGAAATTGAACTTACAATGAAATACATCATTGCTTAATGGCAACCCCTTTTCACTGTTTGGCAGAGTATCTCATTATATGTCATTTCAGGATCCAGGTTGGAAATTAACAGAAATAAATGCCTTCGTAGCTTTCATTCCAAGTATGTGACAGGAAATAATGTCAATGGATATAACATTAGTGTTATTAGTCTTTAACTGATAAAGAAAAATAAAATTTACCTTAATTGGTACATTTGATTTAAAGCCCTGCAAGTTTGAACTATTTAATATGATATTTAACATTACTCATGTAATGAGGATAACATATTTTAATGTGACATAATCCATGTTTTCAAGCTACTATATTTTCATTCATAATGCATACCCCTAAATAAGACACGCACCTTGTTTTAACAAAGACAGAATGAAGAAAAAAAATGATTTATCCAGAGATATAGCTGAATAGAGGAAGAACACTGCCTAATTTTCAGTTCACTCACCCTCCCCTTCCAACTCAGAAAAAAAAAAAGCAGATTCACAGCTAAAATGTCAGCAGCTCTTAACTTCTCAGCCAAAGGCTGAATTTCTAGCTCCTGACTGGACTCCCTTGGCAGAACTAGGATTTTGAAAAGAGATAAAAATAGTCTTCAGGGCTGTGAAATAGGAAGAGAGAGACCAGGGGTAGCTAACAGACAGTAAAACTGCCAAGGAAAGGCTAGCTTGATTCATGAAACACTGGGCTCCTAAAGACATGTGGGAAGCCTCCTCCAATGCACTTCCAGTGTGTTGGAACAGACTCAATGAATTGAGTCTGACAGAACACGGAAATTGACATGCTCTGGCAGCCTTCCACATCACATGTATCAGCATCCCCGTGTGCCCTTGCACTGAAAAAATGGCAGCAGAGTGCTTTGAAATAAAATATGTTCAATGAGCTTTAGTTCCTTGGCACCATTTTATCAGCACAGGGATGCATGGGGACTCTGATACAGGTTCCCCCCGATTTATGCTGTACATGCGTTCCCAGAGAACAGTGCATAAATCAAATCCGCATAAAGCAAACCCACTTTACAATGTAACTAATAGGGATAGGTTCCCCTGGTGGTGAGGGACGGATAGAGTGAGGCTGGAACTAGGGAATGGGTGGTGGGAGGGGTACCACTCCCAGGGCTGCACAAGGCAGCAAAGCAGAAGGAACAGAGAGGCACTCACCCCAGCACCAGCTGCAGTAGCCCTGGGAGCAGCTGGCAACAGCTGCCTGCAGCCGCTGGGCTGCACCGTGCTCCACCTGTCCCCACTCACATCTACTCCTGGGCTGCACCGTGCTCTGGTGCAGGCAGCTGGTGTTGGGGTGAGTGCTGCACCCCATGCCGTCCAGGGCTCCACTTGTCTGCACTCACCCTAGCCCATGCTGGAGCAGCCAACACTGGCTGCCTGCACCACGCAGCCCAGGAGCTGGGGTGAGGCTAGGCATGAGGGGACAGGCAGAGCATGGTGTATCCCAGCGGCTGTAGGCAGCTGGCACCGGACAGTCCTGGGGCCACTGCAGCCAGGGCTGGGGTGAGTGGGGCCATGGTCCTTTCCCCTTCCCCCACAGACTAACCTGCTTGGGCAGGGGGGCATCTATGCTGATCACAAGAGAGAATTTTCCTTGCATATAACACATTATGGGTCTGAATATAGTCATTGCATAAGAGCGAATTCTCATATAAAGAACCCACATGAATCAAGGGAAACCTGTACATATGAAGTGCGGATCCTTTTTATTAGCATGGGTTGCTGATTAAAGCGCCTGGCACTGAGTTCCAGAGCATGTGTAAAAATGCTCATCAAGACCATTCAAAAGGAAAGAGAGTAATTAATAGTGATCCACTTAACTCTTGGTGTGATAAAGCAATTTTTGCAGCTTGCCTGCAACATGAAAAGCCAATTTTGTGGGCATTTCCCAGTGACCCCGCCCCTTGCTATTGATTGGCAGAGAGGCATATACAGTAAATTTAATAGCAGATTCCATGGAAAGTAAATTCTTTTTCACTAGGCATGTGTACACATGCTACTAGTGCAACACAAACTCCTGTGTAGTTCACATCAGTTTACTGCTCTTAGGCACCACATTTACACATGCACCTGGGACCACAGCACATTAAGCTGGGTCAGAGCAGCCTCAGCTGCCTGGTGGTCAAGAGGGTGAGCCTGCCAGCCTGGTGCTGCTCTGACCCAGCTTAATGTGCTGCAGAGGAGCTGCCTGGGATACGAGGCTGCTTCAATATCAAGGCTAGGCAACAGGCAGCTCTGAGCTCAGGATTTCCAGCCCATTTATTTTACATGTATCAACCTTCTCCCCACAGTAAACAAAACAAACATTAAAACAAGCAGGCATACAAACAACAACCAAACAAACCTAAAATCATCTGTCTCCCTTCAGACCTTGAGAGGGGCAACCCAGGCTCTGTGCTTCTTACTCCTCCTCTGTTTTCTCAACTTGCACTCTGCTCCTGGAGCTTTTAACCCTTTCTGTGGGTCTACCCTCATTTATTAATCATTGGTTCCAGCCAATGCAGAAATAACCTTATACTTGTATTTACAAGTGGTCTGTACCCATTAAATTTCTGCAATGTTAGGACAGATAAAAATGAAAACATAGGTACTCAGCCTACCTCCTATCACCATATAACCCCCAAGACAAAATCCAACATTGTCATTATTCCCCTATTTTTGCTAGATACTTGAATTCTGAAGTCATATGTTAAATCTTATTTATCCTTCTTCTCTCACCTTCTGATAACTGTACATGGTGAACTTTTGACTACAAATCTGTTAATATCTAAATCAGAAGAAACTGGGGCAGGAAATAGAGAAAGATATAACAGCCTTTCAGACTGAAGAACCCACTTTGCCCATCTGTTGTGTATACAATATACAGGATAACACAGCTCTACTATTTTGCCCTTAACTATAAATACTTACAGCTTATTAGAAAATGCAGGCAGGTCATGGATGATCTCTTCATATGGCTCCTCTTGTGATAAAGTAGAAACAGTTGAAGGATCTTTCATTTTTAACTCCCAAATAGTTTCAGCTTTCAGAAGGATTTCCTCAATAAATTCAGAAGCTGCAAGATCTAGATATTGGAATAAAAATATTAAGCATGAAAAAGCAAAAATAGCAAAACCCTATTTGGATCAAAACTCTAGATTTAACAATAGCTTAGATAAACATTTTGACAAAAATAAAATTTAAGAAGAAATTTATCACAGGAGTATTGGAGAAAAGGAAATGTAAGGTGGCCTTGGTATGAAATTATATCATCTTTGTTTGGCAAAAGTCAAACCAGTCTTATTCTAGAAGGAACTAAACAATTCAATAGTAAATGGGATATAAAAACTAAATGATATTTAATGGCATGATTGAACACTTTATTCAATGACAGTGAACACTGAAATACCTCACTGTTCTTTTATTTCTACATGCTAGTCGTACACTTAAAATTACATATTGATTTGAAGAAATCAAAGTGCTGAAAACAACTATGTTTGCACAAAGGACATATTGTTATATAACTAGCAATATAGACGGATAGTCTCAGCTCAGCTCTGTTGTTTTCAAATGAATGGCTGACATATTCACTCAAGTAACCTTCTGAGAAGATAAGGTACTGCACAAAATTCTATAGATTATTTTTAACAATGGCACATATTTCTTTGATGGACTATGCAGTACAAATTTCCTTACGTAATCTGCAGGTAAAGTTGTTCAGTTTTCCACATTGCTAGTCTTACATTTTTACTTTTTATAATTTAAATTCAGGATAGTTTAAGTACAATTCATTTTCTTGCTTTTAGTATAAGGATATTCTCTTCTAAGCCATTGATACCAATACCCTATCTTAGTCCACCACGACAGGGAAGAATCCTTAAAAGAGCACTTATGTAGTGACTGTATGTGTGTCTACACAAAACTCTTTACTGTGCAATAGATTAAGCTTGTTGCTACTGTGCCATAGCGACTTGTATAGATGGGCCCACTGCATGGTAGATCTATTGCCTATATAGGTAGTAACCAACCACACAGAAAACTAATTTATTGCATAGTAAATGCTGTGCATGTAGACAGTGACACTTTACAGCACAGTAGATTACTATATAGCTATATCTATATCTATATATATAGTGGTGTTTCATTTCAATCACAGAAAAATGTGGATTTTGGTTACTTTTTTAATTCAAAAATTTGGGATTTATTTTTATTAGAGAAAATCAGGATCCTTGCTCATAAGTCATGTCCATTAGCCCACTTAGCATTTTTTTTGCCCTCCACTGGACCCTCCCCAGTTTGTCCACATCTTTTCTGTAGTGGCAGGGGGCAAACTTAACATAGTATTCCAGATGTTTCCTCACTAGTGCTGAACAGAGGGGAATAATCACTTCCCTTGACCTGCTGACAACACTCTTACCAATGTAGCCCAGTATGCCATTAGCTGTTTTTGCAACAAGGGCATACTGTTGGATCATATTCTGCTTACTGTCCACTATAACCCCCTGGTCCTTTTCTGCAAAGCTGATGCCCAGCCAGTCAGCCCCCAGCCTGTACTGGTGCATGGAATTATTCTGCCTAAGTGCAGGACTTTGCACTTGTCCTTGTTGACCCTCATAAGATTTGTTTTGGCCCAATCTTCCAATTTGTCAAGGTCTCACTGAATCCTAGTCCTACCCTCCAATGTATCTATACTTCTCTCCAGCTTGGTGCCATCTGCAAACTTGCTGAGAGTGCACTCTATGCCATCTTCCAGGTTGGTGATGAAGACATTGAACAAAACGGGTCCCAGGGCTGACCTCTGGGGCACTCCACTTGATACCGGCTGCCAGCTAAACATCAAGCCATTTATTATTACTCTCTGAGCCTGATTCTCCAGACAGTTTTCTATTCGCCTTACAGTCCATTCATCCAGCCCATACTTTCCTAGCTTTCCTGCAAGAATGCTGTGGGAGACCATATCAAAAGCCTTGCTAAAATCAATGTACTCCACATCCATCAGTCTCCCCACATCCACTGAGCCAGTCACCTTGTCATAGAAGACAGTCAGGTTGGTCAGGCATGGCTCTGCAATCTCATCAGCCAACTCCCTCATCACTCTCAGGTGCATCCCATCCAGCCTCATGGACTTGTATATGTCCAGCTTTTCTAAATAGTTCCTAAACTATTCTTTCATCTCTGTTGGCTGCTCAGCTCCTCCCACAACTGTGCTGCCAGGTGTAATAGTCTGGGAGGTGACCTTGCCTGTGAAGACTGAGGTGAAGAAGGCATTGAGCACTTCAGTCTTTTCTGCCTCCTTTGTCACATGGCTGCCTCCACCATTCAGTAAGAGACACACACTTTCCCTGATCCTCCTCTTGCTACCAACATACTTGCAGAAACCATTCTTGTTACTGTTCATGTTCCTTGCTAGCTGCAACTCCAGTTGTGCCTTGGCCTTCCTCACTTCATCTCTGGATGCCTGAGGAATGCTCTTATATACCTCCCTATTTATTTGTCCAAGTTTCTACTTTTTATAAGCTTCCTCTTTGTGACTTAGTCTACTGAAGAGTTCCCTGCTAAGCCAAGCTGGTCTTCTGCCATACTTACTAGTCTTCTGGCACATCAGGATGGTTTGTTCCTGCACTCTCAGTAAGCCTTTCATGAACAGCCAGCTCTCCTGGACTCCTTTCCCACTCAGACTGGCTTCCTAGGGGATCCTGCCCATAAGTTCTCGGAGTCAAAGTCTGCTTTTCTGAAGTCAAGGGTCCTTAATCTGCTGCTTTCCATCCTTCTTTTCCTCAGGATCCTGAACTCAATCACTTCATGGACACTGCTGCCCAAGTTGCCATCCACTACAACATTCCCCACCAATTCTTCCCTTTCAGGGAAGAAGAAGCAGGTCAAGAAGAACACAACCCCTAGTTGGCTGCCCCAGCACTTGCACCAAGAAGCTGTACCCAACACTTTCCAAATACTTCCTCAATTACCTGCACACTGCTCTCCCAGCAGAGGTTAGGGCAAGTGAAGTCAACTATGAGAACCAAGGCTTGTTATTGGGAAACTTCCGTTAGTTGTTTGAAGAAAGCCTCATCCACCACTTCTTTCTGGTCTGGTTATCTACAGCAGACACCCATTACAACATTACCCTTTTTGCTCTCCCCTCTAACCTTAACCCAGAGACTTTCAACAAGCCTATCTTCAGTATTAAAATGGATCTCTGAGCAATCATATGGCTCTTTTGCATAAAGTGCAAAGAAGAGCTATCATATGACTTTTACACAAAGTAACAACAAAAGCACAAAAATAAGAGCAATCATATGAAGAGAAGAGTAACAAAAGAAGCGTAACAACATAAAGTACAAAAAAATAGGATTCACATGGATCTTTTACATAAAGTAGCAACTGTGCAGTCAGCCACTTGTGTAGATGCAGCCAGTAGTTACTGCACAGTAGTGCATGTGTAGCCAGCTGACTGGGAGCAAACTGCTCCTGGTCTGCCCAGGCAGCAGGGGGTGGGGGAACTCTCCCATCCCTCAGGCAGTTCTATGTTCCCAGCCCTGGTGCTGCCACCTGGGGCAATGGGCTGGGAAGCAGGCAACTGCCTTGGGCAAGGGACTGTTTCCAAGCTCCTGCCCTGATCTGCCGATCAGGGTGTAGGGAGGGAGGTAGCTGCCTTGGTGGCAGGACAGCTCCTCCCACCCGCTGGAGTCCAGGCCTAACCCTGGTGCCCCCTGCCATCCTGAAGCTGACACCTAAGGGAGCCAGGAACCTGGACCCCCCCCGACCGACTACTGTAGGGGAGCAGAGCAGGGCAGGAGTAATCCTGCATTGAACTGCTATGATTGGGAGCAAATTTAATCCTGATGGGCACATGTGTAGACGTGGTCTTGGGGAGAGCTTACTGCACCTTATTTTACTGTGCAGTAAAGTTAAAGCATGTTAATAGCATGTGTAGATATGCCCAGGATAAATTACTTCTGAGAAGTGGATGTTTCAGCTCCAAAGTGAGACACACAGGCAGAAGCCCATTGTGCCCTCGTGAGCCCAGGACCCCTCAGGGACCCCCAACAGATGCACAGACCCTGACCTTGACCCCAGCACAGCTGGGAGGTAAGTGGGGCCTGCAGTGGGTGGGAGTTAGACAACTGCAGGGAGGCAGCTGAGAGGAGCCAAGGAGGGTCATGCCCCCCCCCCCACACCCCGGCTTCTACTTGGCCCAGCCCCGCAGGGAACCATGTAACCAAAGCCTCACAAACAGAGCATGCAAACAGTCGCGCTCTAGGCCTGGTGCACAATTTAGTGCAAGAGATCATGCAGGAGGGCGAGCAGGAGGGGCACAAGGTTCTAGGCAGTGAGCCTGAAGAGAAGGGTTGGCACAGTAGTAGTCTAGACTACTATCTGTACTTTGGTGGGGACACGCTGCACCCCAAAGATCCCCACCCTCCGCTGACTGGACCCCTCCCCCTCTGGCACTTCTGAGGCCTCCACCCAGACAGAACTCATGGTTCTAGCCTCCACTCAGACAGAGCCCCTGGCCTCTTGAGGGAGCTGACTGGTATGACTCCAGACGCATGGGATCAGGAGAACTGATACCTCCCCTTATGAGGTTTGCTCCATATTGGAGTCTCTGAAATGCTGGATAGTGGAGGTCCAGACTGCAGTGCTGAGGTTGTGTGCCATCAGGGATGGTGAACAAGAGACTGACTCCTACTGACAGGCCCTTCACCTCAAGGAAAAAGCTAGCTAAGTACAAAAGGGGTGTGGATCAGGATCTGGGGGAATGCTTGTTCACCAGAGTGCCCAAGGGAAGACAAGGATCAATGGTCACAAACTCATGCAAGACCATTTTAGGCTGGACATATGGAAAAACTTCTTCACTATCCTAGACCCCAAGGCTTGGAATAGACTCCCCCCAGATACAGCACTAGCACCTACTCTGGACACTTTCAAGAAGCATTTGGATGCCTATCTTGCTGGGATCCTTCGACCCTAGCTGAGTTTCTGCCCCTTGGGCAGGGGGCTGGATCCAAAGATCTTATGAGGTCCATTCCAGCCCTAATGTCTATGAATCCATGAGTCACCAGCTGCAGCTGTGCTACCTTATGGGAAAAGCCACTTATGCTAAAGAAATAATATGCTGATCACTGGGTAGAGATTGAGGAAGTGTAAAGGCAAGCCTCCATAGCAACAATAGAGCCAGTCAGTGTTACAAAGGTGTACAGCTGACCAAAGCAGTTAACTATGGAGAAAGAAAGGGTTGCAGCATTTTGGCAAAAAATACTCTTTGATAACTGAGTGATCATGAAGTTCCCATCAGGTGTAAAGGGATGAATTCCTGGTCCTTTGCACCTCAGAAATCAGGGAGATAGACGCACAAGAATTTTTGCACCTCATTCTAGATGTTACTAAAACTAAAACAAAGCCAAACACAGCAATCTTCAAAAAAAAAAAAAATCAAATATATGCTAAAAACACCAATGCTAAATGTTACATTAATAATCCTAATGCAAGGATCTTTTCATATAATATTCTCTTACTTTGTAGATGGTTTTCCATAACAGAAGGTGCTATCATTTAAAAATACATATTCTTGAATAAATCATCCTACTCTATAATATTCAAAAAAGCTCTTTTAAGTACTTGCATGAAGTCATGCTTCCAGGAATCAAAGGCATGGCTCAATATGTACAATGACAACATGCTATGGACATATAACTTATTGTATCCTATTGGTTAAATATTCTTCAAATTAAATAATGCAATTCCTGTGGTTGAATTGTGCAGTAAAATTTCTAAGATAGGTACACTCTACCAGAAAAGCAAGCAAACAAACAAAAGCAATTTCCTCTTTGCACAAGTGGCTAGGTCAATAACATACATGAGTTAAGGACAGAAGCATTTTGGAGGGAAGAGGGATAATGGTCATACCTGAAGGCCTTTCATTACTGCAGTTGAGAAGATGGGGGTTGGCCCAATGTGTCAAAAGCAATTTCACGAGGTTTGTCTAGAAAGAACAAAAGCAGATTTTTGAAAGGACAGAAGCATGACACAAATATCAGTTACAATTCAGTTTAAAAGGAAAAGTCTTCTTAATACAATACTTCCTAACTAGAGGAAAAACTGTGTCTCACTCCTATATTTCACCTATTCCAGTCACCCCCATACTTGCTGCAAGTTGCACCATGCTCTGGGGTTTTGCGGGGAATTGGCTTATAGGTATAGATATATGCATTATAAGGGTTCAAGATCAGCAGCAAGGGTTAAATGGCTTTCTAAAGAGCTTGGGAGACACACAAACAGCTTCTCATGGCCCTGAAAACAGATGGGCTGTCTAACACAGCAAGGCCAACAGATGGACACAGTTTGAGAATTGAGGGGGGCATGCCATAACACAAGATCACCACCTGAAAGCAGACAGGTTGTCTAACACAACAAAGACACACAGCCTGGACCCAAGGAAGTATATTCCACACTGTCCCATAACACAAGATAAGTGACACCAGCTACAAGGCCCCAGAGCAGGGGTGGGGCCTGTGTCCCAGTCTGGGGGGAACAGACCAAATTAGGAGAAGGCCCAGAAGGCTACACAGAGACAACCAATTGGAGATAGCTATGGATGAAGAGTCATCAGGAGTCATCAAGTGAGGGAAGGAGAATACAAAAGCAGAGACTTGAGATTAACAAAGGGTCCCTCCCTGTTCCTTCTTGTCCCTCCTCTTTCTGCTCCCTGAGAGGGGTCTCCATCCCCATCCGTGTCTCCCGGGAAGGGTCCACAAGACCACGATGGACCAAGGGCATACCAGTAACCTGTCTCATCCACCCCACTGAAGGGGGCCTGTGGGCCTCAGCATCCCACCTCCAGACTGCTGACACCTAAGAGAAAGAGCCTCAGAGTGGAGCCTGCAGCCTGACCAACTGTACTTTGACTTTGATGACAGCCCTAGATATAGATTGGTAGATATAGAATTGCTTGATTGTTTGTATTGTTACTCTTTTGTTATCACTCTGTATCAATAAACTCACCCGTTATCAACTAGCAGGTATTGTGTTTGGTCTGAGGAGTGTGCTCGCCTGGAACAAAGGTATAGGGGCAGGGTCCACATCCAGTGCCAACAATGTCCAGCTGATTGTGAGCACATTTGCTCCTGGTTGGCTGTCTACACATGCTGTACTGCATAGTAATTACTCTTGAGTAAATTTGTTATTTGTATTTACCGGTAGCAAATTTACTTTCGATTAGAGCAAATTACTGTGCAGTAAGCATCTGCACATGTAGACAGTGATGCTTACTGCACAGTAATTTGCTCTAATCCTGAGCAAAGTATCTCATGTAGATGTGTCCACTGACAAGGTAAAAACAACCAACCTAGCAATAGCACAAAGGAAGTGAGCAAGGTGAAAAGTAGGCTGAGTAGAAAAGTTTCTTTAGTCCAAAGTAGGACATCAAAAGGGAAATGAGATGTGGCCAGGATGTCAATAGTAGGCTAACAGCAGAGCTGCAACTTGGCCTAAAAGGAAAATATTTTTTTTTAAAAGGAGTGCAGGGGAAAGGGAATAATTTTAAAAGAATAATAAAATACACAGAGGACAATACTGATTAAAGTATGATAGCAAAGAAGAGCAGTGACTAGTAACTACTACAAAAATACAAAGGTCAATAGTTGCCTGTTCATACAAATTGGGCAAATGTTCTTCACAGAATTATGTTGAAGAATTATGCTTGAAGTTTAAAACTACTTCAAGCCCCTCAGCTTTATGGTTCTGGCTTCCTTTTCTGGCCAGAACAGTAGGCCAAATAAATAATTGTGACTAAGGCATTCAGATCACTGCTAATTCCACTTACTTAATAGTTCCTCCTCTTGGATAGTAGATGCATTGATGTTACATTGGTTTAAAATTCATTAGGTTAACATGTTTTAGAAACAGGAGGTTAATTTTCAGCTGGCATATCTCTTCACGGTATTCAGAGCTCTATACACCAATGCAAAGATTTCTATACTAGTTTTACTAGTATATACTAGTATCCTAGTGCTACAAAACATGGATGACTGAGAAAATGCACAGTATTTACAGTATAAAAACATTACAATGATAGAGCAAAGGGAATGAGCAAAGAGGGAATTAGGTAGGTATTTCTCTTCTGTTAAGAGATATAAACAAAATACAACAGGTTAAGGTGACAAGACTTCTAATGCTTAATCTGCAGGATCTGGGGTCTGTTCACCAGAGCGCCCCAAGGGATGACAAGGTCAAATGGTCACAAACTCCTCCATGACTGTTTCAGGTTGGACATAAGGAAGAACTTCTTTACTGTCCAAGCCCCCAAGGTTTGGAATAGACTGCTGCTGGAGGTGGTTCAAGCACCTACTATGAATGCCTTCAAGAGACACTTGGATGTTTGTCTTGCTGGGATCCTATGATCCCTGCTGACTTCCTGCCCCTGGGGTAGTGGGGCTGGACTCAGTGATCTTCTGGG
>NW_017728906.1:97119997-97129912 GCF_001723895.1 Crocodylus porosus
ATATAGATTGGTAGATATAGAATTGCTTGATTGTTTGTATTGTTACTCTTTTGTTATCACTCTGTATCAATAAACTCACCCGTTATCAACTAGCAGGTATTGTGTTTGGTCTGAGGAGTGTGCTCGCCTGGAACAAAGGTATAGGGGCAGGGTCCACATCCAGTGCCAACAATGTCCAGCTGATTGTGAGCACATTTGCTCCTGGTTGGCTGTCTACACATGCTGTACTGCATAGTAATTACTCTTGAGTAAATTTGTTATTTGTATTTACCGGTAGCAAATTTACTTTCGATTAGAGCAAATTACTGTGCAGTAAGCATCTGCACATGTAGACAGTGATGCTTACTGCACAGTAATTTGCTCTAATCCTGAGCAAAGTATCTCATGTAGATGTGTCCACTGACAAGGTAAAAACAACCAACCTAGCAATAGCACAAAGGAAGTGAGCAAGGTGAAAAGTAGGCTGAGTAGAAAAGTTTCTTTAGTCCAAAGTAGGACATCAAAAGGGAAATGAGATGTGGCCAGGATGTCAATAGTAGGCTAACAGCAGAGCTGCAACTTGGCCTAAAAGGAAAATATTTTTTTTTAAAAGGAGTGCAGGGGAAAGGGAATAATTTTAAAAGAATAATAAAATACACAGAGGACAATACTGATTAAAGTATGATAGCAAAGAAGAGCAGTGACTAGTAACTACTACAAAAATACAAAGGTCAATAGTTGCCTGTTCATACAAATTGGGCAAATGTTCTTCACAGAATTATGTTGAAGAATTATGCTTGAAGTTTAAAACTACTTCAAGCCCCTCAGCTTTATGGTTCTGGCTTCCTTTTCTGGCCAGAACAGTAGGCCAAATAAATAATTGTGACTAAGGCATTCAGATCACTGCTAATTCCACTTACTTAATAGTTCCTCCTCTTGGATAGTAGATGCATTGATGTTACATTGGTTTAAAATTCATTAGGTTAACATGTTTTAGAAACAGGAGGTTAATTTTCAGCTGGCATATCTCTTCACGGTATTCAGAGCTCTATACACCAATGCAAAGATTTCTATACTAGTTTTACTAGTATATACTAGTATCCTAGTGCTACAAAACATGGATGACTGAGAAAATGCACAGTATTTACAGTATAAAAACATTACAATGATAGAGCAAAGGGAATGAGCAAAGAGGGAATTAGGTAGGTATTTCTCTTCTGTTAAGAGATATAAACAAAATACAACAGGTTAAGGTGACAAGACTTCTAATGCTTAATCTGCAGGATCTGGGGTCTGTTCACCAGAGCGCCCCAAGGGATGACAAGGTCAAATGGTCACAAACTCCTCCATGACTGTTTCAGGTTGGACATAAGGAAGAACTTCTTTACTGTCCAAGCCCCCAAGGTTTGGAATAGACTGCTGCTGGAGGTGGTTCAAGCACCTACTATGAATGTCTTCAAGAGACACTTGGATGTTTGTCTTGCTGGGATCCTATGATCCCTGCTGACTTCCTGCCCCTGGGGTAGTGGGGCTGGACTCAGTGATCTTCTGGGGTCCCTTCCAGCCCTAATGTCTATGAAATCTTAATGATATTATTAGATTTTATGAATCTATACACTTGAAAGCTACAAATATGTCAAATGATGCATTTTAACCCTTGTGGTCTACACAAATACTTATACATTAAAAGCATACAAATAGAAGGTGGCTGAATGCTAATTAGTACTAGTGCTAGCTTTCTACTTTTGAAAAAGAAGTTACCGAGGGAGTTAACCTTTTTTGTAGGTATAATAAGGGGAAGAGATACTGAAAGAAAGAGGGGATTGTTTATCTACCTAGGTTAACAAATCTGGTCAGTCTTTCTCATTTGCCTAGAATATATCAGTGATGCCTTGAAGATTGCTGATATAAATTCTTCTCTTACAGAATAATTGAAATATTGTACAGATAAAACACACACATACTGTAAGCAGAGCACAGAGACAAGTCAATAATGAATTATGTTGAATTATGTTGGGTTGTGGCTCCTGGAGTTTGGTTCCTTGCAGCCCACACTGAGTTCCATATTATCAGGGATACAGTGACAACACTACCTGAGCTAGCTAGCTTAAAGCTAGTTTGGGGTACATCTATATGAGACACAATCAGTGAGCAAAATGGGTGGAAAAAATGCTTCTCAAAGGCTGTGTCTAGATATGTATTTATGCCATCTTAAATTTACGGCACAGTAAGTTACTGGCCCTTGGGACTAACTTTAGTCCTAAATTGAAGCCAGAGCCAGCTGCCAGTACTTGGGACTAACGTTAGTCCCAAGTTGAAGCAGGGAGAGGTGGTCAGTCAGGATCCCTGGGGTTGGGCTTAGGCCAGCCCCATTATGGCTGGGCTGGTCCAGCAGGCCTGGGTTACTGGGCAGTACAGTGTCTACTTATGGGTTACTGTACAGTAACTAATCAGGCATAAATTTGGTACCTGCATGATGCAGGTATCAAATTTACACTTAAGTCAGTGTTAGTCACCATATTTACTGGTCAATATGGGCATGCACAGGTAGATATGTGCCTGTACTGCATAGTATTTTCAGTTGCTGCGCAGTAAATATGCATGTGTAGATGCACCCAGTGCATGCATCTACACATGCAATAAATGTAAAGCAATAAACTCTGCAGCAGTCTGAGTCAGAGTAAACTACTCCCAGGTGCAGCATCCAAATATGAGCCTGGGATGGCAGTAATTTGAGCCAGTGTGGAACCCTACTCTATGTTAAGTGCATATATAGATGCAGGCAGTGTTATTTGACATAGAGAAATGGCATCTAAGATCAGAATCAACTTTTTATTGGAAAGACAACAAATCAATTTACTGTTTCTACTAAATTTCCAGTGCTTTGTTAATGGCCTTTTGTGGTTAAATGGAAATATCAGTGAAAGAAAAGTAATCCTCTCAGATATCCACAGCCTGCATTAATTGAATTAGTGATTATGACATTTTTACCAATGTCATAGCTTCCTTGTTATTATTAAGATGCAATTTCTGAGTGTCAAAGGGAATTTCCATAAACTCTATTCCAGTTTCTGACTGCATGCCTTAATGTATCTGAGGTCACTGCTACACCAAGATGATCTTTTGATGAGAGAGGGGGTTTTTTCCCCTCTATCACTGGAATCTACTGATAATATTATGAAATCAGACTTTTCTTCATGGAAATAATTTCAGGAAATACATAAAAAAACCTCTATGATCAAACAGAAGTTGCAAGATTGAAAATGATTTGCCTCTGAAAAAGATATTAGCAAGGAAAGCCATCTCTCATTACATCTGGAAACTACTGCTTGAGCTGTAAACAGACTCACTCAGTTTTAGTAGCAGAGAAAATATGCATGAAGATCCAGTAAAAGCACCTCTCTTTTAAAATTTCTATTCATACAATTTAATAAAAATATAGAGAGTTTTCTCTCAAGTCTATCTTCAGACAGAGGCATAACTGGATGACTGAGTACCCTAGGTGGCAGTGTCTTATGGTGCTGCACCATTGGCTCTGTTCCTAGTGGTGTCGTGGTAAACAAACCAGCTGTTTTTTTGTACCCCCACCAATGTCAGTGCACCAGTGTGTTGTCCTGGTCATCTCCCTTTGATACCTACTGCTTCAGATATGGTAGCTGGGAACACTGCTGTCCTGGGTTTGGCTTCAACAAGTGGTGGAAACCTGTCAAGTTTTCTTTGAGATGCTCGCAATACTTACAAACAGCAACAAGGGGAGATGAAGAATCCACTTTCTGAGATACAAGTAAGGATGCTTGGTGTCATTCCCTCCCCACTCCAGGCAGACCCAACTATCTGTCCTTTCCTCTTGTTGACTTGGGGAAGGGAAGGGATACAATTAGTGCTGCATAACCTGATCTGGGTTCTGGACACCATCATCACCTGCAGTACTGAGAAATGTTTACCTGATAATGATGTTAAAGGAAGCTAGAGAAGGATAGAGATTATCAAGGTTGGATCCAGGTGGAATTTTTATTCAGGCAGCATGGAGGGAGTCAACTGACTTCATAGCTTATTTTGATCTTCTTGTTTCCTGTTAATCTTTCTTCATTCCACAGGTGTTAGCAATCCTCTCTCATTTTAATGGTCTTGATGTTACACTATTAAAGCTATTCTTTTTTCTATGATTTTGTTATCTGTTGGCCATTCCTGGCTATGTCTGTCTCCTACTGTACAGCCCTGCTGACTGTTTTCAGCTCTAATGAAAAGCATCAATTTAGGTGTAGTAATATAAACTCAGAAATGACTGACAGTGAAGTATTGGGGGCAGTGTCAAGACTCTCAAGAAGGCTAGATTGTGTGTTATGAATATGAATAAGAGAATTACATTCAACTATAATGACTACAGGACTAATGAAACAAAATCTTTTGACTATTTTTTGCCTGGTGTGTTACATTTTTTAAGCTCAATATACAATCTAGCCAATTAGTGCACATCCCAATAAGTTATATTTGTTTTTGCTTTGATCTTACACTGAATAATATAATGGTAGTCCTCTAACATGTTAGGAAAGCTTCTAGTTTCTCTGAAACTAGAGAAAAATGTGTGTTGCATTATGTATAATGATGCACTGCACCACCTTCACCACCCTTTCTAAAATCCTGGATCTGCCCAACAAAACTATGTACACAGAGTAAACTCTACTCTGTCTTTGCAAAGCTAGTCCATATGAAAAAAGATGCAGAACCTCTACCCAGAAAAATCAGGTTGCATATTATGACAGCAGGCTGCACATTATTATTGCATTCCCAGGAAACCTTTAAGGAAACCAACAGTGAATTGCATTAATGGAAACACTGTGCTCAATCTAAGATGCCAAGAAAATACACACATATAAGCAGCAAAAACACAGAAGGTGGGCAATGGAGCTGAACAAGCTAATGCAAAACTAATGAAACAAGGGGTGAGACACTGATGATTAGGTATAGAAAAAAGCCTGAATAAACTAGATCGTTTAATATTATAAAAGCTACACATACAATTCCTCTTGCCAAAAAAGACTAAGTTGTGTCAGTTAAATATGCCACTGGCTTAGGCACACAAATGCTGGCCAGCTTGCAGGCAGTGAGGCCTGTTGCTAGAGATAAGAAATTCTGTTGGTAGGGCAAGAAATAAGAGACATGAAGCAGTGGATAGCTGAAGATTCCTTGGGAACCACTGAGTCTCTGTATGTAGCCATGGCTATGCTGTCCACTCTAAACTGTTCTCAAATCTTGTTTTGCTTTTCCTGCTTCTTACTGGGATTTTTATTAGGGTTGGTTGAACTGTCTTTTGCTGTCTAGTCTGATTTATTCTCCCTAAGTGGTATACAGGTTTTCATGTCTCTAAGTTAGCAACTTGCAAAGGATGAAATAAAGCTCTCTGAATCCCTTGCCTCAAAGCTCGTTGAATGACTTCCCTAAGCTTTGGTGCTCCTCTCTCACAGCTTTCCTCTCCCTCTGCCTTGGGGTCACTCCCATTAAACCTGCAAATTCATAGATCTTAAGATGTAATGTGCTAGCTTCCATATTCAGTGAATATGTATTCCCTAATTTATATAATCGTGCAGTTGTCCAATGCTTCAGTTTTCTCTGTTAGAATCCATCAATAAACTTTGCTAAATCTAATATTCCTTCCACAACCCATGTCTTTCCCAGGGTCTACACTTAGCATTTTCTGCCCTTCTTCCCTGAATTCTGTCCATTCCTACATCCTCTGGCTTTTTTAGTTTCTTAAACTCCATTCTTCTCATCCCTATACTAAGGCTTAATGTGCACCCTCTGTTCCCCTTGTCTACAACATTCCCTCTACTTTGTGTGTCCATTCTCACTTTAGTTTCCCAGTTGTATGGTTCAATAATCCCCTGCAACTGTTTTTATCCTGTCAAAAACAGTCTCCTCAATCTGGCTCCTCCATGCCTCCAGTCCCCACTCAGAGGGCACATCCACATGACACATTTACTGCAGAGTAGATTCTACTCAGTAGACTAATTAACTTTGTCGTAAATGTCTGGCATCTGCATGTGTGGCCCTATTAGGAAACTAACACTGTAGCAGATTAGTACTTGTAAATACAAATACTATCTTACTGCAGATTTTTTTTTTTACTTTACAGCACTGCACTTGTAGATGCTGATTCAGCTGGCTGGGGTAAGAGGGTGCTTCAGTGTGGGGGCTGCCTGCCACCTAGCCCCACACTGGAGCACACTTATGCCCCAGCTAGCTCCTCCGCAGCACACTGAACTGGGTCAGAGCAGACCCAGGCTCACAGGCTGACCCCACCAGGGCCCACAAGCAATAAACTCTGGTGCCGGAGTTTATTGCTTCACTTTTTTAGCATCCGTAGATGTTCCCAGTGTCTGCTTCCCCATATTTCTTCCACTATGGGTTTCATTCATTGCCTCCTCCTCACCCCATGCTTTCCAGCCTCAGATTTCCTTCATACATCATTCTCTAAACAATCCCACATCCATGACTACAAAAAACCCTAGACAAAAAAGCACGGGGAGAGGCAAGAAAAGTGAGATTTATAGCATCAGATCAATGCATTATTTTGAAGAACCTGTTCAGCAATCTCATAATACTTCTTTACATAGAAACAATGTGTGAAATCATCAGTGATTACGTTTATGTGAAAGGGTATTCATGATGACACTTAATTCAAACATGGACATTTAATGTACCAGCACTGATCATGACAATATTAAAGGCAATCTAGAATCATGACGTATTATTTAGGTTGCACAACCCTTCTCACTATATTCAGAATATATAATCAGTATATATCTTGTTTTCATTAGCAAACGTATTTGTCAAAGTATAATTATTTTGGTACAACCTTTTATTCTATGCATCTTCCACAGAACGGATTTTTTAATTCAGACAAAATAATTCATCTATTTCTTAAAACAAGTCTACCGAAAGGAGGGAAAACCCATATTATTCTGGTGATCTCTTATTTGAGAAACTATGGTGCCTCCATGATTCAGAGCATGGATGTTAAAATCTGATGGGAAGGGAGAAGAGAAAGTAAACTTTGTGTCAGAAATAAACTTTTTGCTGTTCCTGTGAAAATATACCAAGAATTGGCTCAGACTTTAAAAAAGAATCATAATTTGCACATTCTCACTAGTGAATTCTTAAATTTTGGCAGCCAAATTCCACAGAATCTGAAGAGACAGATAACACTGGGGAGGCACGTGGAGGTCATGGCTGGAGGGAGAGGGGCTGAGTGGAAGTGAAGACAGCAGAGGGGACTCAGTGAGGCGACTGGAACTTACTGAGTGAGTAGACTGGAACAAGGATGGGAAGTCCAAAAAGGTAAGACTAAGGCTTGGCTGAGCGAGAAGACATAAATAGGGGTGAGACATCTGAAGAGTAGAGACAGGGACTGATTAGTAGGGCTGTGTGAAGTGTTGGTCCCTGATTTGATTTGGTGGAGATCTAGCCTGATTCGGTGGCTGAATCTGAATCCAATCAGAGGGCCCTTTAATCTCTCCAAATTGAATTGGAACCCTCTGAATCGATTTGGAGAGATACGGAAAGATTCAGGGATTTGGACGTAGACAGATTTAAATGTTTTTTCTACATACCTCTAGGTAGCAGGTGGCTCATGAATGCTGTGATGCTGGGGCTCATGGAGTATCCCACAGGAGTGCACTAAAAAATGTAGCAATATGCATCACAGAAAAGCCCATAAGGATATTCTGTATTCAGAGGTGGATTTAAACAGCATAGAGTAAATAAGGTCTGAGGCCAGACATTGAACAAATAGAAGAAAACTAAACATTGAATAGTGGATGTGCCAGTTTGGAGAACCTGTCCATGTATAGCTTGGGGATCTTAGGAGTAGGGACAAGAGTTGCACATAAACTGGCTTAAGTGATCAAAAACAGTTTAAACCCATAACTGATTCAGTCCCCCAGAATCCCAGGATGCTTTTCAGTCCTGGGCTGTGCTGTCTGCTTTAGGGGAGTAGGACTGGTCTCACCACCTACTTTCACAGAGCTGAGGCAGTAAAACCTCTGCTTCCTACTTCTGCCTATGCCTGCGAGTCTGATGGGATGGGAGGGCAGAGGAATGGACCCCAGGATCTCCTAGCCTGGGTCTGCACAGCACAAGGCACCCTCTGTGGAGGTTATCACTGCCCCCTCCACAGCCCTTCAAGACAGGCTGGTTTTGCTGTAGCCCCACCACCTGCCAGCGATCCTTGCCTCCAAGAGGTGAGGGAGGGCAGGGAACACATCCACCCAGCCCAGCACTGGACACCCAGATGGGGTCTGCAAAGCACAAAGAAAGGAAAGCCGCCACTGCTGGACTCTTCCCCTCCTCCAACCCCTGCAGCCTAGAGAGCTGGGCTTGGATCCATTAGCCCTACCCCCTCAGCAGCTGACTTTGCCTCCAATGGGCTGGGAAGGTGGAAAGAATACCACCCCTCCGCCCAGCACTAGCCCCCCAGGTAGGGTCTGCAAGGCCCAGGGGGAAGCCTCCTCTACTGGGCTTTTCACCCTCCCTGCTGCCTAGACAGTGAGGGTGGGATCCCTTACCCCACCCCCTCACCAGCTGACTTTGCCTCTTAGGGACTGGGGGAACAGGGAGAACACCCACCCAGCCTGCCAGTGGATCCCTATTGTTGTCTGCATGACCCAGGAGGGAAATCCCCCTCCACCAGGCCTTGTGCCCCTCCGCCCAACCCTGCAGTGCTGAGAACAGGACTCAGATCACTTAGCCCCAGCTTCTCACTAGCTGCCCTTGCTTCTGAGGGGCTGGGGGAATAAAGGAGAGGAGGCAGGAGAACGCACCCACCCAGGCTGGCACTGGACCCCCAGATGAGGTCTGCAGGGCAGGGAGGGAAGACTTTTCACCTGCCTGCAGCACAGACAGCCAGGCTGGGATGCCTTAGCCCTTCCCCTTTGCCAGCTGCCCTTGCCTTTGAGGGGCTGGGGGGAGGAAGGAGGCAGGATGCATCCTTGCCAGGGGTGGGGAGCCCCCACTGAGGCTGGGGGATCCCCAGCTCCAAGCTGGAGGGACTGTTTCTTCTCCCACTTCTGGGGTGGGGTCAAGCCCTGCAGGACTATACTGAGCAATGGAAGGGGTAGATCCCCACTCTACACCAGCCAAAGGGCTCTGGGACCAGTGGGGAGTGCCCACTGAGGCTTGGGGATCTGGCCTGCTCAGGACTGAAGGGACCATTCCCCACTTGGCGGGAACAGTAAGGGGTTCGGGTGTGTGTGCTGGGCAGCCATTCAAGGATGACCCCTGCTCAGCTGCATTCAGGTGCCTTCAGCAGTGGCTGGCAAGGAAGCTCCAGTGCTCCCCACCCCCCCCAGCTATTGGTATGGGCCACTATAAGGGCCTGGCTGCCTTTCCAGTTTCAAAAATGATCATCAGTTTACTTTATTATCCATTCATTCTACACAGTTTAGAGAAACTTACAAACACTGAATCAATTCAGTCTTGCACTTTTTGACTGTCTATACTTAGCTTAGATCAGACTGCAAACTGAATGTGGGGCTTCTCTGATTTCCTATATTGTCTCTTTACCTCCGTTCTGGTCTTCAAGTGGTAGTAAAATAATGCTCAAAGTAGGTTATTGATGAGAATCCCTTCTATTAATTCAGTAGTCCTTTAGGAAAAAAGGCCGAGAACAAAATATATTTGTGAATGTGAACCAACTAAACAGTGGATCACTTGCTGCAGGGAACGAGGGGAACTTCAATCAAATCATAGAATCATCATAGAATCATAGAACTCCGGTCAGAAGGGACCTTGTAGATCTTTCATAGATTTCATAGACATTAGGGCTGGAAGGGACCTCAGGAGATCAGAGTCCAGCCTCCTGCCCAAAGGGCAGGAAGTCAGCTGGGGTCATAGGATCCCAGCAAGATAAGCATCCAATTTACTCTTGAAGGTGTTCAA
>NW_017728906.1:97134198-97162381 GCF_001723895.1 Crocodylus porosus
GTCGCCAACATCAGCTTGCAGGGACATGTAGCTTTCCTTCACATAGAGAGCTACACCCCCGCCCCTTTTGTCAACACGATCCCCCCTATACAGGGTATAGCCCTCTATACCCATGGTCCATCTTCAAGTCCGACCCTCTGCCTGAGCAGGAGAAAAAACTGGGCTCAAATGACTCCAGCCAGGTAGGCATCTAGCCTCCTCTTAAAGACCCCCAGGGCAGGAGCCAGCACCACTTCCCTTGGAAGTTGGTTCCAGATCCTAGCTGCCCTGACTGTAAAGTAGTTGTTACGGATGCCTCATCTAAACCTACTCTCCAACAACTTATGGCCGTTATTCCTTGTTATGCCAGGGGGCACTAGGGGAAACAAAGTATCTCCCAAACCCTTCTGGTCCCCCCTAGTGACTTTACAGACAGTCACCAGGTCCCCCCTCAGCCTTCTCTTGTCATGGCTGAACAGGTTCAGGTCCTGTAGCCTTTCCTCGTAGGGCCTGCCCTGCTGACCCCTGATCATGCGGATGGCCCTCCTCTGGACCCTCTCAATGTTGTCCACATCCCTTCTGAAATGGGGTGCACAGAACTGGACACAGTACTCCAGCTGTGGCCTGACCAGTGTTGCACAGAGGCGAAGGATCACCTCCTTGGCCCTGCTTGAGATGCATCTGTGGATGCATGAGAAGGTCCAGTTAGCCCTGCCAACCGTGACCTTGCATTGTCGGCCCATGTTCATCCTGGAGTCAATAATGACTCCAAGATCCCTTTCTGCCTCCATGCTCTCAAGAAGGGACTTTCCCATCTTATAAGTGTGCTACTGGTTACTACTGCCCAAGTGCAGCACCCTGCACTTGTCAGTATTGAAGCGTATCCTGTTTTTGGTAGCCTACTCTCGTAACCCATCCAGGTCTTGCTGCAGTCTTTCCCCCCCTACTAGCGTGCTCACCTCACCCCAAATTTTGGTATCATCAGTGAATTTAAACAGGTTGCTTTTGACTCCATTGTCCAAATCGCTGATAACAAAATTCAACAGCGCGGGCCCAAGGACCGAGCCCTGGGGGACTCCGCTGCCCACTTCTCCCCAGGTCGAATATGACCCGTCCACCACCACCCTCTGAGTACGACCCTTCAGCCAGTCACCTTATGAGACTTATCAACTGCTCAACAAAGGAAAATATATTTCTTGAGCATATTCAAAACAAATATTCAAGTCCTTTTGAAATAATTAGGGCTTAGTTCAGTGAAAAAAAACCTTGGTATGGGTTTGTGGGAATCTGCAATTGTTTTTGGGGGAAACACTATCAAAAAATGCAAGCTCGTGATAGTGTGAGATTAAATATATATTTTTTGACTGAGAGAGGTTTGCTATTATAATATTGAGATATGATTATTTAATGAGCCATGAGCATTCATTTCAATGTAGGGGGGCATTAAGGAAAATGAAACAATAATTCATAGTAGGGTCAGATGACAGTGTATTAATATCAAAAGCAAAGCAAAATAGGATTACCACTGCCTGTACTTTCAGAGGCAAGTAACATAGATGTAATTCTTACTGTGAATGACATGCTTGAACTGAGGAGACTGTGTAGCACTATTCTATCCTGCTGGATTGACAAAGTAAACTCACTAAAGAATCACAGAAAATTAGGGTTGGAAGGGACCTCAGGAGGTCATCTAGTCCAACCCCCTGCTCAAAAGAGAATCATCCCTAATTAGATCATCTCAGACTATGCTTTGTATAGGTTGGTCTTAAAAATCTCCAAGTATTAAGATCCCACAATCTCTCTGGATAGCCTGGTCCAGCACCTTACTATCTTCTTAGTGAGAAAGTTTTTACTAGTATCTAACCTAAACCTCCCATGCTGCAACTTGAGACCATTGCTCCTTGTTCTGTTATCTGTCACCATTGAGAACAGTTTAGCTCCACCCAGGTAGCTGAAGATTGTTATTAAATCCCCCATCCATTTTCTCTTCTCCAGACTAAATCAGCCCAGTAACCCCAGATTCCTCAGCCTTACCTCAGATGCCATGTTCCCAAAACCTCAAACATTTTCATTGGTCTATGCTGGACTCTCAAATTTGTCCACATTATTTCTGTAGTGGGAAGCCCAAAACTGGACACAGTACTGCACATGTGGCCTCACCAGTGTCAAACAGAAGGGAAAAATCACTTCTTCGATCTGCTGCCAACACTCCTATTAATACAGCACAGTATTAATTAGCCTTTTTAGCAACAAGGGCATGCTGCTGGCTCATATCCAGCTCCTTGTCCACTGTAACCCCCAGATCCTTTTCCGCAGTGTAACCCCCAGCCTGTACCAGTGCATAGGATTCTTCCATCCTACGTACAGGACTTTGCACTTGTTCTTATTGAACCTCATGAGATTTCTTTTGGTCCAATCCTCCAATTTGTCTACGTCTCTCTGAATCTTATTGTTTGATCTCTGAAAGTTTGATAATAGAACTTGATTACCCTAGATTTTACACACTCCGATACACTTGGTTTAATACATCAGCACTTCTATGTGCACATTTTAATGGATAGTTTAGATATGATGCTGTAAAGATAAGACACTCACTTCAAAGCTTTTCTTTGTAACTTAGCAGCAGCTAAGTTGATGCTGCATACCCATTTAGACCCCAACATTTTTAACAATCTAAATCTTTAAGCATCGTTAACTTCCTCCTTTGTAAAAATTCATTGAATTTTTTCATTCCACATGTTAAACCATGTACTGTCTTCTTGTTCTATACAGGTGAAGAATGATAGTGTCATCTTTTTTGCAGTTAAGTCTGTTGAAGCAGTAAAGACTGATCTTCATTCTTATTTGGTATTTTATAGGATATGCATAAAAGTAAAACTTTATTTACAAAAAAGAGTTATGGTTGAAAGTGTACTTTATCAGTGATCACCTTGAAACAATATTAAGTGTTCTTGACAATAATACTACTTCTTAAAATGTCTAAGAAGTCTGGAATATTAAGAGTATCCACCACTTCACTCTATCATAGAACTCCATCACTTGCTTTCATGTTATTCAGTTTACACAGCACCCAATAATATTTGCCCCATAAACTTTGCAAAAATATATATCAAAGACAAAATAAGTAAGAACACAGCTTTTGTTTAGAGGTGCCCATTCCTTCTTTCATTCTTTCTTTTTTTTTTTTTTTTGAGCAAAGACCAAGAATGTCATCAAAGTTGGCATATGCAGTGGATAGAAGCATACCAGTCTAGTACATCTTAAGAAAAGTCCTGGTTAAAATTCAGAATTTGAGTTCTATGTGAAATGTACAATTTTGAAAACATTTTCATTCTGAACCCATAAAGAAGCTAAATTAGAAAAAAAAATGTCAGAAAGAAAATACTATATTTTTTATTTTGGAAAGAATTGAACTCTTGCAATCTGTATTTCTCAGAATGAAAAATCAGGGCCAGCTGCCCAGGGATGCTTGGGCTTCCTTGGTTGTGCCAGAGTCATGGGCATCCTGAGAATCTTCCAGTGAAGAACAAGGAGTCTAGAAACCTTGAAACCCCTGATCCAGCCAGGACTTCCAGGGTACCCCCTGCACAAAAGTATCCCACAAAACTTCGGAGCAGTACTTTGGTGCAAGTGGTATTTTCCAAATAAACAATATTTGCTGGGAAACTCCTAATCAGATGAATCTCACAAAAGCAAAACTTTTCTTCTACAGGCAGAGGATTGATGGATACAACATGCGTGAGAAAATCCTGGACTCCTATGAGAACTCTGACCTAAACACAAAAATGACCAAAGATAATTGATTAGCCACCAGGGGACTCCTCGCTTCTCAACCAACTGCTGAGGGTACCCTGACCAAAAAAAGTTGAAAACAGCTGTTGTAGTGGGTGTGTGCTATAGACCACTAGGGCAGGAGGAAGTAGTGGATAGGCTTTCTTCAAACAACTTGCGGAAATTTCCCAACAACAAGCCCTAGTTCTCATGGGGGACTTCAATCACCCTGACATCTGCTGGGGCAATACAGCAGTGCACAGACAATCCAAGAAGTTTTTGGAGACTGCAGGGTACAACTTCCTGGTGCAAGTGCTGGAGCAGCCAACTAGGGGTCATGTGCTTCTTGACCTGCTGCTCACAAACAGAGAAGAATTGGTGGGGAATGTAGCAGGGGTTAGCAAGTTGGGCAGCAGTGACCACGAGATGATTGAATTCAGGATCCTGAGGAAAGGAAGGATGGAGAGCAGCAGAGCAAGGTCCCTGAACTTCAGAAAAGCAGACTTCGACTCACTCGAGGAACTCATGGGTGGGATACCCTGGGAAGCTAGTGTGAGGGGAAGAGGAGACCAGGAGAGCTGGCTGTACTTGAAAAAAGCCTGAGAGTGCAGGAACAAACCATCCAATGCACAGGTGTAGTACTGCAGTGATTATAATTGCTTTGATTGCTTGTCTTGTTATTGACTATAATTGTTTATTTTGTTATTTCTCTTTTTATATAAGGAAAAGATTTAACCATTAAAAAAAGTTAATCTTGTTATGATTTACTAACCATTAAGATTAACTTTATCTTGTTATAATTTAATCAGTCATTATTAGTGTTTGGAATTAACCATCTATTTCAAATTTCTTATTGCTTAGCATAAAATATATTTGACATTGGTCTCATGATTTTAGACATGTTTGACTCATGACTTCAGAATTTAAATTTAGTATAAGGAGAATGCTTGTGTAAGGGTTTGCAGAATGTCTGAAAAGAGATAACGAAAGAATGAATGATAGACATATGTGGCAGCGAGGGAAGAAGACTGGCCTCTTACAGCAGGTGAAAATAACTTTCTGTGGTTTAACGGTTAAGGGCTTCAGTGAACTCGAGTCAGCAGTGAAGGATTACCAAACACTAAATCATGCTCCATCCTGATGGCTGAAGACTGCAAGTGACGGCCCCTGAAGATTACAAACCACAAAGCCAGAAGGTCACAACCTACAAATCCCAGCCTGCCAACAGGACAAGTTGTGTCTGACTCAGAGGAATCCACAAGCTCAATGAACAGCTATTACTATAAAAAATGAACACAAAGACAAGGCTTTGGGGTTTTTTCCACCTGCAAGAAGGAGTTTTGTGCGCTTTCAACAAGACCTGACTCCAACTCTCTTGGTCAGCCTGGCTGGCCACCAGACCGACCTTGAGTAACTTTGCAACTTGGTAACACCTTAACCCTTATAGGACTGTCTAACTTCTGTGTGTGTATGCTTGTTTCTTTGGATGAATGAATAAATGAATAAATAAATAAATATTCAGGCAAATGAGTGAAGCAAATAACTTTATTATTCTTTATTCTTTTCACGTTGCATGTTTTATGTTGCAATAAATGTGGCATTTTGCCTTATCCCCTGATAAGATTCTGGCTTGTTTTTAATTCACATTGTATGCCCTGTGCACACAACACAGGAAGACTAACAAGTGTGGCAACAGACCAGCTTGGATTAGCAGAAAACTCTTCAGTAAACTAAGTCACAAGAAGTAAGCTTTATAAGTGAAAACTCATAGAAATAAATAGGAAGCAGCATAAGAGCATTGGCTCAGGCATGCAGAGATGAAGACAAGAAAGCCAAAGCTCAATTGGAGTTGCAGCTAGCAAGTGATACAAAGGGTAACAAGAAGGGTTTCTACAGGTATGTCAGTAGCAAGAGCAGGATCAGGAAAAGTGTGGGAAAAGATTAGATTTTGATGTTTTGTGAAAATTTCAGGATTTCTTCTGAACCATCTGTTCCCTGTCAAAGGTAAGGCTAGGGGACAATTTGTTCATTCAGATATACTTGCCAGGAAGGCATAATTCAAACACCTAAGAAGCCAGAGTTGACACAGGTGGGTATGGAGTGGAGTAAGGGAAAAATACTGCTGTGAGGGGATTGTCTCTTACTGCCAAAAGCCAGATTAACCCTTCCTAAACCAATAAATGAGATAGTGAGCAATAATATATGATGAGCAATAATGCAAAGCCCTTAATTAGACAGCAATTGCAGGGCCAGGACAGAGTTAACTTGGCTGTTGGCAGAAGCAATTTCCCTCCCAGCAGCACCATCTCCCATGGGAAGGCAGTGTGAGGCTGAGGAGGGTACTCCTTTACCTCTCTACTGTGCAATCAGAGCCTCAAGCCCCCCTGCTTCCATTCTGGTTCCATGCATCCATTTTGGCACCCCACTTTATTGAGCACTTGGGGCTCATGCCTTGGTTGCCCACCCTTAGTTATCCTACTGATGTAAACAGAGAACAGTGTGAGTTTTTATGTACACAGCAAAGATGATAAAGGGTTCACTTTTGTACCTTTCACATACAAATGTAAAGGAGTTGCTTCTCTTGTCTCTATTTGATCTGACTCATCTATTCAGAGTCTAGGTTTCTAAAATATTAGTTTATCTTTCTCTGGAATTGCCATTCTCATTGTAAACATTAATGCATATCAAGCTAGAACCAAATGTATTTTGTTAGGTGTCCTGCTATTGTATAGATTTATCACTCTCATGAAGTTTCCATGTGAGACTCCTAAATAAAAAAACAGCTGCAAACATACAATACAGAACCCTTTCCAAGAAAATGAAATTATAAATAGCGTAAAATGTATACAGTTAATTTTAAGAAATGCCATTAATAAATGTTATTGCTCATGATAATTTAATTCTCCTCAAAATTCATCACCTATTCATCTTCAAATGTATCTCAACTGTAATTATACCAATGGTGATATATTACTTTTCTCAAAATGTTACTGATGCTCATAAAACACTGCATAAAAGAAAACTTGCAGTTGTTTAAAATAAGTCATTGCATATGCACATAAATTTATATTCAGGGGAAAAGATATTTTTTTGAAAAACCATTATAAGAATTGCAATTAAAACTGCCCTGGTGGGTTATCAGCTGGGTGAAATATTTTCCCTCACATCTAATCTGGCTTTACTGACAAAAAGTTAAATATGATTTACTTGCAATGTCTTATGAACACCCAGGGTCATACGCATCTTTTAAGAAATTGTAAATGATCTATGGCATTAATAAGAAAATATATCCAACATTGTGCCTTTCAGTAACAATACACACAAAAAAGTATATTTGGGTTTTTTTGCACTGAATATTACTGTAGTATTGCCTCCTTTGTCCTTCATCAAAGATACTGGTAGGTAGGGCATAATCTTATGTTTTTATTTTGCACCCCAAAGTCTTTTGCGTGATATCACAACACAACTACAGCTACTACTAATCATCCTCAACTTCTGAGACCTTTTATAACATCCAATATTTGCAGTTATAAAATTAGTACCTACAAGTTGTCTGCATGCAGAAAACTACCTTATTACATGCCTACAAAAAGGTAATAAGATGTGTCTGTAACCACAAACATTTTCTACCCTTGGACCTTTGTGCATTTTTATTGTGTGTGTTTTTTTTTTCAGGAACAACAGTGACGTACTAAAGCAAAAACTTAACTATAAATATATAACTAACATAATTTAGCAAAATTCTTCACTTAAACGTGCTTAATATTAAAACTGAGTTTTAAGTTCCATTCTTAAGTGTCATCTTAATTTGTCCTTCCCTGATATAGACCATCTGATGCCTGAAAGCTTGTTAAACAGCTCTCCCAACCACACAGGTGTTCCAATAAAATATATCACAAAAAACTTTGCTTCTTAACATTAAGCATATTCTTATTCATTGTAGGGACATAGACATGTACTTAAAGTTATGGAAAAAATGTAAATGAAGTGCTTTAGTCATGAATAGATAGAGGATTATTAATTTGCTAATACCAGTGGCCCACCAGCTGGATCCAGGCCCCAAAGTAACTACATCCAACCCCCAATACAGGGGATCAGCAGCACGTAGTTCAGCTTTGTATGTCCCCTTCTCTGCTGTGCACAGTGCTGATGATCCCCTTTACACCCCAAAAGTAAGCCCTCTTTCTCTCTCCCTCCTTCATCTCTGACATTGGCAGGCATCTCCCTCCACTCTCCCCTCTTACTGGAGGATAGTGTGACCTGCAGTACAGCCCAGTCACAAGCATTTGGCCCACTGCTCTAAAAGGATGAACTCCACTGGCTTATGTTCTTTCCTGAAACAGGGCTATAAACACTTATTTCAGAGACATCATTTGTAGTGTCATTAGATCAAATGAATAAATGCTTGGAACTAATTTAAAAAAGGATGCTACTCAGTTTTCTGTGCAAAGCTGAAACTTATGTGAGTAATTTCATGTATACAATCAGAGTCTTGCACTAAACACTCTAGACAGCAATACCTTAGCTATTTTTGTATCAAAATGCAAAAGTATTTGGGAAAACTGGGGGTCTTTTCACAATGTAAAGTTGCACACACTGATTCATTTCCTAACTTTTCTTCAGGCAGGTAAGCACTACTGAAGTCTGGGCCTCACCTGGGCAGAAGCTACTCACTGCTACCTATTTTATTCAAAACCTATTAAATTCAAAATGCAGAAACACCATTAGGAACAGGGGCCAAAATGAGGATTCCCTGCCTTCTGTGGCAGTGACCATTTGACTGAGCCACATGCCATCTAGCTTTCTCTCCCCTTGGTCCTAGTTATCTTTTCCTCTTGACCGTCTAGTGAGCCAGCAGGGAGGGGTGGAGGATACACTTGGTTGAGCACTTTGCCAGGAAGTGGGAGATGAAAGATTCAAACCTTCTGTAGGAAAACTGGGCCTAGAACCTGGGTCTTTATGTCCTTCAGAAAGTGCCCTGACTACTGGGCTACTAAACCAAAAGAATCCCTCCACCTCCTTGCCATTTGACTTTCATACTTTCCTGGGGAGTTGAGTCTAATATCCATGTAAGTGACCCACAATTCCACATATGCAGCTGTTAGCCACTTAAATGCCATGTAACTGTTGAAAAACAAAGCTGGATTTGGACCTATCTTGTGAAAGTTAGGAAATCTGTTCTCCAGTTAAGGAATGAGGGGGGGAGCTTTGTGTTTGTGATTCTCTCTTTAATGTCTGTAAAGATAATTTCTGTGTATTGTATTTAACTGAGTATATGTTTGGAGTCAAATGTTTGCCATTGAACACAGTCCAAGCAGATGGGCTATATCAGCTCCAGTGATCCATATAAGCGTCTGGAAAGATGAAACAATTATATTGATTTAAAAGGGTGGGGAGGAACTTACCATATGTCCAGCTGATCCTTTGGAACTGGTTTTTTTGTGTGTGTGTGTGTGACCGCTCTCTCCTCCAGTGTGTGGAAGCTAAATGTCTGTAAATTAGGCCCCTGGCAGATGTTCAATTAAATGTGCAATATGATCTGATTCATAAGCCCAACAATCACTCCTCCTACCATGCTACACATGCATGGCAGGAGTCGTGGGGTTGCGGATCAGATCTCAATCAAGCCCTTATTGTTGGTGTAACAAGTAGCAAACCAGCACACCTGACTTGGAGTGCCAGTCAGCCGATAAACAGCCCCTACCTTGTGAGCCCATCAGAGCCTTTGACCCCAGTGCAGCCCTGTGGTTGGAACTGCCAGTCAGCTGACTGGACCTCCCAGTCTCAGGTGGGCATCAGAGCCCTGGACTCCAGTTTGGTCCTAGGGCTGGGAGCCCCAGTCAGGTGACTGGCCTGGCTACACATTCAATTTAAGCACAATGGGAACTTGTCACACAGTTATTACACATATTTTGTGTAATAACTTTGTGGCTTATTCCCTATTTTATCACACCATGAATCATGTGAATGCATGGCTGGGTTACTACTTGAGACATGCTTAACTAGTCAATCATGTCTTAAGTGTAATTTCTGCCAGGAACCTTAGGAACTACTTCATTCAAAAGTAACCTACCTCCATCTAGTTTTTACTTGGCACAAAATAAAGAAAAAGTGTTAAGTATCTGCCCCTTTTCTAATTCTGTATACTTGTTTAATCAGTCCATATCTTAGGATAATATTTTATATCTCTGGTGTGGAACAGAAGTAAAGTTCTTTGGACACAGCAACAAAGAGGTAATAACCACAGCAGCTGCTATGAAATATCAGCATTGGATATGCCAGTATGAAGACCCAATGGATATGCCCACCAAGTCCCTCTGCGCACTGGGTTGTAACATGCCTCTGCTCTGTTGAAAACATGGGCTCTCCACAAGCAACTGCATTCCCTTTCCTTCTATAGCAGACTCCCAGCTATTACACTGCAGAAAGGATCGTTGCAATCCTTACTTTGTTATCCATAGAAATATTTTTAAAGGTTCTCTTCCCTTCTTCAATGATTGTAAAACCCAGCCATTTTAACAAAATTCACATAGGCAAAAATGTTACCAGAAAATAAAGAATGGCACACAATAAAATAGAATGAAATCAATAAATGTTAGCAAACACAATACACATAATTCATGCCCCATTTATTCAGAAATAATCAAGTGATAAATTTCTCTTTGAAAAAAAGAAAGAAAAATTCTCTTTGAATTTATCTTTTTAAAAACATGCAAGTACACTGGAAACCTATTCATGTAGATTCCAGGGTTTACATTTACTTTGAACCCTGATATCAAACAAAATTATTCAGATAGAATTATACAGAGCTTTTGAAATATTCATTTTTAGAATTGCAGATACAGTGTACTTTAGAAGTAAAAATTTATATTTAAATTTTAAAACAATTTGTCTCAAGTTCATTATTTTTTCCTGGCTACCATTTTCCTACAAAAGAACGTTATTTGTTTCCCTGAGTAGTAGAAAGCAGATGTTAGAATCCATTTATATAATAAAAATGAAAACACAAACCATAAGGAGACATGGTTAGTATACTAATTAATGTGTAATTTAAGCAACATAGCTTCTTAAATATTTTTATAAAAGTGAAAATAAATTATGTAAGCAGACACACTAATTAACTTTTGTAACTTGGTAATTCAAAACTTTTACACATTTATGATAATGATTTGAACTGTATTGTTACAAGTTATCCTATTTGCATTTTGGTGAATATGAAAGGGTACTTAAAATGTGGTCCCGATATCTAGTCCTGGATGCATAGACTTAAATAGGAGAACCTCTAAAAATAATTTTTAAAAGCCTCATATCTTCTCAGCCTACTCTCTCTAGCTTTCCCAGCCTAAAAACTAGTAGACTATTTCAAATAAATTAAGCCCATCATAAAGAACAAATTCTTTATGTCTCTAATATCAACATCTACACCTCATAAGTCATAGATTTAGTTATATAAGTAGTAGACTTAGTTGCATAAATTGTTCTATCAAACTGAATAGAGATTGCCCCAGAATTGATGTACTGAACCATTGATTCTCTGTGGTTATAGGGGACAAAACTAGGAGACTGGGCTCAAGATGTAGCATAGGAAATTTAGGTTGAAGTTTAGGAGGAGCTTTCTTACTATGAGGCTGGTCAAGCATTGGAACAGGCTACCTAGAGAATATGTGGTATTTCTACCCCTAGAAATTTTCAAGAGCAGGTTAGACAGACACCTGGTTGGCATGGTTTAATCAAGGATAATCCTACCTTGATAAAGGGGCTGAACTAAATGAACTTGTAGGGTCTCTTCCAGCCCTACTTCCCTATGGTGATCTTTAGTAATACCAATCTTGTGGTTTCTTTTTCAAATACTTCCACATCTTTTCTTTCTTACAGAATTTAATTTCTCCAATGTCCTCTATAAATGTAAACTATTTATTCCTCACAGCATTACCTTGAAACAGGTTAATAGCATTACCCTCATTTTACAGATTGGGTACCTTAGCCCTAAAGTTTTAGAAGCATCTACTAACCGAAACTGCAAAAACTGAGAGGCACCAGAACATGACTACATTGACTCCATGCCACCATGAAGCATGATTTGTCCAAATGCTGGAAAAGACAAATATTAAAGTGGTGCTAACAGTTCCCCAGCTCCATGATGCTTTGCACTTCCCCAGCAAAACCAACCCTCCTCCCCATCTCCCTCCTACAGGGTACGCAGGCTAGCCTGGCCCAAAGCTATCTGTTCCAGCTGAGCAGGGACATATGCTCAGCAACACCCCCCCACACACACACACCACCCCAAATTCTGGCCAGAACCACTGCAGGTATCTGGCTGCATTCCTGGAATCAAAAGCTTCAATCTATGCAACTTATACTTACCTACGAAGACTGAATCAATTCAGCTTCAGGCTTTTTGACTATGTGTGCTTAACCTTAGAGGGCAACAGTAGAGTATTTTGGGCCCCCTCCTGGACAGTCCTTGTCCTGTACCTTTATGTGGATGAACTGGCTAAATCTGGCCTCTGTCAAAGTAAGATATTTCCAAAAGAATATAAAACAATAATGTTTGCTTTGTCTCTTTCAAAATCTCAACGCAAGTCATATTTTTAGTGAAGTTAAAGTGTATATGGATAGCAGTAGATTGTTATTTAATGAGCTCTACCAGGTTGGCAATCTTCTGATGCTTATCTTCCAGTGGTTTCTATTATTTTACGCCTCTTTACAATACAAAAATATTCAGTATGGTTTTTTTATATTTAAAATACAACAAAGCCTTTAACTGGAACATGTTTACTATTGCAACATCCACTGAAAACCATGGAAAAATCATACCCTACCTGCCCATATTTTGCAGCTAAATGCAGAGGGGTCCAGTACCGATTATCCACTACATTGAGATCAGCTCCATGATCCAGTATCAAGGATACCACATCCTTGTATCCATTTGCACAGGCCATGTGTAGCTGCAAGTAATAAAAAGGCAGTTTATTATTTTAGAGAATTAATCTAGGACATAAATGATTAATACATGTTTTAACATCCTCAAACACTTAAGGGGGAGGCAGGGAGCATAGTTCTTTCAAAACAGAGAAATTATGAAAATGGGAAATGCAAAACATGTTTCAGAACAATATTCTCCAAACTGTGCAGGAAATCAGATAACACGTTTTCAACATTTATAATTTAGAGCAGAAAGATACAGAACAACATGAATCCTAGTCAATCATCACTGATTCCAGTCTATTCTCACCCAGACTTTTCTCTTTTCCCAGTTTTCTCCCCACTCCACCTTCCCTTCCCCAATACACCTTCTTTTTTTTAACTTTATCAGTCCTAATCCCGTCCAGAGTCTCAGAAATCTCCACAAGTTTCACAAGCAAGGCAAATTCACAAATTTCAACAGACCATGTCTATGGCCTAATTTTCTTTTGTCACAGTTTTTAAAGTCCCACATGAGAGCTGCTGCTGTTTTACCATTCTAAATTTAATGCATTAGCACAGAATGAAAGTAAGTTCACTGGGTTGGAACGAGGGATGCAGGGGAAATCCTCATCAGAGAAGAAAACCATTTATAGTTTTGAACTACTGTTATGTTTTCCTTTTTGCTGGTATGGCCTCATTACATAAAAGATTTGATCAATTTGAAGAGGACCCCTTGACCACTTAACTCCTCACTTTCTTAAAGAATTAAAAGTACAACTGGTCTAAGAAAGGAGGATGGTAGAGATGTTATCCTTATTGGGAGCAGAAAGGGCAGTATGAGAGCTGAGATAAAAAGGAAAATGGTGAGAAAGGGGAAAAACACAAAACTCAGAAAAAAATATTTTTTGTTCCTGAATGATTTTGGAAACTGAAAGTTAAACTGTGAAATTTATTGCATCAGTGCCTGGCTCCCCATATATCTTCATTTACATTTGTAAATTATTTTCATTACAGATGGAAAACAATAATTAAAATACATTTAATACAAAAACAGACAGAATATGTATATAAAAACAGGAAAGATATCCTAGAATAAATCAAATGCTACAAACTAAATGAAATATTAGATGAAAGTACAACATAAAATATACTGTATTGGGGATAATTTGGCAGTAGGGATTCCCAGTATGAACTCCAGTTTTTAGGCATGGAAAATAAGGGCATCTATTATCATATACTTTGAATGTCCCAAATGATTTAAGTTAGGAAATGATTTAGTTTATAGCTTAGAGGTATTTATTTTCTACTGGTTTTCTTCTGTGGATTCAGGCTTCTACCTCTGTTTATATTAGCAAAGGACATTGTAATTATGCTGCTTTAACCAGGAAGCTCAGTAGGAAAATTATTACAAAATAACTGCCTTTCCATAGCCAAAAGGGATAATCTCTGGCTAAATAAGCTCCCACAGTAACCCTACTATTAGGGTTTTGCAGTTCCAGAGTAACTGCATGAACAGACAAACCTGAGGAGGGTTTGGGATTGGGTACTTTTTAGGATGTCTACATTGTTATTTAAAGTTGACCTGGAGGTCAGTTAGCTGAAACAACAGGAGTTCTCTCCCTTTTCACTTGCTACTGGTAGCTACTGCACATTGTATTTCCTTTTCCTTAAACAGAGACCTTCTAGGAATCTATTTGTTGCTCTTATTGTGTTTGGCTCTACAGGTAGCAGAGACAGGAAAAGGGGGAATTAGGAGTGAAACTTGTGTAACTGCTCCTGGCAGTCTTCATGTGTTTGCAGCTTGCAGTGCCAGGGTGAGTTCTTAACATGTCAAGAACTGGTGAGCCAGAGAAAGGTTTGACCTCAGGTCCCTGAAGTCTAGTAGAGCTTCTGTGGATGGGCTGGACTGAAGATATTGGTTGAATTTAGGAGCTTACATTAAGCTGGTCAGACTGCATAGGTTTGAAGGTGGCAATGCCAGTAACACTAAATAGCAATGTAGATATATATTTTCCCTGTATTTCTTCAACCATGTTAACAATTTAGGCAGCTTGCTTTTGGCTAACTTTTGTCTTTATTATGCATGTAGCATCTCCATAGAGCAACAGAGTGGCTCAAAGATGCATAAGAATGGTTCAACTGTACACATCAGGGTTTAAACTGCTACTGAGCAGTGTGTGCTGAATACCTGAAAGAAAGTTATATTGCTCCTGAGATGCTGTTTTACTAAGCTGCTGATATACTGGTGATGGGTCCGATGCAGCTTGCAATCATGGTGATAGGTTTACCTTCTTGGTATGTTTGATGTTATAGAACAGGAATTTATTTGTCTCCAGCTTCTATCTATGACTAGCAAAAGCTCCAGGCATGAAAAACTTTCAGAGAACATAAAATATATTAATTTACTTATATTCTGTAAGAGTGAGCACACAGGAAACAGCAGTATTTACAAAAACAGACTTGCTATAATCCTATTAATTCACATGATGCTACAGCTTTTCAAGATTACCTTATATTTCAGCACTAGTTACTTCTGAACCATGAAATAAAGACTTTGAATAATATCACCATAAAAAAAGTTTAATTTCTTACACAGGGGGTGCATCTACAAGTACAATTAGCAAGTAGCCCCGTCACCGTTTACACGTGAGTTTCAAGACACATAAGTACTCTGCCATAAGATACTACTTGTCCTAGACAGTACTAGCCTACAGTGGAGTTAATTAGTTTACTGCACTCTAATAGGGATGTATGCATATATGATGATGCTTTACAGCACAGTTAATTAGTCAGCTCTGCAATAAAGCACATGTGTACATATACCCAGAGGTGAGATTTTTGCTATTGTCACCATAAACAAATGTATTAGTTATAGCAGAAATACCTTTGCCAGATTCCATTGATACATATATAGCTACCATAGACTGGGTGACTTTTTATCAAAAAACAGGAAGAAGAAATGGATTTACAAGACAAGACTTTAACATAACAGAAATCACCAACAAAAAGGAGGAAGAGCAGATCAATTTGTTGCAAGACAAAGGAGGCAGTTCAGAAACCAAACGTCCAAAATAAAAGGTGTCCAAACAAAAATACCCCTTTTCTCCAGGATCTGAAAGCAAGTGATAGAGTCTCTAAAGCTTGATTTGCTTGTTACACATATGCAATATACATAATAAAATACTGTATGCTACCTGACTCCAACCAAATGCTACTATAGATATGCCTATACTATATAGAGAGACTTTTTTTTTTTTTTTTTTTTACTTAGATTGACTTAGTAGATATAAGGCATGATATGGTAGCATCTTATAGACTGACACATTCAGAGAGGCATATGTTTTCATAGAGTACAGACTACTTTGTCACTTGCTATGAATAGACTTGCAGAGATCAGTTATACTATATAAAAAGGAATAAGATAATTTAAATAAAAAGTGTCAGAAAAGGGGGAAGAAAGGAGGAGGCACTGCTGAAAGAGGTGAAGGTGGGTTGAAGAGATCAAATGGGAGAAACAAAGCAGTTAACTTATTGAGGAACATAAGGTTAAAAAAAAAGCTAGTCTAAGTAATGGAATAAGAAATCCAGAATCTCTGCTCAGATCATAATACAATCCAGGCTATGGATGATACCCTGTCTACATTTTACAATCAAACCAGTTTTTAAAAAGTGTTGTTTAAGAACAGCAACTCTGAGGTCAGTGATGACATGTAGAGGGAAATTAAAGTGTGCTGCCATGGGCTTTTGTGTCCTCCTGGAATTGATGTCAGATCAGTGTCCATTCATTTTTTTCACACAGGGATTGCTTAATCTATCCAATGTAGACATCCAAGGGCCATATATATGGCATAATACAACATCAGTAGAGGAGCAGGTGAATGAATTTCAGATGTTACACATGTTTTTTGATCCAGTGGCGATGTGGTTTGTGTTGATGTGGCACATACAGTTGGCATCTGGGTCTGTTGCAAGGCCTTGGTAAGAAGAGAAGTTAGGTAGCCTGTTGCTGGAGAGACACTGCTTGAGGTTGGGGGGCTTCCTGTAGGCCAGGACAAGCTTGTTTCCCATCGCTACCTTAAGATAGTCCAGGAGGGTTGGAGGTCATTGATGTATCCAAGATGTTCAAGCTGGGGGCTGGTATTGTAGCAGATCAGAGCAGGGTCAGAGTCTGGCTATGTTTACTTGAGTAGCTATGAGTTTGCAATTGCACACTAAGTGTAGGATTCCCTGCTACAGATTCTTAAGGTGTATATTACTTAGTGAGTGGGATCAAAGCAGATGTAACTGCAATGTGGAGTAGACAACAGATTTAGTGGTGTGATGAAAACTGGTGGCATGGAGGTACTGTACCTGTTGGTTAATTTCCAATACAATGTGATAGTGATGTGACCAGTGGAAAATGTTACCATGGTGGCCAAGAATGAGTACTGTGGGTGGCATATTCAAGAGCCAGTTTCATGGAAGGGTTGAAGTGGTTAAAGTCCCAATAGAATTTCTCTATTTCTAATTCCTTCCCGTTCGTTCATATAATGAAGATGTCATTGGTATGCTAGGGAGGAGAGGCCACCTGTTAAGGAAGAGGCCTTCAAGGTCTGTCACAAATATACTGGCTTATGCCCCCTGGGGGAGGGAGTATGTGTGTGCCCATAGCATTGCCATTCCTTTCTAGGCATGAGGAGTCTGCAAAAATGAAATATTTTTTGGAAGACAAAGCAAGAAAGTGAAAAAGAAAAAGAAACAGCATTATTGTCAGGGATAATGTTTCTTATGGCTTATAATCTGTCCTTAGAGGGAATGCTGGTGTAAAAGAGACGTAACATACATAGCAGCTAATATGGGGTTTGCTGGAAGCTTGTCATGAATCCTAGATTCTTTAGAAAATCTGTGGTACCCTTCAAATACCTGGCAGCTCCAATGACAAGAGAATTAAGTTTCTATATAAGTGATGGCAAAGAAAACAGGTTTTAATTCAACAAAGGCACTCACTTTCAAGTCAGTTAGGATCATGGGGATCAAATGGTTTAACTCAGTAGCTAATCTGAGTTAAGCTCTAAGATTCCATGTCTTTAAAGAAACATAATTTAATAACATAACTGATTCACTGTGTATTTCTACACTGCTGAAGGTTATTTCATAGCTGTACCCATGCTGCTGCTAACTTGTTCAATTATAGTCTTAACTAATGGTTATTTAAAGATATCAAATATATTTAAAAATCTGAAATTAAATGTGATGATTCAGAGATACTGGGTTTTTTGTGAACAAATACAGGCCTGCACAGAGCTTTTCTGAAGCAAAGAACATACAGTAGAATCAAAGCTTTGGACCTGAACCTTGTAAACATTTTTGTACTTCCAGTTTGATTTTATCACATTTATACACTTTATTCACAGGCCTCAGACCTTAATTAATAAGTGAGACCCAACTTACCAGTGTTACTCCTTCATCATTCTTTTGATTCACACTCCCACCATTTCCTACGAGTTGTCTAATGTCTCTGAGCATTGTCATAGGCCTCTGACTTTTCATCTGCCGCAGGGAGTTCAGATCAACACCTGTGCATAAAAAACAAAATGATTAAGGAGAAAAAGCTAAAACCTTCCCCCCCATGTCATTTACTGCTTTGGTTTGATTTTTGGATTAACAGGTGCCAAAAGATCAGAAGGAGGTACAAGTCCAATCTGTACTTAAAAATGTCTGGCTTGCGTGCTGTCAGCAAACATTATTCTCTTTAGCTTGGTACACTGCTAACCTATATTAGTGTAAATCAGAAGAATCTTGTCTGGAGTATCATTAAAAATACAAATAACAAAGGTACACTGTAATCAACAGAAGACACAAATCTCTTTTTTGAAGGTCATCTCAATCAACAAAAAAGGCAAAACTGGGATGGTGGCAAAAGGTACAATAAAACTATTCAGTGGTGAAGTTGGCAACTAGCAAGACTTAATAGTTGCTTGATCAAGATACTGGGTTTGATTCTCCACAGCCGTGCACCAGATATAGTCATTTACACCTACACATAAACATGCCAAACAAGTTTATATAGTACTGCCATTTGGACCTGGCCATTATTTCACTAGGGTTCTTTTCCTGCCCCCCATCCCCGCCCCAACCCCGCCAAACACTCACTGTTTTTTGCAGTACTGGAAACCACAGAGAGTGGAAAGGGTTATTAGAATGTAACTAAATGCTTTTTTAGACCGGAGATGAAATGCTTTGTTTTGTCCGTTTTTAATAGAATTGAAGTAACATTCAACCTGATAAGTAATTTCAACTTTTGGAAATGCTGATATTTATTTTTCCTGAAATAATTTGGGAAATTTAACAACAATGTATGAAATGGTTAGCGGGGTAGGTTGTAGGCATGTTGGTCTAAGGACACAGGCAGACAAGGCTCTTTGGGTGAATCTGATGCCTTTTATTAGACCAACCTAAATAACTGGAAAACAAATTTTAAGCAAGCTTTTGGGTTCAAAAAGCCTTCGTCAGGCTGAAGAAATGCTGAAACTTCCTTAGCCTAACGAAGGGTTTTTGAACCCGAAAGCTTGCTTAAAAATTGTTTTCCAACTAATTAGGTTGGTCTAAGACATCTGATTCACCCAAAGAACCTTGTCTGAAGTGGTTAGAGTAACCCAAAATTATACTGATAAACCATCCACCCTTCTTTCTGTACCAACAGAGTTAGCTCCGTTTTGCTCAGCAGGCCTTCAGTTTTGCTCTCATGAGGAGCTGTTCAACAAGAATTTCCTGAATCCAGGTGTTGATCTGCACAGGAAATCAAGTCAGATTTAGTGCAGCAGAAGCAATGGTACAAAAGAATCCAGGACATGAAATATTTTGAGCAGTATTTGTAACCTATGCACTTAAGTAGAGATCTTTTACTCTATTCCTTTCATAACTGTGTGTGTAAAATTTTATGCTGCTGCTGCTTTATTTCAAATTGGCCTGAAGCTTGCAATGCCAAATGTCAGCATGATTTCAACAATTTCCTCCAGTTAAATTGATATCATTGCAAAAGCTATAGAAAGATTCATAGCTACCATAAATTCATAAGTATTTGCAATAAGTCATAATTATTGGTAGTAAAGAAATGGCTTATGAAGTAATTGAAATAAAAAATCATAGGAAAAGGCAAGTTTTGACATAGTGGTACACTTCTGGAGTCAAATCACTGCAAACTTATTTATGCAGCTCATTCCATGGAAGTCAAGGCTTTTTGTATAAAAAAAAAGCCAGAATCCCTAACATGCTAATAAAAAGCCATCATTTGCTATTGACTGACAGTTGTTTGACAAGAATGCAATCCTGATTTCATCTGGAATTGTGAGCATCTCTTAAGAATAGCTGCATTCTTTCTGTCAGAACTGGGGATTTTCTGTTGCTGTATCAGCATCTCACAATCATGGATTAAAACACTACCACATTTGCACATATTATCTGTAGAAGTCAACTGCACCTTCTTTTCTCTCTGCACCTTCTTTTCTCTCCCAGATTTTTTTTTCACTTCAGTGAAATGGGAGATTACTTGTGAAGACTACATACAAGTATTGTCTCACCCAATAGGCTTGGAAATATCACAAGTTTAAAAGTGATATTTGAATTTATGTCATTCATTGTCTCCTCTTAAGTTCTCCAACAAATGGCAAAAAAAAAAATAATGGTGATTCTCCCAGTAGAAATGTAATGTTTGTACACAGACACAATACACATTTCTTTGGAAAGTATATTATACCCCTTATGCTTTCCCTAACAAGAGTAATGCTGAATGTGTTTTAGAGAATAATCTGAAATAAAAGTACCTAAGTATCTATTATGTTCAGGTCTTGCTTTATGCATTTTTATTTACATAAAGTTCAGGTATGATGAGGAGTTTTGCAAAAGCCTGTCAAATAGTTTTATACTGAATGATAAAATTGCAAAGGTAAATTCTTAAGTGGCTCCTGAATCCATTACATTTGCATTATATTTCCATAATTTCCCAAATTCAGTAAAGGATATAATGCATTTATTTTTATCCCTTTAAAAGTGGCTATGAAATTTCTATAAAGATTTCCATTATGTGTAAATTAAATTATAAATGCAAAATTACAAAGTCTTGTGGCTTTAATGCTATATTTATCTGGGCAACGAAGCAGCCAAAGATTATTTTAGATTTTAAAAATAATAATTACATATGTCGTTAAAGGCTTAATTAGGTTATCTATTGATTTGGATTGTTTGTGTTGTGTTTCTTTGTTTTGTTTCATTTTCATCTGAAATAGATGGCTCTAAAATTGAAAATCAATTATTTCCTCCCCTTCCGAACAGAAAAAAAATATCAGAATGAAATTCTTGATGCATCTCCAGCTCTTATTTTTTTTCACTGCTTTCTATAATCCAAGTTATAGTTTCCTCTTCTTACAGGTACACACCAATCATTTATTTTCTCTTTAGGAATAAAGTATACATTGACCTGACTTCCAGCTAAGTATTATTTAAATGAATTCTGGATATAAAACAGGCATAGAATCTGGGTGGAAAGACTCAAATGAAGGCTAGAAGTAGAAGAGGGAGACTAGTGAGAATAGAGAGGAAAGGGTTAGAGGCAAGGACGAAGCGCCTGTAACCAGCTGAGCACACACTACTCCAGAACCTGAAAAGAAATCTTTGAGATTATTCTTCTGCTTCCCATAAACATCTGTGAAACTCACTGGAAAACTGTGCATACACACATTCGCAATATAAATAACAAATATGTGACAGGGTAATGCTGTAGCTGTGATAGTCCAAAAAAAAAAATCACAAAAGAAGCAGATTTTTGTCAGAGAGATCTTTTATTGAACCAACAGTGTCGTTTGGGAGGGATTGTGATGAAGGAGCCTACCTGTAGCTGGTCACCACACTAGCTGCCCATCCACCTAGGGCAGTTCTCATCTGTCATGACTTGTTGGGATTAACCTGATGTAATAAGTGGGAGGCTGCACTTTTTAATGCCCCAATGCAAAGGGGTTTACATATAACTCCAACCTTCCCTTACTGTGTCCCATACCTCACAGATGGCATCCATCGGCACAGTGCCTCACAATGAGCCATGATCCAGGGTCTTACTGGAACTGTCACTCCCCCCTAGAGCTTGTCATCACAGTGCCGCTACACTGCGCAAAACTACCCACTATGATTTCCCTGGCACCCTCGGATTTGGCTCTGCTTGCCCAGGTATCCTCAGCTGTGCACTGCATGACCTCTCACTAAGGATCAGCTCTGCCTCTGGCCTAACTTCTTCTTTGACCCCTCTCTAGGGCAACAACTTACTCCCCTCCCTGGGGCTCACTCACTAACTCACTTTAGTGCAGCTCTTCCTTGCAACCCTACTCTGCACACACCAGGACTGCATACCCTTCAGGCCTCCATCGCAGCCCTGCTCTATGCAGCCAGTTCTTTTCCTCCACTCCCTAACTGGGACCAGTGCTCTGGCCCAATGTTGGGGCCTCAGGGTCTTACACCCCTTGGGCTCAAGTGCCACTCCCTAGGTTTGCCTGGCCCCAACTCAGCCCCCTATACTGGGGGCCCCAAGGTCTTACATCCCCCTAGGCTCAGATGCCTCTCAACAGGTGTGCCTGACCCCACTATCTGGTCTGTGACCCACTGGGTAGTGGGGGCTGGGGTTATAAGATACCCCTACCTGCTTTTCACTGGGGAGGCAATTGGTCAGGCATTTCTGGGGAACTACCCCACCGCAGGCAGTCCCACCAGCCCATCCTTCCCCAGTTGGGTGCAATTTTCAGTCATACCCAGTACCAGGAGCCTCCTGCCATTCCCATAGCTCATGCCCTTACTACCAAGGTGTTCCTGAGCAGCCACTGAGCTGGGGAGTGTCTCTCCGCTGCCTTAGCCCTGAGACCCTGGGAGGCTGCTCAGGCCCCTCCACCAGTCCCAGAGCCCTCCTGTGGTCATGTGACTGGCTTGTTACTCTGGCTCCCACCGGCCAGCTGCCCACTCTGGCTCTTACAGTGACAGGCACACAAATATGCTCTGTCACAGGTTTAAACAAGCTTTTTGGTGCCAATTATGTGACTCTCTTCCAACTCTACAGATGGTTCAAAAAAGTCATTGTCTCTCATATTAAAAGATAAAATGTAAAGAGTAAAGCACTCAGAAGTTAAGAAATGCCAGAATTAAGAATAATCAGGCACATACCTAATAGATGCATAAAAGTGGGCCAATTTAAGGTAGGTGGGCAACCTAAATTAAGACACTATCCTTTGAATGCTTGTTTGGGAACCTTACCATTCTTTAGGAACATAGCTCTTTAAAAACTTTGGATACAGCATGCTAAGAAAATATTCTCATTAAATGATGAATTGTTCAACAAAGCAATTTCTGTTCTTGAACACAATTGTGAGAAAATTTACTGTTTACTTTTTATCTGTAATGAATTATAAATCCAGGGCTTACACATCCATGTTAGACCACATCAGCGCCTGCATATATTGTTTTATGGCGAACATTTTCAATTAAAACATTGATACACATTTTTAATTTTGTATGCTTTCTTTTCTTTCAAAGGGTTTTTTGGGGCTTTCAGAGCAGACTTTTTCTAGATTTTATGAATAATTTCCAATGCTTTCATTTTCTGTGAGGTCCTTGTGAGACGCAGTTGTAAATTAACACTACTCCAATTTCCTACCTTATCATTAATCAGGTTATGGTCTATTTTAGCAAAAGACCTGGACCCTATTTATTTCAATTACTTAAATGGAGTCAAACTCATATGTGAGTTTGGCCTCTTAAAGGCCAGTGCAAGAACTGAAGTCATTTAGAGAGTTTAGGCAGATTAACTTAATATTCAAAGTACAAGATACATACATGTATTATTCAAGCATACAAAGTGCTAATACAAGTTTTTACATCTATTAAATTGCTAACATCATAAAAGGTCAGAAAACCTTAAACAATTTCTTTGATCTTTTTTATTACATTGAAAACTAGTGTTAGAAAAACTAGGAAGTGATTATAATATGAGATTAAATATTTAATTTGAAAATGTGATGTGCAGACTATTAAAAACTATGCTATGCAAAGTAGTAGCTCTCTATGTAAATAAAACTAATAATTAAAATATAGGCATATACTTAGTAGGTAATGACACATACTTTTCCTTTTTTGTTATAACAGCTTTATTATGTATAATCAAAAGATCCTTCCTTATTTCCAAATGTGGAAGATAGAGTTCAAATTTTGTCTTGTCAATTCTACCAAACCAGAGCATTATTTTATAAGATTAAATAAAGATGTATGTAGTTTGTATGTAACAATTATCTTCCCAAAAGCTCAAGCACAGAACACAGACATATAAAAAGAACTTCTGCATTCTTTTTCAGAAACAAATTATACAGTGGCTATATTCTGTCAAAATGTGCCAAAAATGGAACTAGCAAATTTCTAGTTTTCTAGTTTCACCATTTTGTATTTGAGTCTTTTAAACCGAAGTGCAACTTAATACTATGAAAGGCAATAAGAAATACAACATTTTCCAAGGTATTTATATTTGATATAGTGTAAGGGAAGAAATGAAACATAAGGACAGTATGTCATGTCAGAGTTTACCATAACAAAACATTCTGTCTAAGTAGTCAGACGGATTCTGATTTAAAACAAGTCACAATAATACATGACTTTCAAATAAAGGTGTTATCAATTAACTTTAAACTAGGTGCTTAATAAAGATTGATAAACACAGGACTTTATTTTAAACATCAAATGTTAACTTTTTCACTTGCATTAATATGAGGTATCATATAGGCATTCCCAGTCTTTGAAACCCTCTGTCTATAAAATGAAATGGCACAAGGAATGCCAAGTTTATCAATACTATTTCAGAGTAAACAGCTAGTTCTTTCTCTTCATCAGGTGTTTCTGGGAATCAGGTGTCAGAGGACATCATACTTTCAGAAGACTTTTCTGTCATCAGTCTGTTACTAAACACATGTAGCACCTCAATTTGTTATGTACCATTAGGGCATCAGCCTCTGTCTCAATCCTGAAAGACTGACTTGCTTTGCCTAAACCTCTCCACCCTGTGATCCCAGCTACTCTAACAGCTTACCAAAACTCTTGAGAGGCCCCATCTTTGATTCCTGCTCCACTCATAGTTTGAAACTAACTGGCTGGCAGTTGCACAGGATTTCTATTCAGGCAGCAGTAAGGGAATCAATAGACTTCATAGTTCATTGTATAAGTTTGATTTCTTTTAAACTCTTCATTCCAGAAATGTTAACAACCCTTACTTCTTTTTTTAGGAGTCTTGATATTCTACTAATCAAGCTAAGCTTTCTTCTTCAATTCAGCTGTCTGTTAGTTGTTCCTGGTAATATAACTCCTAGTTCACAGCCCTGCAGACTATTTTTAACTCTAGTTAAAAATATTAACTCAGGTGTGGAAATAACTATCAGTGAAGCACTGGATGAACAGTTAAGGTGCTCAAGTCTAGATTTTATGAATCTTTAAAGAGATGTACATTTAATTCTAATGACTACAGGACTAAAGAAACAACTGGTGATGTTTGTCACATATTTAAAGCTAGTAAAGAAATGAGAATCATTGGAAATGAGAGAGAAAGGCACAGCTCAGCTGTGGGAGTGAAAAGGAAGTCAAAATGTATGCAATGTAGTGGCTCACCAATAACTTGAAAAAGTCAGAGCTGAAGGGGACTATGCTTAATGGACACTACCATATATCTTATTCAGATGACTGCTCTAATCTATCCTTGCAGTAAGCTCCTATTAGCATGTTTGCCCAATATCGGCCATGTGTTTTATAGTCATGCCCTGTGTTGGCTGAATTTAGTCAGCTTCATACTTGGTTTCCATTACTGAGCACATGCTATTTTTGACAACAGCTTAATGATAGACAATGTGTTTAATGCATTTAACTTAAACAAGCTTGCAAATACAAGACTCTTCATCAGGTCAGGACATGATGAAGAGTGTATTGCATTCAAAAACTTGCCTAAGGTTTACTTTTATACAAATGTAAGATGAAGGTCCATCCCCCTACCATACTGACTAGAGAAAAAAAATTCTCATCTTGTATTTGAGTCAATATGGTAACCAGTAATAGGCATAACCGTGGCTCTCTCTACCACTATATTCTAACCAATAAAGCTTCTTAGTCACAGAAGACAGTATATCCACAAGATCTTCTTCAAGGATGGCACAGAGTACATGCTCTTTTCAGGCTCCACAAACTATAGTGCTTACTCAAGGCAAAATGTTTTTTAAAAGATCCCATTAGGCACTCCACCTGCAGTTCAGAGTGGTGCTGTGGCAGGACGAGACCTAGGGGTGCCGTGAACTCCCCTAGTGCCCCTACCTACCATGCCAAATTGGGTCCAAATGCACCCTCTGTATCTCGCCCGCCACGTCTTTGCTGGTAAATACTGTTAAAGGGAGGTTGCCTTCTTGCCCTCCTTGGCATGGTGCCTTCATGTATCGGGGCTCTGTCTAGTTGCCCGCCTGCGCCCTCGCGGGCGCCTCCTGGCTTCTGCCACATTCTCGCAGCCCACACCGGGGCCTTGCCTCGCGATCTTCGCCCACACTGGGGCTTTGCCTATATACCAATTGCCCTCCCTGGGCTTGCCTTTATACCAAGTGCTCGCACTGGGGCCTTGCCTCGTGCTCCCCCGCCCGCACTGGGGCCTTGCCTTTTGATTCCCCGCAATCGAGGTTCAGGTGGCCGTAGCTGTGCCTGGCCCCCAGACCCCTTTCCCGGGTCTCACACCCACTGGGCTCCTTACCATTGAGGCTCAGGTGGCCGCAGCCGTGCCTGGCCTCAAGACCCCCTTTCCGGGTCTTGCACCCCACTGGGGCTTCTCGCCTGCACCCACACTAGGCTCCTCCCAATACTGCCCACACTGGGGCCAGGGTCAGGACACCCCAAAATGCAGCACCCTCTCCGGTGCCAGGAACCCCCACACTACTGGGGAGCTCCTATGAAGCCTCCTCCAACCCCTACAACCTCACCGGTGTAATAACAAAACAACCAAAACAGAAAACTACCACTCCTGTGTTCCAACACAAATTCCAAGCTGCCTGACTAACATTCATATATATCCCTGCTAGGGTTTCCTCCTCCCAGTACCATCAAGCAGATGCCCAGACCATCAGGTTTCTCTGCCCTGCTTGCTCCAGCAGAGCTCCAGCTTCTTTGGCTGCCAAAGGGGAACTGACTCTGGTCTCAGCCTAGGCCGTTTATATAAGCCAGGCCCTGCCCCCTTCTGCTCAGCTGACCAGACTGGTTGTCTTGGCAAATCCACACCTGTGCTGCCCTAGTGACTGGCAGCTGAGCCCATATTACTGCTTGTCAGTAGCAGGCACCTTAGTGCCCTGCTACAGGTGCCTTAAATGGAACTTCTAGTATATTAGAAATGTTTCTTTTCCAAGAATGATGAGTGTGTCCAAGAGATGAGCAAATAATATTCTGTACTTAGGTAAGCAGCAGCTCATAACTGCTTTAAGCAGTGATTAATTTCGGGACACTGCAATGCCAACACAGTTTCATAAATTATAATAAAACTGACTTGTCTACAGGAAAACCGAATATTTCAATGAAACACGGATTTTTATACAAATGTTATCATTAGGATTTGTGTATGAAATCCAAAGTGAACAATAACTGATAAAAATAACAAAACATATGCCTACATGTTCAAAGCAGTTGCTTAAGATGCAACTATCTAATTCCTACTTTTAATATGAGTTGCATTTTTGCTGAGCTCCTCCCACCCAACATATAACTTCATTTCAGTTAGGGGATTCTCAGGCAGGGTGCAACAGCTTCCTGGGGCACCTTGAAATCCTTTTAAGGGTGCCATGGGGTGTTGCATGATAGTTGTACCTATATGCTCTGTTGCAGTTTTTCTGAGTTCCCTGTAACTCAGAAGAATTGCTGGGTTTTTTGTTGTGAAAAAAACAAACAAACAAGTGAAACCTAAGGACTGGCATTTTCCAAGAGGTGCCTTGAGTCTAAAAATGTTAAGAACTATTAAATCAGATGCGTCTAAACTAGCCTTAAATTAGGCTAGTACTGAGTACTTCTAGCAGTGTAACCATAACAGCACAAGCATGCAGCATGACTGCAAAGCATGCCTAATAAGCTGGGTAAATTTTGTCCAATTACTTCCTAGTTGTGGAAGGTATTCTGCTATCAGTATTAGAAATGTCCCATTTAAGTCAAGTTCAGGTTTATGTATCACACTGTGACAAGAGATACATATCATATTTATGTATCTTCAGGATGAGAGACATGCTTGGGTGGGTTGGGCTCCACCTCTTCCTCAAAGGTAAGCATGTGTTCTCTTTCAGGTTGGCTGATCTCCTCCGGCGGGCTTTAAACTAGGCTCATTGGGGAAGGGGAAGTTGAGGACGGAGGGAGCCACAGAACACTTAACAAAGAGCCACCCACAAGAACAGCCCAGCCAAGACAGGCAACGAGCACAAGAAATACCCAGGTAAGAGACAGGGGCCCAAATAGTCCTGGGATTAGG
>NW_017728906.1:97162481-97166348 GCF_001723895.1 Crocodylus porosus
CCTCACCGGTGTAATAACAAAACAACCAAAACAGAAAACTACCACTCCTGTGTTCCAACACAAATTCCAAGCTGCCTGACTAACATTCATATATATCCCTGCTAGGGTTTCCTCCTCCCAGTACCATCAAGCAGATGCCCAGACCATCAGGTTTCTCTGCCCTGCTTGCTCCAGCAGAGCTCCAGCTTCTTTGGCTGCCAAAGGGGAACTGACTCTGGTCTCAGCCTAGGCCGTTTATATAAGCCAGGCCCTGCCCCCTTCTGCTCAGCTGACCAGACTGGTTGTCTTGGCAAATCCACACCTGTGCTGCCCTAGTGACTGGCAGCTGAGCCCATATTACTGCTTGTCAGTAGCAGGCACCTTAGTGCCCTGCTACAGGTGCCTTAAATGGAACTTCTAGTATATTAGAAATGTTTCTTTTCCAAGAATGATGAGTGTGTCCAAGAGATGAGCAAATAATATTCTGTACTTAGGTAAGCAGCAGCTCATAACTGCTTTAAGCAGTGATTAATTTCGGGACACTGCAATGCCAACACAGTTTCATAAATTATAATAAAACTGACTTGTCTACAGGAAAACCGAATATTTCAATGAAACACGGATTTTTATACAAATGTTATCATTAGGATTTGTGTATGAAATCCAAAGTGAACAATAACTGATAAAAATAACAAAACATATGCCTACATGTTCAAAGCAGTTGCTTAAGATGCAACTATCTAATTCCTACTTTTAATATGAGTTGCATTTTTGCTGAGCTCCTCCCACCCAACATATAACTTCATTTCAGTTAGGGGATTCTCAGGCAGGGTGCAACAGCTTCCTGGGGCACCTTGAAATCCTTTTAAGGGTGCCATGGGGTGTTGCATGATAGTTGTACCTATATGCTCTGTTGCAGTTTTTCTGAGTTCCCTGTAACTCAGAAGAATTGCTGGGTTTTTTGTTGTGAAAAAAACAAACAAACAAGTGAAACCTAAGGACTGGCATTTTCCAAGAGGTGCCTTGAGTCTAAAAATGTTAAGAACTATTAAATCAGATGCGTCTAAACTAGCCTTAAATTAGGCTAGTACTGAGTACTTCTAGCAGTGTAACCATAACAGCACAAGCATGCAGCATGACTGCAAAGCATGCCTAATAAGCTGGGTAAATTTTGTCCAATTACTTCCTAGTTGTGGAAGGTATTCTGCTATCAGTATTAGAAATGTCCCATTTAAGTCAAGTTCAGGTTTATGTATCACACTGTGACAAGAGATACATATCATATTTATGTATCTTCAGGATGAGAGACATGCTTGGGTGGGTTGGGCTCCACCTCTTCCTCAAAGGTAAGCATGTGTTCTCTTTCAGGTTGGCTGATCTCCTCCGGCGGGCTTTAAACTAGGCTCATTGGGGAAGGGGAAGTTGAGGACGGAGGGAGCCACAGAACACTTAACAAAGAGCCACCCACAAGAACAGCCCAGCCAAGACAGGCAACGAGCACAAGAAATACCCAGGTAAGAGACAGGGGCCCAAATAGTCCTGGGATTAGGCGGCAGTGCATGCACCTTCAGGAGGCCTTAAATGCCTCTGCACTAATGCTCATAGTATGGGGAACAAGGAGGACAAGTTCCTCCTGCTTGTTCCCCATACTATGAGCTAACACTAACCTGGACATAGTGGGGCTCACTGAAACTTGGTGGGATCTGACACATAACTGGGTGGTAAACATCAGGGACTATAGGCTGTACAGGAGGGATAGAACAGGGAGGAAGCGTGGAGGTGTGGCGCTCTAGGTCAAAGAGCAATACACATCCTCAATAAACAGCACTGGGTCAGAGGAGGGGCAGACTGAAGTGCTCTGGGTCCATATACAAGGGGATCAGGGGAAAGGGATTTAACTAGGGGTTTAAGTAGGGGTTTACTACAGGCCACCCAACCAGAGGGAAGAGCTAGACCAGGTCAGTTCATGGAGGCAGTTAAGTCAAGGGATGTGGTCATCACGGTGACCTAAACTATCTGGAAATCTGCTGGGAAGAGCAGTCAGCCAGGTCTGATCGCTCATGTAGGTTCCTAGCTGAGTTACAAGACCTCCATTTAACTCAGGAGGTGCACAGTCCCACCGGGGAAAATGCCTCGTTGGACCTGGTCCTGGCCACGGGCAAAGACCTGGTGAGTGGACTACGGGTTCTCGACTACCTGGGCGACAGCGATCATTGCCTGCTGGAATTCACCATCCAGTGCGGGGTGTCAAAGGCCTGCAGCAAGGCAACAACCCTAGACTTCAGGAGGATGGATTTCAATGATGTAAGAAGACTAGTCAGGGAGGCACTATGGTTCCAGAGGGGAGGGGAGTTGGGAGTCCAGGAAGAGTGGTCATTCCTTAAGGAGACAATCCTACAAGCCCAAAGGGTGACAATCCCCATGTGGATCAAAGCGGGCAGGAGAGCTCAAAAGCCCCCATGGCTCACCAAAAGCATCCACAAACATCTCAAAGCTAAAAAGCAGATGTGCATCCAATGGCAGGGAGGGGCCAACACCAAGGAGGATTATATTTCTGTTGCTCAAGACTGTAGGGGGGCTGTTAGGAAGGCTAAGGTGGAGATGGAACTGGAACTAGGGACCCAGATCAAGGATAACAAGAAGTCCTTTTTTTAAATACATGGGGGTAAAAAGAAGGTACCGGGTAACTTAGGGACTCTGCAGGATAAGTTAGGAAATCTGGTGGTCACACCAGAAAACAAAGCTAATCTCTTTAACAATTTCTTTGCCTCCATCCTTTTGAGCAGGGACTGGGGAATTCCCCCCTCCCCCCGCCTCCACTGGGATCTCTGATGGACCCAGGGGAGGTGGTGCCAGGCCCAGGGTCAGCAAGGACCTAGTCAGGGAACTTATGGTGGGTCTAGGTGTTTTCAAATCAGCAGGTCTTGAAGATCTCCACCCCAAAGTGCTGAGGGAATTAGCAGAAGTCATTGCTGGACCCCTGACATGGCTTTACGAGCACTCATGGTGCTCTGGTGAGATGCCAGAGGACTGGAAAAGGGCCAATATGGTCTCCATTTTCAAAAAAGGGAGGAAGGAGGACCCAGGAAACTACTCGCCCGTTAGTCTTACCTCGGTCCTGGGGAAGGTCTTTGAGAAAATCATCCAGGATCACATCTGCAAGGGATCAGGGGGAGATCATGCTTAGGGGCAACCAACATAGGTTCATTCAAGGCAGATCCTGTAAGACCAATCTGGTGGCCTTCTACAACCAGGTCACAAAATCCTTGGATGCAGGTTTTGTGGTGGATGTAGTCTTTCTGGACTATAGGAAGGCCTTCAACACTGTCTCTCACCCCATTCTCATTAAGAAATTAGGCAACTGTGGCGTCAATGCCTACACAGTCAGATGGGTCACAAATTGACTAGAGAGCCGCACCAAGAGAATGGTGGTAGATGGGTCTTTTTAGACGTGGAGGGATGTAGGCAGTGGGGTCCCCAGGACTCGGTCCTCGGGTCCACACTGTTCAACATCTTCATCGGCAACTTGGATGAGGAAAACACCTTGTTCAAATTCACAGATGACACTAAGATGTGGGGAGAAGTGGACACGCTGGAGTAGAGGAACAGGCTGCAAGTAGATCTGGACAGGTTACAGGGGTGGATGGATGAGAACAGGATGGAATTTAATACTTTCAAGTGCAAGGTACTGCACCTAGGGAGGAAGAACAAGCAGCATACCTACAGGCTGGGGAACTCCCTTCTAGTCAGCACAGAGGCAGAAAAAGATCTTTGTGTCATTATTGATTCCAAAATGAACATGGGTGCCCCTGCTCCCCTGAAGCCCCCCAGACACCCCCTCAGCAGCCGCAGAGCCCCCTGCTGACCCCCAGCACAGCCGGAGGTAAG
>NW_017728906.1:97166694-97189324 GCF_001723895.1 Crocodylus porosus
AGGAGGCACTACTTCACAGTCAGGGCAGCTAGGATCTGGAACCAACTTCTAAGGGAAGCGGTGCTGGCTCCTACCCTGGGGTCTTCAAAAGGAGGCTAGATAATCACCTCACGAGAGTCCTTTGACCCCATCATTCTTTCCTGCTCAGGGCAGAGGGTCGTACTTGATGATCTGCTCAGGTCCTTCCAACCCTACATACTATGAAACTGTACAGTGTGGGCAGGTCAGCAGAAATGGATTTTTCAGAGACGTGTAATATTTAAAATACATGTAGAAGCTAAAAAACTTCACAGGACATGCTCTAGATATTGCAGATCAAAAATATTTACAAAAAAATATCATGTCAAAAGTTAGTTTTTGAAACACTGTTTATAAATAAATGCTGCTATTTCCATGCATGTCCACAGAAGCACTGAACGATTTAATGATGAATGAATTCAGATATTCCTTTATAAAGTATGAGAAAAGTACGTTTAAAAAAAAAAAACCCACTAGTTATTTAAAAACCAAAACAAAGCATGGCTTGATTGATGGAAGATTGACCCACAACTGCAGTGTTTAGCTACCACAGTGATAAAAATCTAAAAAAAATTACAAATACATAAAAATTGCTTTACAGTAATATTAAAACTCATGAATTAATGGTGATTTCTATAGCTTCAAAGCTATTTGTTCCAGTCCTACTTTCATTCACCTGACTGGAAAGACAGTAGCTTCCTGTTCCCTCGTTAACTGAGTTTTTAATTGTACCTAATATACCTATTTTTTCCCTCTGTGATTTGGTTTTCTTTACAATTAGAGTCAGTGATTAGAACATATTCTATATTACACTATCATTTTCCTTCAGTGAAAATGAACTATGGGATTCAAAGGGGACCATCATGAGAACATCTTAGGAATTCATTAGAAGAACAGCAAACAAGTGTAAAGCTTCTAGTATTGCATGGGGGTGACTGTGTGTGTGTGCTTCACAAACCACAAATGGAAGGTTGTCTGAACTTATTGCAGGTGCAGTAGACCAGGCTTTTATGAGCATGTATGGCACTAATTAGAACAACAGCAGGTAGATCAATTTATGTACGTAATTAACTGCAGAGGCCTTCATAGCAAGTGACTGAGCACAGATTAATTGGGAAAATTAATTTCTTGCAAGAATTTTGGATGTAAGTCTACTTTCTTAGTTTTGCTTTACCGATTGAAAGCCACTCGCTAACTTCATGATTTGGTCCACTGTGAATAATTTTTAAATCAGAAAATTGAAATTAACCCTGTTAAGTCAACAAGTTTTGAATATACAAGGTTTCCCTGCATGGGGAAGATAAAAAGACTGCAAATGTGCTATGTGTTTTCATTTACTGACAATGAAAGAGCATCCTCTGTTACAGAGAGGATGAAGATCGGCTTTTCTCTGTAGCTATAGGGCAAAGACTAGGAGCAATGGCTTCAAGATGTAACAGAGGAAATTTAGATTGGAGATTAGGAAGAGCTTTCTTACTAGGAGGGAGGTAAGCATTTGAAAAGGCTCTCTAGAGAAGTTATAGAATCTCCATTTCTGGGTATTTTCAAAAGCAGGTTAGGCAGATGCTTGCCTGGGATGGTTTAGTCGGGGATGATCGTGCCTTGGACAGGCAGCTTGACTAGATAACTTTGTGAGGGCCCTTCCAGACCTACTTTCATATCATCTTAAATTATCAAGATTTAGTCTTTGCTTACAACAGGGTACCTGGGAAGACTAAATACAAAGCCATGGCTTTTAGACAGGCTTAAATACCTTTGCCAGTCTGGCTATTAACATCTGTCACACCTTCTTTTCTGGGGGAAGCTCACACTATACCAGTAACTACCAGTAACTTCCTGAGCTTGAAGTAACATCTTCATTTTTTTTAGACATGCAGATTCATTAATTTGATATGCTACCTTTTCTGTATAATAGTTTGACCAGCGAGGTGCTAGGCTTTTAAAAAAATGTAAATATATACTTGTCTGGACAGACCCAGGCTTTCCCTACCTTTTATACAAGTACTAAATTTAATGCGCTTTAACTGTAATGCAGTCTTGTGGGGTTTGGTTTTTAATTATAGCTATTGGAAAGCTAGTAAGGTAGTGACTAACTTGAATAATCCACAACTGTTCACACAGAGCTGAGATAATTAGCGTTCAAATAATTAAACACCGAACCCCACAAAACTAAGCCTAATTTAGGAAACTATCCATGCATGCCACATGGTGCACCTCCAAAATAACTTTTTCTTGGGGTACCACTGTGGCAACAGCTGAATCCTTAAAGTTTAACAGTGTTATATAGAAATTCTGTAAAGACTGAATTGGTTCTCAGAAGTTGGTAAGTCACAGTAGGCACATCTGCACATTCATTAATACACCGTAATTATGGAGCATTTAGTACTTGTATTAAAGTCCTAAATCAGTATCTGGTGCTACTGCACAGTAGAGCCAGCATACAGCTTTTTAGTGATGCTAACTGCACAGTAGGCTAACTGCACAGTAGCTAATACATATTAGCGTATTAGTATGGTTACTGCCCTGCACACTAATGTTCAGTAGAATGAGGCTACTGCGCAGTTAGCATCTCATGTAGATACTCCCAGTGTTCTCAGGGTAGGTTCATCCACTGAAATATTATGATGTGTATTATTTTTATTACATTTCATTTCTCAATGCACTGTCACTCAGTAACAGGGCTGAACACAGACATGGATGAACTAGACGGCCACTCAGGGCCTGGACAGAAAGGAGGCCTGAAAATGGTCATTTTTCCCCCCGTTGCCCAATTATCATCATCATTGTCCTTGGCAAAGGAGGACTGGATAATAAAAGTTCACCCAGGGCTGCCAGAAGTTTAGGTACAGTGCTGCTCAATAACACACTACAAACTTTGAAAACCATCTAAATTTGTTTCTCTAATGTAGTGGCTTCTCTAACCTCCTTGTTCATTTAGTGGGGTTTCTTATTAGTTACTTGCTTCCTGTTCTGAAAACTGCTACTCCAAAAGTAGACTTTTTTGGCCAGGACGTAAAAAAAAAATCCAAACACAGACACACGTGCAACAGAACAAAAAGCCCTATACTTTCTTTTTATAAACCTCTTGCCATTTCACAAGAACGTGGGATTTTTATTCCTACTGATTCATAAACTGATACTGTTTATCCAAATATGTGATACCATCTATCACTTTATTGCTTTTTCAACTCTCGCTTTATTAAAGAAATTGGGCTGCCCAGAAGTTCAAAAAATATTATTAAAAATAAATAAATAAATGTTTTTGTGCAGAATAAGTGTGCCTTGGGATGAATTTTCAGAGAGAGAACAAGCAGCAGCTCTGGACATATTGAAATATACATTTTAACACTGACATCAATAGGACCAGGATTTCACCCAGAATTTGAAACACAGTCAGATGTGGTATGCTAATTCTTCTTTTCTACTTTGACCTTTCTCCACTTATTCATAGCTACAACTAATATGATGAACAAACCCAGCGGCACATCTTAAAATAAAGACAATACCACAATTCCTAAAATCAAAGACTTTCTTTCAGAAGTTTTATTTGAATCAAGAAAAAAAAAATGTTTAAACTCATTTTTAATGTATCCCAAAATATTTTGTCAGTTATACTCCGTGTATCCTTTCTGCAAACATAGACACACTAACCACAAGACAGGAGGACATTTTAATGAAGACATATGAGAAATGGTAATAAAGTAAGTAGAAATCTGTTTGGTGGAGGAATGTTATATCTAAAATGCTAAATGCAACCTTAGCCATCTTTCCAGCAACTCCAAAGGTTTGTATTTGCAGTGCAGCAAGGGTCAGGAGGGAACTGAACAGATCATCTAGCCTGACCCCCTGCCACAGGCAGGAATGAATGCTGCGTTCACAAGATCCCAGACTGGTGATCATTCAACCTCCTCTTGAATTTGCCCAAGGCAGGGGTGATGACCACTTCCCTGGGAAGTTGGTTCCATATTTTGGCCACCCTAACTGTAAAATTTTGCCTTCTGATCTCTAACCTGAACTATTCTCTGTCAGCTTATTACCATTGTTCCTTGTCACCCCAGGTGGTGCTGGGGAAAAAAGGGCTCTACCTATTTGCTGTTGATCTCCCCTGATGAGTTTGTAGGCAGCCACCAGGTCTCCCTCAGCCTCCTCTTGCTGAGGCTGAACAGGTTTAGGTCCCTCAGTTTTTCCTCGTAGGGCCTGTCCTGCCCAAGCGGGTGGCCCTCCTCTGAACCCTCTCCAGGCTGGCCACATCCCTCTTGAAGTGCGGCACCCAGTACTGAATGCAGTACTCCAACTGTGGTTCTGGCAGTTTGTTAAACATGAGTGTCAAACCCATCTGTTGCAGAGCACTCAAGTGCTCTGAGCCTGAGAGCAGAAAACAGCTTGGGAGATACTTCTAGTGGCAAGAAGGGGGAGGCTTAGCTGCCAGTCACCAGGGCAGCCAGAGTCACAGGTGCTGGTTGCTAGTTTTACAGGTTTTAGTTTTACAGGTAAGCAACCGGTGGAGCCAGCTGACAGGAAGGGGCAGGGCTTGGCCCTTCTTAAGCCCCAGGTATGAGGCCAGGAGGGCAGTTCCCCTCTGGCAGCCAAGGGAGGGGGAGCTCGGCCACTCCAGACAGAGGAAGAAGCCTGACTGCATGAGCATCCCCTGATCACTGCTATGGGTTGTAGTATTTCTCGGTAGGGATTAAATGTTGTTTGACTGAACGGTTTAGTTTTTTTATGTTATAGCCCAGGGGCTTTGTGTTTTTGTGTTCTCTGTTTTTGACCAGAGGACCAGGTGAGGCTATTAGGCACTGGAGGAGGCCTCATAGGGACTCCACGGTAATGTGGAGATCCTGGCGCCAGAGAGGGTGCAGCATTTGGGGTGCATTGGCCCCAGCCCCAGAGCAAGGGGGCAGTGAGGACCCCAGAGAGAGGGCCGCGAGGAGTGAGAAGCCCCAGAGCGAGGGGGGCAGTGAGAAGCCCCGGAGCAAGGGAGGGGGGCAGCGAGAAGCCCCAAGGAGGTAAAGGAGAGGGCCAAGTCACAACAGGGCCCAGGTCAAAAACTACAAGTCCATCTCTGCGAGGCTTGGGCTGCGGTGTAGGGGTGGAAAAGGAGCTGCAGATAGTGCCCCTGGCACCGGGGCGCATAAAGTGGGCAGCCTCCTGCTAATTAATCAATGATCAGTCAATTAATGAATTAAAATCAAGGCATGGCAGGTGAATAAGCAGGCGATTGGCCCATAACAGGAGGGCAGAGTCACCAATAGAAAGGCTCCAGTAGAGATGCTCCTGTCATACCATCCTAATGTGATCTTCCTATAAGAGACTTCTTGAAGGTCTTTGCTTTGCAAACAGACAGAATAATAAAAATATCAGTGTCTGTGAGCCACTGGACCCATTTCTGCTTACATGTATAGAACTGATAGTTGGATGCCATTTTAACCAGGCTTTTCACCAATATGATTATTAACAGGATACTTTGACTTGATTTAAGATAAAATGGATTCCTTGGTTTAAGATAAAATGTGTTCAAGTGATATTGTAGCCATGATAGTCCTAAAGTTATGCAAAAGGCAAGGATTTTTTAGGATCATATCTTTTATTCGACCAACTGCACAGTTGGGATAGAGATAGATGAGTTAGACTCCAACCTGATGAAGAGCATCTTGCATTTGTAGGCTTGTCCAACTCTATCCCAACTGTGTAGTTGGTCCAATAAAATATGTTACCCTAATATATTTGACTCTTAGATTATGAAGAAATCCTTTCCTCTTAGATTACAAGGAAATTTATGTAATGTTTTTGAATGTTATACCCTTTTTAAAATTTCTGTTTAATAAATATTCCTTACATTTATGGCATATTTACATATAACAAATTGTTACATGCCTTTTCACACTAAGAACGAATGTAAGTGTTGCAGAAGTGACATATGACATCCAAAATGTAATGCTACAGATAAGATTACAGATGTGATACCCAAGTATTGGAATGAATTGGGAACACAGTAACCTTGATATATGAATTCTGGCATTTAGCATTAAATAAAACATATCAATGGATAATGTTAACAATGCAGGAAAGGTTTACAGGTAAGTAATAAAATGTCATACACCTTTCCAGTGACAAGTAACAGATCAACATTTTACAACCTGTAAAAGGATATAAATTCACGATACCTTAAAGCTGTTCTCTCCATATCTAAAACAGATGAATACTAAATATATGTTTCTGCCACCCCAAAACTGTTTACTTAAACATTTTCTCCCCTAATACATCCTTTTCTTTTTCTCTGAACTGAATTATCATTCTGATGTCTCACATGAATGGCCAAAAGTCTCTCAAGTTTTTCAATTTCAAAGTACATCTATGGAGATTCAAATGTAGACAGGATTATTTTTGTTTTCTCCAAAAGTGACATAGTTCAAATGGTTTATCAGTGATGACTTATGGCAGTTGAAGATCAGGCCTTATGTTTTTTTCCCCCCATAAAGATACAAATCACTGAAAAAAAAATCCAAAATTATATGTGTAGACCTACCATTTTCTTCCAGGTAGGTCAGAAGTATGCAGCTGGATTCTGTCCCTTCCATGGCATAATCAAGTGCAATGTTTCCATTGACATCCTGTAGCAGTACATTTGCCCCAGCCTAAATGAAAAACAAGAAAGATGAACAATTTATGTTTCTGTAATAATATCTCAAGAACTGTGACTGAAAGGTTGAAACCAATTTATTACTCCCACAGGGCAGTTTCAAGACAGATTTAAGTAAAGCTTATTGATCCGGATTCCATTTCATTTCAAATTTGGAGTTCATATGAACTAATACTCAAGAGGACAACTAAAAGACGAGCATAAAAGACCTCCTCCTGTGTGAAATACAATGGCCATTTGTCACAAACGCTTTCACTGTCTGCAGAAGTCAACTGCCAGGTCTGTAATTCCGAAGGTCAGGATCTGAGTTCTCAAAATGAACCTAAACTTATTTGTTGGCCCATCTACCTTCTAAATATTTGCCACAGAAAGGAGATATTTAAATAATCTAGTTAGGCATCCCTGCAGAGCTAGCAGAGTTTAAAGATGTTAGAGACATATTTGGGCGCATCCAGATGAGCACGCACATGCCTCTTGCCCTGCCTCAAACCCCTTTGAGGCAGGGCAAGAGGCATGTGCAGGAACAAAAACTGTTCCCTGCACTAAAAAAAAAATGAAACAAAAAAAAGCAGCAGGCAATCGGCGGTTGGGTCCTCCAGGGAGATGCTCTGGCTGCCAGACTATCTCTATGGTTGGCCCCTTGCCCTGGTGCTGAAACACGCAACCAACAAGGCTGCGCATTTCAGCTCCAGGGCTCCAGTGCTGGTAAGTAAGGGGGGGGAGCCTTGTGAAGGGGGGAGGGGACCATGCAAGGGACCCCTGTTGGCTCCACCCGCTCCCCCAGCCCCCCGATTCCTGCGCTGCCCCTCCCCCCATCAGCCCCCTGCCCAGCTGGACCTTACCACCCTCAGGGCCCCTGTGCTACCCGACTGGGCCAGGCCTAGGGAGGCAGTCTCCATCTGGGCGCAGCATGCAGTCCCCATGCACTGCACTGGGTGCTGGTGCCCTGGGCCCAGCCCAGCCCAGCGGCACACCAGCCCCGAGGACAGCAGGGCCCATCTGGGCCCAGCATGCGGTCCCCACATGCCATGCCAGGTCCTGCCACCAAAGGCCTTGCTCCACCAGGCGGCAGAGGGACCCCAGGGCCAGCAGAACTACTGAAAGCACGATAAAAGTCTTGAAAGTACATTATTTTTTATGTATGAAAATAACCAACAAATAATGTCAGGGGAGATTCAGGGGGACAAAAATGTATGTACATTTTCTCCCTCACTGGAGATAAGAATCCAATAGCCCTATGACACATCAGAATTCAGGAAATGGAGGGTATTTAAGTTAGCCTGCAGCATGCATTTCATTCTTTCTATAAGGTACAATTACTTCGAGAAAGGGATAAAACATGGGACTGCTCAAGTATTAGTAATTTTTTATGGAATGGCATTGCATTAATACACATATTTGGGAAATGTTTATAATGAGCCAGTCACAGGCAGGAGGTCAATTTTGGTCAATCCTGCAGCTAGAGAGATAACAGATGCTTCAGAAATTGGGTAATGAAGTATTTCTGGACAGCAGCATACATTCTTATAGTCAACATTTCATATAGACATACTTAACAAAACAACCATGTTAATAACTTTCAAATAATAAACACTTAATACATCAAGATTCATAATCTTGTATTATCCCACTGATTAGAAATCATTCTTATTCCAATGTAATAGCACCTTTTACAATATTGCAGCTCCAAAGCAGGTAGAGAGACCAAGAGAGGCATCAATTATTGTTGCCATGGTAACTATGATGATTGCAGGCCAATAAAGAAGTAACTGCCAAAATCAGATTTGAGGGTAGCGGTTTTTTGCAAGACATTTTCAAGCTAAAGAACAGAAAATTTCATGTTGTTGTGATTTTCTACATTATACTCATTTTTCTTTTGATAATGACATTCTAAATATTTCCTTCCTGATTTAGGCCCCCAATCCTGCAACTAAATTATATAGCAAGGCTCCTCATATCTTTGTACAGCTCCATTAGCCAGCAGACCTGATCAAGAGATCAACTTCAGAGGGCTGTGCATAGGTCAGAGATCTTTTCTAACAGAGCCAATTGGAGACCTAGGGCATAAGATAGAAAGCTTTTCATGACAGATACAGATATTTAATTGGCTTTGATGCTGCCATCCCCAATGGTCAAAGAATTTTAAAAATTATGAGTTAGGTCACTGGGAATTGTTAGATTTTTTTTTTTCAATAACCTTCTGCTGTTTGATTTTTTTTTTTTTACTTCATATTTGAAAACATTTTCAAAAGAACGAGAGCTAGAAATTGTCTTAAAAATAATAAAGCCAAGATTTTGACATGTTCACTTGACTCCAGGAACTGGACTCACAAAAAAACCCCAAAGATGTGAGACTATCAAAAAATCTGTTTTTGAAAAGTCACATGCATTATACATAAAAAAAAAAAATCTCTCAAAATTAGAGCAGACAGAAGGAAGTTATCCCCTTCATCCTGTGAAAAGAGTCATCTACCTGAACATGTGTCTTTGCGGATTAGGTATGTAACTGAAATCAGATGCTGGAAACGCTTGTGAAACTCTTTTGCCTTGATACATGCTGGACCTAGTGGTTGGCTTTGTTTAAATATTAACTCATGTTATTTACAAAAGGATTGAGAGAAGCAGCTTGATCTGAAAGAAACTCCTCATGAAAGCCACCTGTAAAGGACTACTGCCTAATGAGAGGTTTTCATCAAATAATTAAAACAAAACCCTAGGCAAATTGATATATTTGGTTTCAATTGTGCTTACTCAGCTGTCTCTATGAAAAAAAGAAATCAGGTGAAAAAACGGTAAAACACATCCATTTTTTGGGAGAATGTAATCTTTTTGTCACTTTGCTCCTGTTTGCATGCTGTTCTTGAGGATAAATCACTCATGATAGGCACTGGAAAATAACACCTGCTTAATGAATAGTTTTCTTCAAGGAATTCAAATCAGTCAGTACTGTAGATTCTGAATCAGATTCAGCTCATCAGCCAGATCCCACAGCTGATGAATAAATATCTGTTACCATCCATTAGCATTTTTCTTTACTATTAGAACCTTTAAACTATCCCACTGCAAAGCAAATCCATGTAAACAAGCCCACGTGAAGGGCTGCAAATGGGTCACATTTTATAATTACTGTTTGCAATATATACATCCATTTAGAGTTACTGAGACCACTGGATACTACATAGAAAGGTACGATTTGGCAGATATCCAGCCATTGATCCATCCAGCATTCTTCCAACAATGGTTGATATGGGATTGCTCCAAAGTAGAATTATGTCCTTTATGAACCTTCCCAAAAGAAAAAAAAAAAAGACAAAAAATAAAATTGACAAAATATGACACTCTCTCTACCTCTTCATTCCACCACATAAAGCTGATGCATGGTTGTTGCTGTAGCCTTGGAGGTGTTATAACTTTAATATACCAGGCAAGAAAGATGTTTGAGAAATGGCTTGAGGGAGGGCTTGAAGTTAATTTGAATGAATAATCTAGACACTTGTATGAAACCAGACTAGACCTGCCCACCTTCAGGATTGGTCAACCCATTCTGTGTATATAACGGAGAAGTCACATGAAGAGTTTGAGGTTAGGTGAACTACTGTAAGCTAGTAATAACCCTACACTTGACAAGATATCAATGTAGCAGAAGCTGCAAACAGAAAACCTCCTTATAAGCCTCTACATATTGTGGCCTTTGGTTTAGCAACAGTCTGGGAACCATCCATGCCTAATGACTGTATAATCCTGACTCAGCATTGGCCATAATAAGTATCACAATAAGATACCTGATATATGCAGTATAGCTGTGCGTTTGTGATTCCAAACCATCATTAATCATACTGTTTAAATAGAGTTCAACTGAGTCCAAACTGTTAAAAGTTTACTTTGAATGTGTAGATTTTTTTCCTGAAAATTCTAAGAAATGAAAAAAAATCTGAATGATAAATTATTAACATTTTTACTCTTATATGAAAAATTGACAAACATATTAACATTTTTGGGCACTGATAGATTGGGGTGGGGGAGAGAAGGTGCTTTAGCAGGAGCAGCAGCACGTTAGTTTGATTCAGCTCCCCAACATCTGTATAGACCGGGCACTTCAGCTGGGTTTTTTGGCACTTTTATCTAAAGCTGATTGAATAACCTATTAGATAAAAGCACCAAAAAAGCACCACTGAAATGCCCAATCTATACAGATGTTGGAAAAGCTGGGTGCAACTAAAGCGCTTCCTTTTCTGGGCATGTGCTGGGCCCAGGATAGCAGCAGACTGAGTTTAAAGTAAAACCTTGTTTTGTTTTGTTTTCCCTGTCTGCAAACAGCCTTTGCATCCTTGCATTTTAACAGAAATTTTTTTCCATCACTGAAAATCCAGTATAGTTATATTCATATTATCATTAGGGCATAATAAAACAGAATATGGCAGAATATGCCATGCTCCAGCCTTAACCCCTCACCACCACAAACTCAATCTGTCTTTGATCCACATCTCACACATTCAGGAGCATTTAAACAGCCCAGTAGTTCTTGCTTTTCAGACTCAGAGCACTCACCCCTCTTGAGACCCAAGGCACCCCTTAGAAAATGTCACCTCTTAGTTTTTACTCATTTTCTATGGAAAAATAATTGAACAAATTTTCTGTTGCAAAGAACTCAGAAACACCACAGCAGGTCAGAATGTTTTTAACACTCCAGATTCCTATTTGAAATCTCTGAGTTTATCTTATGAATCATGTTTGCGTACCTAAGAGGGCTAACGTTACATAGCACCCTGCAGAAGACTTGAAAGTGTTTTGCAGCACCCTGGCTGAGAATCCCAGGCCTATACCAATAGACTGAACTAGCATTTCATTGTTTTTGTTTGATAGGCAAGGATTTTTGTGGGAGATATCTTTTATTGAACCAACTGCATGGTTGGGATAAAATTAGATAAGCTTTTAAATGCAAGATTTTCTTTATCGTGTCTTTTGTGTTTTGGTTTTATTCCTTATTTCAGGAATTTTGCAGCACAAAAGTACCAGAAAGAAACCTTACCACCAGCTAAAGGCTATTAGAATTTAACTAATGAAAAGGGCAAAGCCTCAACCCCCTGCCCCCCATGATATAATCATGATATAGTTATCATATCCCTTAAAGTCCACATGCCCACAAGTCATCTTGTGTACCCTATATGGCTAACCTGATGCTTCTATAAGGTTCACCATGAGAAAGGATAATTTGAGGGCAATTTAAAAAGGCACACTGCCTCCCAAGTTTCTTATGGCTAGAGAAGTAAAGAACATATCAATTTCTAAAATACTGCAGGACATGGAGAGAAGAGGGGCTCTGTGAATGCCATGTGCAGTCCTGAGAGCAGAATTCTGATAGCAGTCGAGCATATAGATACATACACACGTATAGAAGTAAGGGATGAGGTTTTATGTTAACAAATATAAGCCTTATGAAAGGGGGAGTTTGGGCTCTCTAGTGTGTAAAAACAGTGTTCAGAAAGGCACTTAGGGCTAGATGTCCAAAGTATTTAAGTACTAAAAGATGTAGTTAAAACCCTAATGGGATTTTAAGCAACACCTAACCTGCTTATGCAATTTTGCAAATCCCACAATATGCCTATTTGTTTCTCTACGTGCTCAAATATTTTTATAATATATTCCCTAGTAAATATGGGCAAAATTCATGCCTGTACAGATGATCAGCATGAAGTCAGTTCCTATCTAAGGCTTACTAGAAGAATAGTGCTGGTTAGGATTATTTTTTTGTATTAAACAGAGTTTGGTCAGAAAATGCCTGGTATTAAAACTAAAAGATGTTTCATGAAATGTCTTGAGTTTAGCAAACTTAATTAAACAAATTTCTAATCAGAAGCCTAAATTTTCAAGGTTGATAGGTCTGGGTGAACCAGACATGCAGGTGACCCCAGAGCTTCCTGGATCTGCAGTTCAAGAACTCACCTGCCAGATTTGCAGCAAAGAATATAGAAACCCTGAGAACTCTACCTTTGTTTATGGCAGCACAAAGGTCAAGCAAATAGAAACTCCTTGTCACACCACAAAGGCCCCAAATCGTAATAGTTTCTGCTGCTTTATCGCAGCAGAGGTCTGTTTGCTTTATCGTGTGTGAGAGCTGGCAGCCTGGAGCTGCTTGCACTCTGCATCCACCCTGGGCAGGTGCTCCCATGGCTTGAGTGGCTCAATCCTGCATGTCCCAGGAGTTCCTGAGCAGACTCAGGCCCCTCAAGCCCCCGGGGTGCTTGCCTGGCTTTCCCCACCTACAGAAACTCCAAGGTGCATCTCTGTAAGTGGGAGACCCCAATTTTCCCTGCTTACAGAGATGTGCTTTGGAGATTCCCTGGGTTCCTTATTTAGAGTTGCATCCTGGGCAATTTCCAAGGTACATCTCTAAATGGGGAAAGGTGGGCTTCTCTGCTTACAGAGGTATGGCCCTGGAGATTGCCCAGGGCTTATTTCTGCAGGTGGGAAATGTCAGCTTTCCACTTTTACAGAAACATCTCCTAGGGAATCTGAGGTATGACTCTGTAAGCAGGAGACACATTTTCCACTGTCCCACAGGTTTGGGCCCCTTTCCAATGCAGGACAATCATGACTGGTTCACCCAATGAAGTGGATCAGCTTATCTGCTTCATTTAGTGACATCTGTTTATACCCTAATTTGAATCATAGCTCTCAGGCTTCCAAGTTCCTGTCATGGAATTAGAGACTGGAAAACTTGGATCCTCTCAGGGGATTGAAGCTTTAAATCTGTAAGCCAAGAGCTCCTTGAGTCAAAGCAGCCCAGATGGTGGGTCTGTCCTAGAGATGCAAACTTTGAGAGTTCTGGAATGTGCCAGCTGAAATTGACAGTATTCTCAGTTTCATTGATGATTAGTAGAATGCCAGCTTCAATCAGCAGGTGATGAGGAATATATTTTACTTCAAGAACAGTGTGTGTTTTTGTTTCCAGAAAATGAAGCTTTTTGGTCATTTCTTGTCCATCCCCAGAAAATTGAAAAAGAAAGATTTTGTTTCAAGTACAACCATTCTTCCTTACATTCACCTAATTTAGCCTAATAGATCTGTACTTGGCCCATCCTTGAATAATAGACCATCATAGAATCCCAGTGCCTGTAGATATAAGCCAAACGGTTGCAGCTGAACATCTGGGGCATATTAGACCATAACATTTTAAAAAGTGAAAACTCACATTCAGCTTCACTGTTGTTAAAGCCCGTATACAGAAATTAAAGGAGGGAGGCTTTATTTTGAATTGGACTAAAACAAAATGTTGTTGTATCAAATTACCCGTGCACTGAAAATCCCAAGTTTCAGCCAGCTGTGTAATTTATGCTGTGACTTTCACCCTATTGACCCTTTGAAATATTTTCTACAGGACCTACTCAAAATATTTCCTAGAATTATTTACTATGGTACAATTTTAAAAAATCTACATGGAACAGTTGATTGTGGAAAATAATTTTGGATTGAGTGATCAAAGGCAAATTCTGTTCAGTCTGAATGACATGACAGACAAAAATAGATCTACAACTAGGGTTTTAGACTCAGAAGATAAAACTTCAAGGAGCTAAGTTATGGAACTAGATTTAGAAGTTAAAGGATTCAAAAAACAGAAGAATGAGTACTATCAGAAGTCCCATCCAAGTAAGAGTCAAAAATGGTTGGGAAAGGATCCAGACCTATTTGGATGGACAAGAGAGTGGGAGAGAGAGAGAGAGAGAGAGAGAGAGATTTTATTGGCCCAACTGTGTAGTCAGGCGAGATGTTAGCCCACCTTTTGGGTACAAAATGCCCTTCCCTCATGCCTGGAAAAGAAGCAGACACAGCTCCAAATAAATAATATATACAACAATGAAATGTATATACAAGACAATGGAATAATATACAAGACAAAAGTTTATCTTTAAATGGAAACAGCCTGCTTACATTAATAGAGGAGCAAAGAAACAGTAACAGGAGTGACTTCAAAATATCACCAAAATATGACCAAAAAATCCCTTGCTACTCATATATTTCATTGGCCATCATGACTAAAAATAACACTAATGCAACATATGTGGATAATACAATGAAAATAGTGCAAATCTTAATTGTGTGGGATCTTCTGAGGAAACTGTAAACAAACAAACAGCAAAAGGAACTTTGGTTCTATAAATAAAAAAAAAAGGATGAGAAGTAGGACCATTTTAATCTAAAGAAGGGATATAAAATTAGAGACAATGGAAGTGAAGATAATGGTAGGGGATCCAAAATGAGAATGAGGATACAGTAATGGGAAGCTGCATCTACAGAGGAAGCAAAACTCAGATTGCTTACTGTGATTAAATCACTGGGCCTGGATAAACTCCAAACTAGACTATTGAAAGAACTGGTACATGAAATATAAACTCCTGTAACATCAATCTTGAATTTGTGGATAATTTGTGATTGGAGAATTGCAAACATAATGCCTACATGGAAGGGGGCGGAAGGGAGTGAAAGGAGTAACTCCATGTTAGTTCAGCAGTTTGACTTCAGTATTTTGCAAGAAGGAGAGAATTGTTAATGATATGTAAACAGAAAATAGAACAATACCTCATGGAATCATCCACAAAAGGAACAAACGGCTTTCTGATATAACTGACTCCTCAGATAAGTCCAATATAGTAGGTCTTGTTTATCTATCTAGATTAAATCAAAACAACTGATATTGTTCCACACAAGAAATTATATGACGATTATTAGAGAAAACGGAGATAAATGCTATCGTTGTAAAATGGATAAGGAATTGGCTAAAGGGGAAACTACAATGTGTTCTGTCTAAAGGTGACTTAGACTGGAAATAGGTTGCTCCTTGTGGGCACTTTTACACGTGCTCTGAACCATTTGGATTAGAACGTGTTGCAGCAGACTTGTTTAACTTTGATTAATCGAGTCTGTTGGAGCATGGTCTGGCATGCTGCAGTATCTCATGTATTCAGCATCCCTGTGCTTCAAAATGGCCATGGGGACACTAACTACAGCTTGTTAAACAAGTTTTTGTTAAAGCATCCCCACCGCCATTTTGAAATACGGGACACTGAATACACAAGATGCTGTGGGCTTTTTAATAAGACTGGCTCCCAAGAGCAACTCTAATTAAAAAGTCCGTGCCCCAGGGGGGCACAAGCGGAGGCCCTGGAGCACCCCCCACAGCAGGACCTGAGGCAGGGCTGACCTGCCCAAAGAAAGAAATGAAAAGCACACTTACCATTTCTAGGGGAAGCGGAGCTATGCTGACAAGAGCCACCAGTGCAGTTCATCAGCCACTTTTATTACTGTCTGAGAATGGTGCCAGCAGATGACATCATCAGAAACCACCTCCCAGCTGATTTAAAGCTGGCAGTGGGTAAATGGAAGCAGGACAGCAACGCTGGAGCCAGAAAGTGAAGCTGCTCCCCGGGCTGCCCGTAGGCAGTGTGGGCAGCTCGGCAGAGGGTCAGACAGGGATCCACAGGAAGGGTCCCGGATCCATTAAAACAAGTACCCACTCAGCTTGGCAGGGCAGCCAGGCCAAGAAGGAAGGTGTTGAGGGATCCCAAGGACCACAGATGCCAGATCTGTGAGTAGGGTGGGCCGAGGCCCATACCCTGACTATTCCTTTCTTCTCTTTTCTTTTATTTGTTATTTCAGAGGGCACACAGCTCCTGGACCAGAGAAGGAATCTCCAAGTGACCCCAGGTCAAGAGGGAGAGCCAAGGCAGCGCAGCAAACCGTGACACCTCAGAAGGAGAGCAGACACAGAGACAATAATGGTTCCAGATCCCGCAGTCAACCGGGGTAAAGGGGCATCAAGGGATGGGCAAGGAGAGAAGGCAGGAGGTGAAAACATCAAAGGGACAGGCCAGCAACCCATCATCTGGCTGTCCTGAGGGCTGAAGAATGGCTGCAGTGTAGGGGAGGTGGAGCCCCAAGAACACCCGTAAAGGGCAGCACTCGATCTACGGGAATCCACAAGGAGGAGCCCTACCACTGCAGAAAAGAAGATTAAGTTGTGACAGGAGAGTGTTGGGACCTCCCTCAGGAGTGAACGCAAACCAACACACAGGTCCCGGGGACACAGACCACAGCTCCCCCACATTCCCAGCCCACTATCCTCCACCCTCCCTGATTTTCCTCACTCCCAAGACACAGCCTTTCCAGCCCAATGGATGCCCCTCACTCCTGACCCACAGTCCCCAGCTGCCCCTACCCCAGCCAGTCCTGCACAGACTCACAGGATGGTTATCTGTAGAGAAACAGCAGGGACAGCCTCCAGCATGATGTACATGCAGCTCACCTCATGCAGAACCACAGGCAGTGGCTGGAGCACCACACACTACCCCATGTTGTTAGCTGGGGCTTGGGGGCTGGGGCTATGGCATGGTGGGGATGGCCGGTGCCATGCTTCACAGTAGCAGCATGAAGCAGAGTGCAACTCTGGCCTAGTCATTATGTGGGCAGCAGGATAAGGGTGAGGGGTTTCAGGCCCAAACCAGAGTACAGTGCAGTGGTTGCGGCAGGTCTGGCTCATATGGGCAGCAGCAGAGTGAGTTCAGCCCTGGTGTGGACTGGAGGGAGAAGGAGCCTGGCCACAGATTCCCCCCAGGCAGCATCTGTAGGCTGCCCCACCTCTGACAGCATGAGCATCCTCTGGATTAGTAGTGCAGGAGCAGGGGCACTTTCTGGATTAGTAGTGGGTAGAAGATATACATATATATAGTAGGCCGCAGTATGATATCCTTGTCTGCTTATATGTATATAAGCAGACAAGGATATTACACTGCAGCCAGTTATGACATTGGACATTTGACATCTCTGATGAAGCCTTCATTGTATGTGTTTATAGTTACTGGGACACAGGAACCTAAGGCTAGAGAGGGCCTCTCATTCCAACTCCAGTCCCCTAGTTTGGCAAGAAATATTTATTTAAAACATACTAAGAGTAATTTATACTCACTATGACCATAAAACAGTTTATGAAAACAAAGCCAAAAATGTGTCACTGGGAAACAACGACTTCTACTGCAGTGGTATAGAGAGTCGTATTACCAACTAGGATTAAGATAACACTCCCAATATATAAATATTTTGCCCTGTTTCCCTCTGCACTCACCCAGGAAACACTGTTTCATTCAAGTCTGCTCAAACCTTTACTGTCTAAAACAGCATACACATGCCAGGATCTGGCAAAGACTGACAAACTGACAAAGAGCAGATTTAGGTAGGTTGGAAACCAGGAAGAACTTTATGGTAAGGGTTGCCAGGATCTGCAATAGGCTTCCAAGGGAGATGGTGCTCTCCCCTACCTTGGGGGTCTTTAAGAAGACATTGGACAAGCACCTGGCTGGGGTCATAAGATGCTGGGACGCTGATACACATAATGCTGGGGCCTGCTGGAGCACAGTAATTAGTACCACATGGTAGCAGACTCTGATGTGCTGTAATTACAATGTGTCAGAGCAGCCTTGATGCACATGTATTGGCGCCCCAAGTTTCTAGGAGAACTTACTGTATTTCACACAGTCCACCATGACTCTAGATTTTTTTTTAAAAGACATTCTGCTTTCCAAAAATTAGGCACGTGTCTTGTCTGGGAGCATGTGGTCAATCAAATGACGTATGTTCCTTATGACTGAAAGAACATTGTGCCTGATAACTTCCTTCACTGGCAGGTGCTTAAGTAAGTGACCTAAAGAAAAAAACCTGTAAGTGCTGTACTTACTGTGCCATTTCAGTGTAGGCCAAGATTACTGCAGCATATCAACCATGATGCATAGAAATCCCCAGATCAAATAAACACAGCATGATAAAAAAACACATCTGTAAACACTGTTCACAGCTGCATTTTCACTTGGCTTGCATTGTGCAAATCATATATTGACACTCACTACATAGTAAGTGCAAAAACAGGAGATTAATTCCACTGAGATGCTTCTAAAACTGCTACAGTAACTGCTCTAAGGACTATAGCCTCATGACTTCATAGCCCAGTGTTTTGCACTACCACTAGCCATCCTGTTCCTTGAATTAAGACATGTATTATAGAGTATATAAGGCAAGAGAAGTCTTTGGGTAGAGGCAATAGCTTTATTAGATCAACTGAACAGTTATAAAAAAGTTGTTATTGCAAGCTTTCAGACACACACATCCTTCCTCAGGCAAAAAAAAATGGTGAGAGATATGAAAGATGGTCAGAAATCCCTTGGGTATAAAAAACAAACAAACCCTGCCTTTAGAAAGCTGTTCTACAGGAATGCAAATTTAGGAGGGTTGCAGAGGAAAAAATCAGGTTGTTTACCTGTAGGTATCAGATGTCAGCCAGGCTGGATGGGGGGAGAAGGGGGCGGGCATAAAAATCGATGTTAAAAATTAGACCTGGTTGTTGAAATTAGCTTTTTTCTTCTTTGCTTTTCTTCTAATAAAATATATTGACTGTACCCAAAGACTTCACCTGCCTTTTGTGCTCAGACCAACATGGCTCTTGCCTAGATCGTTGTAGAGTATATACCATTCTAGATAGCATATGCATATATACAAGTCTGTCTGTGTGCTTACATGTGTGCATGTGTGTGTTACATACACTAGCAACATAAATCATTTAGTGTAGTACTTCCAGAAAGAAACCTTTTAACCAGGGATCACGTTTAATAATAAATCTTGGAAAAATGTATTCAATTTTGGGATTCATTGGTCAGGACAAAAACAAGCAAAAACGTTAAAACTGAACAATTTCCCCATTTTAACACCATTGAATTATTATTTAATCACACATCAAAATATCTCTGTTTTGCATTCCCCACTGCATAATAACCATTGTGTGATGCAATGAGATATTGCTATTATTCAAGTGATCAAAGGTATATCTGATTATGTGCAATTAAAAACAAAATAAAAAACTTTGCTCATTTTATGATATGCACAAATGTAGACAGGTTGAGAAAAAACAGTTATTTTCTTCTATCCTAATTGAACGCTGGTTTTTTAAACAGAAAAAGTGTTACATACTTAGTAACCCTCTGGAGAGTTTTACCAACTGTTTCCTTGTAGAACTTTTTTAGAGCCATACGTTACTAAACCAAAAAAAAAGAAAAAACAAAACTTGTTTATACTTCAAAGTTGTGAATGATTTGTTTTGTTTTCCTTGCTCACCTCTTTCTTCAGAATCATTCAGTAAAAAGCCTTCTGGAGTAGGTGTATAACTTTTACACATAAAATACAGAAGATCTCAAGAGATAAGCAATGGCCATCTGACCTGCACAGATATGTTGAAGCAGCAACTCTGAGCAATATTTAACACCCTGTCAGGTCTCCCAGACAGATAATTTTCAAGATACGATGCCAAATTATGGATTTAAATATATTCCTCTCTACTCTCTAAACCTTGCAGAAGCCTATGCAAAATACATTAAGCTAAGGAAGCATAGATAGTGCCATCTTTTATGGTTAATATTGGACTTCATTAGTTTGATTCTAAACCATTTGCAAAAGTAAAAGTAATAACGTTGCTGCATATATTCTTATTTTACAGGCCAATGGTAATAGGTTTTCACCTTTACAATACCATAATGCAAAGCAGGTTGGGAAGAGCTTTCAAAGTTAAGTTCAGAAATTTCAAGGATTTCTTCATATTGACAGATCACCCACAAAAGAATAAATAAAAAATTAAGTAAGATATTAAATAGAAATCTGAGCAGATGGCCTCCCTTCAGGTACATGCTTTACTTGCTTAACATGCTAGCCAGTTTGGCAGTGCTACTCTGGCTAGCACTACGGAAGAAAGACTTGGGGGTCATCATTGACCACAAGATGAACACAAGTCTTCAATGCAATGCTGTGGCTAGTAAAGCAACCAAAATGCTGGGTTGCATTCATAGATGCTTCTCGAGCAAATCCCGGGACGTCATTCTCCCCTTGTACTCGGCCTTGGTGAGGCCGCAGCTGGAGTACTGCGTCCAGTTTTGGGCTCCACAATTCAAAAAGGATGTGGAGAAGCTTGAGAGAGTCCAGAGAGAGCCACGCGCATGATTAGAGGTCAGGAAAACAGACCTTATGATGATAGGTTGAGAGCTATGGGGCTCTTTAGCCTGGAAAAGCACAGGTTCAGGGGTCATCTGATTGGCACCTATATGTTTCTTGGGGTGACCACCAGGATCTGGGGGAACATTTGCTTACCAGAGCACCCCAAGGGATGATGAAGTTGAATGGTTATAAACTACTCCAAGTCCGTTTCAGGCTGGACGTAAGGAAGAATTTCTTTACTATCCCAGCCCCCAAGGTCTGGAACAGCCTGCCATCAGAGGTGGTTCAAGCACCCACACTGAATGCCTTCAAGAGAAATTTGGATGCTTATCTTGCTGGGATGCTATAACCACAGCTGACTTTCTGCCCTTTGGGTGTGGGGCTGCACTTGATGATCTTCCGAGGTCCCTTCCAGCCCTAATGTCTATGAAATCTATGAAATCTATTTCCAATACACTTCAACAACAGACTTTATGGAGGTAGAATATTTCACAATTAATAAGGTTTTGTTACTACAGGATCTAATAAAACCTGCATCCTGGTGCTTATCAACTATAGATTAAGCTGGTATATTATCCTGACTGCATTCTGGTTTATTCCATATATATCTTCTATTTACTGGAAGTTAAAATCTGCACATATGCTTTGGTAACTGCTGCCACCATACTCTTCATTTTCCGTTTTCGTCAATAAAATAATATATACCTATTTTCATGGTAGATGAATATTTTCTTTCTACATTTATACTTTGATAATTGTGGGTAGGCTTTTCACAGTCTCTTTTTTGTGCATATATTTAATATTCATAGGAGAAGCAACTTGAACCTGGCTTTCTCAGATCTCAGATGATTACCCAGATTTCTCAAATGAACTCTGTCTTTGGAGCAACAAGTATTTAATTACAATATAGAAAGTGAAAAAGCTCCAATGGAAGCTGAAAAACACTGATCACAGAATAGCTAATGACCTGGTAATTAGGACACTCATTTCAGATACAGGTTTCCCACAATTTATGCAGTACATGTGTTCCCAGAGAACGGCACATAAATTGCATTCGCATAAAGCGAACCCACTTTACAATGTAACAGATAGGGATACGTTCCCATGGCAGTGAGGGAGCAAGGAAGGGAGTGAGGCTGGGACTAGGGAAGGGATGGGGGGAGGGGTGCCACACAAGGCAGCAAAGCAGAGGGAACAGAGAAGCACTCATCCATGCCCCAGCTGCAGCAGCCCTGGGAGCAGCTGGTGCCAGCTGCCTGCAGCAACTGGGCTGTACCATACTTCACCTATCCCTCACATGCCTGGGCTCTGCCTGTACCCACTCACCGCTGCTCCTGAGCTGCGCTGTGCCCTGGTGCAGCCAGCTGGTTTCAGCTGCTACTGAGGCCGCTCCAGCTTGGGCTCACTGAGTGCGGAGAAGTGGCACCCCAGGCGGTATGGGGGACACCACTCACCCCAGTCCGTGCTAGAGTGGCCCTGGGAGCAGCTGAAACCAGCTGCCTACACCAGGGCATGACAAAGCCCAGGAGCAGAGGTGAGTGGGGACAGGCAGAGCATGGTACAGCCATGCCTGGGGTTACTGCAGTAGGGCCTAGAGTAAGTGCTGTGCCCTGCACCACCCAGGGCTCCACTTGTCTGCATTCACGCCAGCCCATGCTGGAGCAGTGCCAGGAGCAGCCAACACCAGCTGCCTACATAGAATCATAGAATCGTAGAAGTAGGGTTGGCAGGGACCTTGTAGATCTTCAAGTCTAAAACCCCGCCTGGGCAAGAGAAAGACTGGACTCAAATGAGTCCAGCCAGGTAGTCATCAATCCTCTTCTTAAAGATCCCCAGGGTAGGAGCCAGGGCAATGGCAATGGCAATGTTGGACCCCTGCTAAACCAGATGGGACAACTGACAACTGATGCCCAGGAAAAAGCCAACCTATTAAATAGGTACTTTGCGTCA
>NW_017728906.1:97189335-97194316 GCF_001723895.1 Crocodylus porosus
ATCACAGCGGGGAAGTCCCGGTCCCTGAACAAGAAAACGGAGGTGAAGAATTGGTTAAAGAGTTCCACTTTCTCCTCTGGCGCAACCACCAGATTGCCCAGCAGACCTTGCAGGGGCCCCACATTACCCGGTGCCTTCTTCATCCTCCCTATGTATTTGAAAAAGGACTTTTTATTATCCTTGCATGGTGCAGCCCAGGAGCTGGGGTGAGCCTAGGTGCAGGGGGACAGGTGCAGCACAGTACAGCCCAGAGGCTGCAGGCTGCAGACTGCTGGTGCCGGCCATTCCGGGGGCCACTGGAGCTGGGGCTAGGGTGAGTGGAGCCATGGCCCTTTCCCCTCTCCCCACAGAGCAAATTTACCTCACAGATAACAAAGTATGAGTCTAAATATGCTCATTGGTTAGAGCAAATTTGCATATAAAGAACCCACATAAAATTGAGGGAAACCTGTACCTTGATTTACATTAACTTGTATAATGTAACGGAACTTTCTGGTAGCCTACATAGTTGTCTCTGGTAGGTGTTATAAGGCTTTGGCCCCTTTCTGGTTGGTGCCTTGTTCCCTAGCAACATCAGGGTGAGACCAGGCTCTGGTACCACCGAGATGGTTCACACGCTGCTCCTACTCACCTGCCATGTCTTTGATGTTGGTTGATGGGGAGGCAGTTTCCTGTCAGTGGCCCCAAAGGGGTCTTGACACTGGTCTTTTCTTTAGGAGGCTCCAAACCTCCCCTTTACCTCACCCTTACCACATCCACGGCCTGGGAAGTCACGGCTCCCTGATCTCACCTCATCCACGTTACCTGCCTTGACCTAGGTCGGGTCTTTCTGGCCATCAGTCCCTCCGGAGTCAATCCCTCATCTTCAGACCAGCTTTTGGGCAACTAAACCTGCCCCAGTCTGGGCTGATTGTAACTTAAGACAACTTTAACTGAAAAGGTGTTCAGTGTTTGCCGATGGACACCTAGGATCCCAGGACCCCCTTGGCCCCCTGGAGGTGGGGGAGAGAATTCATCCATCTCTTCCTTCCTAGTAGGCATGGAGGCAGGCTGCCTCTCCATGTAACTTTGCTGGGGCCCAGCTGACTTGGAGTTAATCACTCCTGGTCCCACCACCTGGTGGTACTTGCCAGGTGGTACATGTGGGGCTCCGACACAGCTGCCTCCTGCTCCTCCCTCTTCACCGTGCTGCCCGAGGAGGTTAGTTGTCCCTCATTGCCCCTCCCTGCTGTGGTACCTGAGCTCTCTGATGCAGCTATGACTCTGCTCTTGACTGTGGTGGGGAATTGCTTTTCCACGCTGAGGCTCCCCAGCAACCCTCTGCTCCCAGGGCTCACGCTCCTTCCATCAGACGCTCCGCTTCCCCTCCCCATGCTCAGAGCTGCTGCTGCCTTGCTCTGCGGCCAGCATCTGCTGGCCGGCATTCTGTTCTTCTCTCCCCAGCCAGCTGACTGCCCCTCCAGCTACTCTTTGAGCAGCCCGTGCTTCTCCAAAGCCCCACCCTGGGGCTCGCAGATTTGCAGGCTCAGGCAGCTCTGAAACTGCCAAGCCTGAGCTGGTGCTTCTCTGCACCTGTCACTCATCTTCGTCCCTGTGATGAGTATCGGGGCTCATCAGGTGGGGTCTTGGGACGTGTTGGGGGAGCTTTTGGCTCCCCTCTCATACTAGTGCTATCCAATGTTTCTTCACTGTTCCTTTTTCTTGGTATGGGAAGGTATGTCAAAGATGGGATGGACCATATATTAACCAATATGCCGTAGGGATGGTGGGCCCTTTTTCAGTGGTGAAATATAGAGCTAGATGACAGAAATTCTAAGTCATATCCAGATTTCTGATAATCCCTTTCCTGTACTGAGTAATATCAAATGCAGGAGAAAATATAAAGTCTTAAATAAGAGAAAAAGTAGCAACACTATGAACTGCTTCTATAGGAATTTGGGATCACAGGATGTACAAAATTAGAAATTGTGGGAGAGCAAGAAAAGGCCAGGAGAGCCAGGGCCCTAGGGAGCTCATCAACTTCTCAGAGCAGCATTAGGAGGGAAAGAGGGGCAGATCCAGAGCCCAGCAGTGCTAATGATTTAATCTGATCTTAAAAAAAGCCTTTTGTAGGTCTGGTCTACATACAGCTTTTGTACCAATGGGTATAGTATAGATACATGAGTATGATTCTTAGAGAAGACAGTTAGGTCATATAAATTATATAAAACACATGTAATTACTCATTTTCCTACATGAGGAAAACAAAGACGTTATTTCAGTCTGGGAACCTTAATACAAGTAGAATTACATTCATCACTAACATTAACCACATTGATATAGTAAAATTGGGACTTGTGTATAGATAAGACCACTAATTTAAAAGAGCCTCTTGGGTCTATACTTCAACAAGAGGCATTCATACAAATAGCCAGCAGATTTTTAAAAATGTCAAGGACATTAACACACTGAAACATTGTTGTCTTTAGGTTAAAAACAACATGCATATCTATTTATATGTAGCAAGAATACTTGGTTCAAAACAACCATGTATTTAAACTGATGAAAAGGAACAATTAAGAGAAGACAGACAAAATATAAAAAATATTAACTGTTCATAAAATCCCTCATATAGATAATTATGCATGAGACATCACATCTATCTACAAAAATGTTTAAATTTATTGGAACGTTGTATTACAAACTAAAATATGAACTTGCTATTGTATTACTTGCAACATAGCTTATAACATTGATTTAAAAATAATAATTTAAAAGTTTTCCTTTTCTCTTTAATTTATGGAAAATATGGTATTTTAAATTAATTAATGGGAAGATATTTCAGGCCACAGAAAGTACTTTCAATAAAGTAAAACAAAAATAGACTGTCACGGCACATCTTACAGCTCTCTTGACAAGCAAGTTCTGTTCCACTAACGCAGTCAAAAGATAAAGGTATTAGCACTGATGACTGCAAACTGAACACCAACATTTTCCCATCTGTTCATGTACCATCGAGACTTCAACTCTTCCAATCAGCTCCAAAGTTCGTTTAAAAAAAAAAAAATTCAACCAATCCTAGCACTGCACTCTTCTGATAACAGTGCTGAAGCTCTCATTTACTTTTTTTGTAACATGCTTTATAGTAAAATAACCATAGAACGCAACTAATCCCAGAATTAAGGAATTAAAAGTTAGTATTTACAATCTAGGAAAGTAGAGAAACCATCAATTCACATATAACATAACCTTAAAAAATAACAGGTTTGCCAAATAATTGAAATTTTGCTGTTCTGAAATTACTACATGCTTTGGAACTCATGAATACTTATGAAATTTACTCTGTTAGTACATATGTGTATGGATCGTGAGCGGTACTAAGTTGGCTTTAATAACTACTAATACTTAGGCATCTAAGAAAAAAGTACAAGAATTTATTTGTTGGTTATCAGTTAAAATAAATTATTCACTACTTCTGAAACTAAGACACTGATTTCCTTGATTTAGCTTTTCAGTCATATTTTGCATGCATGCATACACACCTTTCACACATGCAAACACAATTCTAAAAAACTATAAACTAATCAGGTTACTTTGTTTATAGGTTGGGAAAAAATACACTGTTTTATTAGATATGCTGTTTTTGGTTTTGGTTCTTGTCTTGCTTCTTGATTTCTCCTTGCAATTGTCTTCTAACAACCACAAATACCTAGAAGGAGTCTGACTCTGTAGCTCAGTGAAGAAGGCATTTCTAGGTGGGAGGTGGGGTTAGGGGCCAGAGGCAGGATCTTAGGTTCTGATCCCAGGATTGTTTATGGATTTTACAGTAAACAACCACTGGTAAAAAACAGAAATAACTATAACTGCAAAAATAGGGACCAGAGGTCAGGACATACCCTTCTAAGAGTGCCCTCAATGGTTACCTGGAAAGTCACTTTCTTACTTGCTTCCTTTCTGATTCTTGGCTGCTCAGTGGCCTAAGTTTAAAAGGTGGGGTGGAATACCTACCTTCTCAGATTACTCTATAACCCAGGAAGAGGGAAATGTGGGTTTTGTTGTCCTTAGGCTGACAAGGGCCTGCAACCCTGGTCTCTTAATTCCCGGGTGTAGGCAGACAAGGTTCTTACAGTAAAATATCTTTTATTAGACTAACTAAAACCGTTGGAAAAATTCTTCTTTACAAGCTTTCAGGTACAAGCACCCTTCGTCAAGCTGAGGAAGTCTGCAGTTGTTCTGTGATCTTCTTGGATGGAACAGAATAGAAGCCAGAGGACAATATGCAAGAATGCCAGTCAGTGAAAATGCAAATTGAGGCAGTCAACGGATGAGAAACAGGTTGGGGGTGGGGAGGAAGGGGAATGTAGACCTGGTGATAAGATATAGCTGGTAAATAGCAAAGGTGACCTAGGGTATCAGATGTTAGGCAGGTTATAATGTGACATAAATGCGTTGTATATATTTAGCACATGATTTTTTGTATCCGGTAGCCTAAAGTAGTAAAGTTCGTAGACTCATCTGCAAAGGTGTTCTGTAAGTTCCCTTTGAAGATTAGAACTGAGAAACTGGAGAGAGCGTGGCTTTCTTGTGAGAAATGTGGCCACACAGATAATTGGGTATTCTAGCCTTTTATAGGTTTTCAGTGTCCATTCATTCTGGTACACAGTTTTTGTTTGGTTTCTACTACATATTTCCTAACTACTTTCAGCTGATATCAATTACCTGCATGGACAGGGCTACTTGCTTAAAAGCAGCAACCTTTTAGAGCCAAACAGGCTATGCAACAAATGCCTCTTTGTCTAGTTTTGGGCTTTCCTGGTTCCTTTCCATTGGATTCCTGTTCTTGACTTGAGTGTAGATCCATGCTCCCTGACTGCTGGATCCCAAGTCCTTGTTCCTAACTCTTTTCAGATGCTGGTTTCCTGACCTACCAGCCACTGACTCCCTAGTTCATGGTTCCAGTCTGGACCCCTAATTTTAGCTCCTGACCTTGTCTCCTCCTGAT
>NW_017728906.1:97195549-97206791 GCF_001723895.1 Crocodylus porosus
AAGTCCCTGCTGCTGGCCCCTGATAAGGTTGTAGGCAGCCACAGGATCCCCCCTCAGTCTCGTCTGACGGAGACTGAAGAGAGTCAGGTCCCTCAGCCTCTTCTCATAGGGCTGGCCATGGGGGCCCTCAACCATACGAGTGGCCCTCCTCTGGACCCTCTCCAGGTTCTCCACGTCCTTCTTGAAGTGCAGCACCCAGAACTGAACACAGTACTCCAGCTGCGGCCTGACCAGTACTGCATAAAGGGGGAGCAAGACCTCTCTGGACCTGTTAGTGATGCCCCTGTTGATGCAGGACAGGGTGCGGTTGGCTCTGCCTATAGCTTCGTCGCATTGGCGACTCATATTCATCCTGGAGTCAATCCTGACTCCAAGATCCCTTTGGGCTGCTGAGAGGGTCAGCCCCTAACCTATAGCCATAATGCTGGTTCCCTCTCCCCAGATGCAGCACCCTGCACTTGTCCTTCTTGAACCGCATCCTGTTCAGATCCACCCACTTCTCTAACCTATCTAGGTCTGCCTGGATGCAGTCCCTGCCTGCCGGTGTATTCACTTTACCCCAGAGCTTGGTGTCATCAGTGAACATGAACAGGGTGCTCTCCACCCCCTTGTCCAGGTCGCTAATGAAGGTATTAAAACAAACACTCAAGGGAATGGAGAAGCCTCTCTTCCTTCAACTTTTCTGCATAGCCATGTTACACAATCTAGGCCTAAGAGGTGAAAAGGGTCAATTGTAAAGGAAATTAGGAACACTGTCTTTTAACACACCAGAAGTGTCATTCAGAATTTCTGCTGAAGATTTCTAATATGGTCCGATTAGACAAGGTTTATAAAGAGGTGGTAATAGGTAACTCTGTGTCATAAGGGTTACATAAAGGTTCTGTGCCTTGGCTTTAATTCTATTTTGAAACTGGGCAAAAAAGCAAAATTTAAGTGAGCAGGTGATATAAATAAATTATAAATAAATATAAATAAATTGAAATCTTTGGTTTGAAAATAAGAAAATCTTGTAGTAACTCAAAAAAATATATTTGCCTGCTGTTACACAATGCTGGATAGTATTGAAAAAGAGACAAAGACAATACATAACATTTGATCGTGTACTATCCTTATATCAGGAACTGTGTTCAGTTTTATTCTAATGCATTACAGCAAAATGTTAAAATACTTGGAGAAAAGCAAGAAAGATAGCTGAGGTATAGCAAAAGATATAGAACAAGCAATTGCAAACCCTCAAATTATTTGGCAAGGAAAGGAGAAGAATAATAAGACCTTCAAACAGCATTGGTGACTGAAGACTAAATAATGACATATCCCCATCTGCTCATGCACATGGGACCTATACCCTCCCCATCAGCAGCAAAGCTTATATAAAAATTAAATGATTTCAGCACTGTACTCCTCTGATAACAGTGTAAAAGCGCACTTTCTTTGCAAATTTAAATTAATTTTAATTAATTGAAATTATGACAGATGCCCAGAAAAAGTGATCAGTCCCCATCTCATAATGTAAGAACAAAAGGTCATTTGATGAAACAAATGCCTGCTAATTTTAGAGCCAATATAAGGAAACTGTCCTTTGCCTAGGTAGCATTGTACTTCACACAATACAGAGTCAATTTATGGAATTCATTTTATACAGAAAGTCAGTGAGTCAGATACTGTAGTTGGATTTAAAAAGAACAGGGTGAGTATTTTATAAGCATTATTAATGCTTGTAATTTTTTAATATAAAGGTCAATCAAATTAATATTCAGGTGTACAAAATCACTTTCCAGGAACAAAAAGGAAGGCTGTTCTGGTATAATACTGCATAACTTTCAAGAATTATTTTTACAGGCAAGGTGGGAAAGGAAAGCATTCTCCAGTGATCTAGCCCTAGGCAGAGATAAGAACCCAAAGGAGAACAGAGAGAACTAATATGATAAATTCTAGGTTCCTGACTGCACATTTTTTCCACAGCATCCATGAGTCGAGTCTGACACAAAATATGGGAGTATAAGCGAGTCATACCAACAGAAGCAGACATGGGACAGAGTTGGCCTCTGCTTTCCTACGGTGGACCGTGTGACCTCAAACTCTGAAGAGGGTAATCAGTTTCTGAGTAGTTTCTAGATCATGGGCCTAGGTCACTAATCATGGTTGATGAACTTAGCTGAGACAAAACTAGAGTGCCTGTTTTGCAAGGTGAATTTCCCCTTCTTCCTCTCATGTTGTTGAATTTAGTGTAGCTAGGAAGTGTAGCATAGACAGGAAGAACAGGAAACCATACTCCTGCCTTACAGTTGAGATAAGGAGCTAGGATGCATTAGTATTACATCTCCAGTGCATATCTTACTTTTTATAGAATCTCCCTGGATTTCAATTTTTAATACATGAAAAGCTAAACAATACATGGGAATATAAAACTTTGGTTCATGAATAATATTGGATATGGGTACAAAGGTGCCAAATCTAGATGTATACACACAAGTGGTAAAGAAAAACAGAAGGCTGTGCTCTATGTCTATATCTGTGGAAAACAGAAGAAGATTAAAAGGTGCACTAGAAGTGATTCCCCCATACAGTATCTAGTAGCTTTGAACATAAATGCACTGTCCTGCTGCAAGCATCAAGTTTGAAAATATTAATGTAACTCAACCAATTTGCATTTGTGCAATGTGGCAGATACACAGTGGTGATTAATAACTCTGACCTATTCAAAGAGGGCAGAGTATGCACTGTACAGCAGGTTAATCTGCAACCAGAGTAACACTCTCCTTCTGGATGGTAATGAAATCCTTACACTCTACAGACAAATCATTGTGTGAAATATCAGCTGTACTTAGGAAGTTTAAAATACCAGTCATCTTAACGCTGCATTCCCAGAACAGCATAGTAACTAGAGAAGTAGCTGTGTAGCTAGAGAAGTAGCCATCCAAGCAGTCTCCGCATGATGAAATTACTTTGCTGCAAAATGAAGTAGGTCATGTGCAGAAGGTTTTCTTCTCCCAGCCACAACCTTCAATAGCATTTTCCTGTAACCAGTGTCCTACTGCTACCACCAGAGAAAATTTCTCTTTCTTTTTTTTTCCCATTTTGATCGTGTTCAATAGAAAATACCCTCCTACAATGAATAGTACTCAACTACAACCACATATCACAAGCTGAATAAAATATGAGATTAAACATGTATTTACACTGAAAATGCTTTGTCAATCAACAAGTATATAGACATGTAAAATTGGCACTTATTTTAATATTTTGAAGTACCGGTGTATTCCACGTAAGGGACAAAAGAATGTCATCAAGGCCTTTATTTCTACGTATTTATCTGAATAGCTATATTTAATGTTTTCATGTGTTTTATCAAATCTGCTCAGACACTGCCATTTTAGCATCAAATGATTGGTTGGTGGATATATATCAGTTAATTTCCATCTTCTCCTGTGTATGTTCAGTTCTTCTGTTCACAGTAGACTCTTTCCTATGCTCAGCCTAGCACTTTACTACTCATTTATTTAAACAGTTCTGTCTTTTAATTTTTTTCTGAAAATAAAGCCATATTGAATTGTGAATTATCTAGTACTTCCTTTTTATTATGAATCTCACTGCAACAGATTTCCTTTTCAATTATGAATTGCATCAGTGCTGCCTGCTTACAAACATAATGATCCTATAGCAAACACCCCCCCCACACACACACACCCACAAACCTTCATTCCCTAAAGCTGTCTCCCTAAGAAGTCAGAGAAGCAAAAATGCAAATATGCATTAGGGAAAGGGTAAAGGTCATAGTTTTTGAGTAAAATCAATTCCCTTCCAAATTAAGACATTCTTCTTCAGAGCTGATCACAAGGAACCAAGCACAACAGAATAAAAAACTGCAGTGGGAGAGGATAACAGAAATTCCCAGAGGCAGCAGACTCACAAGTAGCTGAATAAAAGAAGCTAATTACTTGGAGATCAAGGCCTATCAAAAAAGAGGTGGGTCATTTGCACCTTTCCTCTGTGGAAAGCATTCAGAAGCAGAGAGAGGTAGTGGTTATTCTGTGAAAAATGTGCTCCCAATGGTCCTAATTTATAAATGCATCTGGCCTTTATAAATGTCTTGTGCCATAAAACTGATATCAATGTTTATCCCTTGGTTCTTAGCATGCAGCCACCTTAAGAATTTCTGGACCTGGCTAGGCTCACCTCCTGACATCATGAATCGCTGACTTGGTTTCTCAGATGGATTTCCTGCTTTCTGGCTTCCTGGCTCCACTAGGACCTGGTATACTCCCCCCAGACCTGGATGCCTGTTACTTGGCATGACATACCAGTCACAAACTGCATCTAATTCAAATTCATGATCTAAAAATTCCCTAAGTCTATGTTGATCTTTAAGTTTTGGGGGTTTTTTTATCTTTGTACTGCTTTTACTACTCCAGTTGCTTATTTTACATTGTTCTTCATTGAACTGAATTAGCTATTTTTTCTCAGAGATGAAGTCGAAACCATTATTCTATAAATTTGGAACTTCTGTATTTGATTCTCCTCCTACTATCATAATTGAAGATATTTCATATGGTACAAGCAAACATGAGTTTTCTACTGACCTTTGTATTACATCATTTATTATCTCCATTAACCCAGACCTGTTACCATTTACCAAAAGCTTGTAAATGCTTCTGAACCAACTGAATAATCCTGGGGAGTATTATTTTCAATATTTTTTGCACAAATAACTTTAGGTTGGCACATCATGACAAGCTACCCTTGATTTTTGATAAATTATATCATTTCTGTACTGTCTTCTCCCTAAATTACGCAGGAATTCTAGAATTCATGAAGATGAATTTGACATCTCTCTTTCATGAATCCACTTTCAATCCCTACTAGATTATGCATTTCAAAATATATTGTGTGACATTCAAACCACACGTTCTAAAATAACACTACAAAAATCTCTTGATACGTTACTTATTTGGACATTGTACGACAGCTTTATAAAAAATTAATGGCCTGGGATGTACTTATCTGAAAGACCACCTCTCCCTACATTTCACATAATAGAAAAGGACATTTTCCATAATAGTCCTTATACTCTGGGCAATGCTTCTCCACTGCTCTTCATAGCTCCAGTTTACTTTCCTAATGGGCACATCATTGCAAGTCTCATTGACCCTCTTCCTTAGCCATGTGGGCCTGGTGAAATATTTAGGTGGCGATTGCTCTGGACCTCACCAGACAGACCACCACTGAACTGCTTAAACCCCGCTCTGCACCTGATGGACTCTGTAAGCTATTTCTCAAACCATGGACCATTCCACTCTACCTGACAAGGACCCCTGCGATAGGCCTCTATGGACTGAGTAACTTCCTTGGTTCAACCTACCTCCTTCACCATTGCACACTTGTGTTATGGGTTTGTTTGAACCTTTCTTCTTTCTCTCTCAGCATCGCAACCCACTCCATCTCCTTCCCCCCTCCACATCTGCTGGGCTCAGATGACTAACACTGTAGTTATGTACCCTAGTTGTGTTCGTCTCCTCACCCCCATCCCCCTTATGTTAGTTCCTCGCTCGGGCACTGTGTTTCCCTTATGGCTTTGTCATTTTTGTTCTATGATTCTTAACATTTTCTAATAAATTAAATCTGTTCATGTTTTAGTGTTCTGAGCTTAACGGGACAAAATGTCAATGCTTTAGAAAATTCAATGGGGATAGGTTTAGAAATCTTCAAATATGTCCCCTCAACAAGATAAATATACGGCCCCATTACTTGAGTATCTCCCTCATCTCAGAGTCTGCAGAGTATGTGTTCTTATAGAACTGCTTTGAAGTAGGGAAATACTTTTATGCTCACTTTATAGGTAGGAAACTGAGGGCTCAAAGAAACTAAAGTGCATTATAGAAAGCCTGTGATAGAACAGTGAACTGATTCATAAGATATTTGAACATGCTTAAATAACTGTAGCTAGCTACACTGAATACTGGTAGGAGCCTCACACTGACAACACAAATCTCAGTGATGTGTCAAACAAACTAATTTACAAATTGCCTATATTTTACTCCCCTATGACTTTATTCACTATATAATGCATGAATAGTGAGGATTCTTAAGGCCTTCGGTATATTACTGTATAGTTATAAGCACATATTCCAAATAATTACATCCACATAGACTTAAATCACTATATAGAAATATGTGATATAATATTGTAAGGGACTTCCTCCTATGTCATCAAGTCCAGACCTCAACTATCGGGGCAATCATAGCCACATACGTCACAGGGCACTAAGGTGCCTGCTCCTTTAAGAGCAGAAATGCCTAGGGAGAGGACCCTAGGGGCCAGACAGAAGCCCACAGGTGCAGGTTACTATGACAACAGGATAACAAGTAAATTAGCCTCCACCTGCACCCGGTCAGCTGATTGAAAGAGGCAGGGACCCGGGGCATATATAAACCCCAGGGCTGGGACTAGGGGTTAGTTCTCTGTTAGCAGCCAAGGGGGAAGGAGCTCCCAGAGAAGAAGCTCACCAGAGAGGCTTGACTGCCTGTTCTACTCCCAGTAGGATTAAGAGGCTCCAGGAGCTCATCAGATACCCTGGCCTACAAGGCACTCAGTGCCAGGAGGAAGTTTGATTGTTTTAAACAGACAGGGCGTACCCCGATCCCTTGTATTACATTATAGCCCAGGGGCTTATATTGTAGTTGCTGTTTATACCTATGGATTGGACTGAGGCTATCAGGTAAGGAGAAGGCCTCGCTGGGGGCCCACTACAGTGTGGAAACCCCAGCGCCAGTGTGGGGCTCAGTGACAAGGGGCTGCAGAGACCCCAGTGAGGACAAGAGGCCAAACTATAGCAAGGCCTCAGAAAAGACAATGTTTAAATACCATCTGCAAAGCTTGGAGTGTGGTAAAGGGGTGGTTTTGGAGCCACACACCTAGCCCATATGGCTGAAGGTGTCCCGTGGGGCATCCAGTTTGAAGCAGGATCCAAAATGGGTCTATCAAGTCTATCAAATGGTTCTACCTGTGGGGTCCATCAAGACTGTGTCCAGAATACAAACTCGAGAGCAGCCTCCCGATTAATTAGAATTACCAGGAAGATGTGGCAGGCAAGAGAGGGTGCCTGTGGGGCACGACTGACATAGTCAAGGAGCCCTAGGGGTATCACAGCCTTCCCTGGAGACTCCTTCCCATGATACACATTAATAAATGTATTGAGCTCAATCTTAAACCTAATAATTTTTTTGCCCGTATCTCCACCTCCTATTAGAAAACTGTTTCAAAACCTCTCTCCTTTGATGATTAGCAAATGATTACCAGTCAGACCCTGGTAAAGTCACATACACAAAACAGACAAAAATCTGTGATATTAAGCAGAGTTGCTGATAATCAAAGCTGCACAGCAGATGGCATTTACTTATGTTCTGAGCACTTTATAAAGATGCACCCAGTCTCTCCCAATTTAGATCTGTGGTGCAATCTACACAAGACACTTTACTATATAGTAGCATAGCTTATTGCATAGTAAGCATGTGTACATGCTTAATGAGCAGTAAACCTCACAAATCATGAGTAAATTTGCAACCTGCAAATGCAAATAGCAAATTTATTGCAATTGGTAACTGCTGTAGCACTCATGCAGATGCCTCACTGGGAGCAAATCTGCTCCGGATCAGCTGGCCACCATGGAGACTGCTCCCTGTCCCAGGGAGCTGCCTGCTGCCAGGGTGGGCTCTGCCACTGAAGCCTGGGTGGGGCTCCAAACCCCCTACTCCAAGATCACAATGGGGGACTGGGGATCCTCATCTCCTAGCTCCTGCTTCACCATCGCAATTGGGGAACTGGGAGCTGGGAGATCCTCCCCAGTCTGCTCCCCACCCAGCTCTGTCCTCACAGCAGAGCAGGGAACAAACTCCCCAGCCTCTGCCCCACAATCATGGAGCAGGGGCTGGAAACTGTCCCAGCCAGGGGCAGGTCCCAGCCTCATACCCTGATTGGTTAATAAAGGCACAGGGTGGAAACAGTTGCAGGGGTGAGGTAGGTCCAAGCCCCTTGCTCCAATCTGCTGGTGGGGTAGCTAGCAGCGAGCTAGCTGCTAGCTGACCCACTGGCAGATCAGGGCAGGGGGCTAGGACCCACCCCTCCTCTTCAGCTCTTTCCAAGTTCCCTGCCCCTAATCAGGGAGGCAGGGTCAGGAACTCTCTTAATATCAGCCCCATCCCCCTCTCTCAAACAAACATTAAGCTGTCAAGGACCAGGGCTGACAATCATTTGATTGCTGAGCCTGGCCTCAAATAGCACCTGTTGTGGGGCTATCTCCTGCCAGGATGGTGATCAGGGGGCAGACCCATTGTGTTACTATGATCTGAGAAATGTTATGGCCCATCCCAAATGTTAAACTTTGTATCACACATCTTGCATGGCAGGATATGTAATGCTTAGCATGGGACATAAAATTCCACAGATCCCTATTGTGTCGTTCTTTTAACATAGACCAGGAGCCTAAACAAAACAAATATTTTAGTCTCTTCTCATAACACATGCTTGACATTCTGCTTTCCATTCAAGAAACTCTTTTCTAGTTCTGTTCAATCTGAATACATGACTTTTGAGCATGAGGAATGTACACAATATTTAACATAAGATTTTCCTAGTGCCTTTTTACAATTACTATCTGGACACTGCATTTGCCTTTTTCTTTAATGACTTCTTGACATTGATGAACAAAAAAGAACACACCCACATATTTCTACTTTCTTTTTCATTTCCAACTGATGATCCCCTAACTTATAAACACTTGAGTCCTTATAAACACTTATAAACATTGAGTGCTCGGCATCACACTTTTTACCAGGGTAGGCAATCTTTCCTAGCTGAAGGGTGGAATGACCCAGCCAGGTCAGAAACACACAGGCACTCAGGAGCTAGGATCGTATGCTGCTGCCACTTCTCTCCCTGGCTGTTATTTATACTTCATATTTGAAGATGACCATGGCATCATTGGTTGGCTTGATTTCTGTGAACATGTGAATGGCTGAATCAGGCTAATTTTTGTTTTGAACTCTCTTTGGCACACTGAGCAAGAGATGCTAATTTGGGTTGTTTGATCAACAACAGACATGCTGCTGTTGCGAGATTTATGTTGTCTGCACTTCTGCTCTGCCTCAGCAGTTCTTCTCCATGCATAAATGGTAGTTCTGTCTTCTCCTTCCATAAATGGTATGGATGAGGCTTCAACAGGTGGAACAATCGTGAGCAAGATTTTCCCAAGACTTTGGGTCAACACTGAAAGGTTTTGAGGAATACTTGAAGGAGACTTGATGCATTTCTTTTGGCCTTCCTAAGAGTGCTTTTCTTCCTTTAGCTCACTATAAAATATCATCTTTGGTGGTCGCTGATCTGACATTCTAGTGATATAGCCTGTCCATCTCATTTGGGATTTCATCAACAGAGAATGCGGATGCTTGGAATGCCTGCCTGAATAAGAACCTGTGTCTGGGACCTTGTCTTACCATCTTACCTCATCAGTTTCTTCAAACAGTCAATGAGAAAGTGCAGTATTGCCAACTCTCATGATTTTTGGCATTGTTCTTAAAGTCTATGCTTTGGGAATGTGAAAAACCTAGCTTTTTCTTTTATATATATTTATATTTAATTTAAGTTTATATAGATATATGAAAGAAAGCTACGTTTTTCACATTCCCAAAGCAGTCTTTAAGAACAATGCCAAAAATCATGATTCAGCTTCATATCATGGTGTCTCTACACCATCCATGTTTCACATGCATACATCAGGACTGGCAACACAATGGCTTTGTAGACCTTCAATTTTGTTTTTTAACTGATGCCTCTCCATTCCCATGTATTTGTATGTAGTTGGCCGAAGGCCATGTTTGCTTGAGCAATTCTAGCATTGGTTTCATCATTAATGCGAACTACATGTGACAGTGTACTGCCGAGATAGGTTAATTTGTCCACTGCCTAGAGTGTTTGGGCATTCACTGTGATGGTAGGTGCTACGTAAGGCTTTCCTGGTACAGGCTGGTGCATCACTTCTGTCTTCTTAGTGTTAATTGTGAGACCAAAGTTGTCACAACCTGAAGAGAAATAGTCCATACTCTGCTGCATGTTAGACTCAGATTTGGCATTGAGGGAACAGTCATCAGCAAACAGAAGATCATGGCCAGTCACTTCCTATAACTTCATCTTCAACTGTAGTCTCCTCAAATTGAAGTTTGCCATCAGCCTGGTAACCAATGTCAATCCCAGTGTCACAGTTACAAAAGGCATCTGCAAGCTTGGCAGAGAACATCATACTGAATAGAGTTGGGGCCAACATACAGTCCTGCTTGACTCAATTGGTGATAGGGAATGGTTCTAATGACTTAATGTCATCCACAACATGAGAGAGCATGCCATCATAGAATGGCCAGACCACTGCAATGAATTTATCTGGACCACCAAATTTTGTCGTGATCTTCTAAAGGCCCTCCCAACTGACTGTATCAAATGCTTTTGTAGGTCAATGAAAGTCATGTACAGGTTGGAGTTCTGTTCCTGGCATTTCTCCTGAAATTGACCAGTTGCAAACACCATGTCTGTGGTCCTGCATCCTTTTCTGAAACCACACTGACTGTCAGACAAGTTCAATGTGTTGTACAAGGTGATTCAAAAGAAGACTGGTGAGGATTTTACCAGCTATTGACAGCAAGGAGATGCCCTGATGGTTGTTATAGGATTGTCTATTGCCCTTCCGCTTGTGTAAGTGGTTGATGAATGCATCCTTGTACTCCTGGGATCTGGTACCTGAGTCCATATTGACTGGAAGAGTTCAGTAAGTTTCAAAGCCATGTGTGAACCTCTGGCCTGGAAAACCTCTGCTGGTATAGCATCTGCTCCAGGTGCTTTACCATTTGACAGCAGGTTAATTGTTTTCACAGTCTCAGACAGCACTGGGGTATCAGCAAGAGATATGGTAACATCTACCTGAGGCAGTCGAACAATTGCCTACTCATTTATAGATGATTGTTGATTGAGGGTGTTATTCAAGTGTTCTGTCCGTCTCTGCAGTATTTTTCCTTTATTGTTGAGTAGTGTAGTGCCATAGGTACCCAGTATCAGAGATGTTTCATAGATTTCATAGACATTAGGGCTGGAAGGGACCTCAGAAAATCAAGTCCAGCTCCCCGCCCAAAGGGCAGGAAGTCAGCTGGGGTCATAGGATCCCAGCAAGATAAGCATCCAATTTACTCTTGAAGGTGTTCA
>NW_017728906.1:97208346-97210145 GCF_001723895.1 Crocodylus porosus
TTGTTCCCCAAGCTCCTGGCATTAGTGTACAGGCAGGCAAGTGTCCCCTTGGGGGCTCTTGCCTTGCCCACAGATTGACCAGATGACCATGGTCCGTAGACTGTCCTCAGACCATCATAGAAGTTCTTCATATAGTTCCTGTTTGTGTAGGACTGAATTTCATCTGCCTTGTTGCTCAACCATGAGTTTTCCATCTCTGTATTTGCACTGGACAATCCCCTTGAAGTTACTGAAGGCTGCCTTCTTAGATGTCAAAGTGCTGTCTTCTAAACAGGCCTTGTGGAGCCGATGTCTCCCATTCAGTAGTCTCCCTATATCTGTATTGTTTTCATCAAACCAATCTCGATATTTGTGTGTGGTGGGACTGAAGGTGTTGGCTGCAGCAGACTAGATGGAATCTCTGATGGATGCCCAATTTTCTTCAACGTTATTGGAGTTTACATCAATTGTTACTAGCTGGCTACACAGTTCTTCAATGAATGCCTGTTTCATATTCTCCTGTTTCAATGTGAAGACACTGAGCATTTTGGGTGCTTTTTTTGCCTTGTGGTCATCTACTAGGATGTATCCAGGTATTCAGCTTGGAAATTATGGGCCTGTGGTCAGTCCAGCATTCTGCACTTCTCATGGCCTTTATCACTCTGACATCCTGTCTCTTTTTCTAATGATGATGTAATCAACAAGACACCAGTGCTTGGAGCATGGGTGCATCCAAGATGTATTGTTGTGGCTTGGCAGATGGAAGACTGTGTTGGTGATGAGGAGGTTGTTTGGTGCATTTCCTCAGCAGGAGGAGCCCATTGCTGCCGCAATTCCCAAGACCATTTTTTTCTAATGATACCTGGCCATACCTAGTGATCTAAGCCAACTCTAGCATTAAAGTCACCAAGGATGATGAGCTTCTCTGCATTTGGCACTTCTGTGATAAAAGACTTCAGATCTTCATAACAATTTTCTTTAATCATATCTGGGTTGGTCATAGTGGGTGCACAGGCACTAATGACAGTTGCACATCTTTGCCTAGACAGTGGGAATCTCATTAGCATCAGTCTGTCATTCTCTGCATTTGGGAAATTTGTAAGCTTGCTGACTAGCTGTTTTGATGGCAAACCCAACACCAGCTTCACATCACCTTTCTTTACTATGGCCACTTCAGAAGAAGGCTCGTTTTTCAATTAGTTGTTCCTCTTCAGAGTTTCACTCAGGGCCACTATCTGAATCTTGAATGTGACCAGTTCTCTACCAGCTAGAGCTGTTCTTTTCTCTGGTCTATCTGCTGTTGTACAGTCTGTTAGCATGAGCACATTCCAAGTATCAGTGGTAAGTAGTGTCACCTTTGTTTTATTTGTCTTTTTGTGTGGTTTTTGACCACTATGGTGGGATCCCCATCTGCTGCAGTACATTGATCAGCATTAAGGTGAAGCAGACAACGTTTAGGGCACCTTTTCTTCCTCATGTTAGAGGTGATCAGTGTGATCCTAAATAGGGCTGCTCAGCCACCCATGAGACTGCCAAATTTCACTGCTGCTTTAATCCAGTGAAAAGAGGCTGTATGTCCTGAGCCACTTGCGTGAAGATCCGCAGTGCATTTACACCTGTTGCTTACGCAGGGAAAATATACACAGCTGGCATTCATTGCTGCAATAGCACAGGAAGGCAATACGGCACAGGTAAGGAACGGGAAGGTTAGAGACAAAAAGCCCTTTAGGACTTGGAGCGAGGGGGTAGCAAAAGCACCAGTCACAGGGCTCAAGTGCCTATATACTAATGCTAGGAGCATGGGGAACAAGCAGGATGAA
>NW_017728906.1:97210156-97223858 GCF_001723895.1 Crocodylus porosus
GGGAGGTGGTGCTCTCCCCTACCCTGGGGGTCTTCACTGCTTATGCAGGGGGTCGGACTCGATGATCTATTGAGGTCCCTTCCGACCCTAGCATCTATGAATCTATGAATCTATAAGGCATGCCCCACCATCAAATGTTGCCAAAGTGTATGTCCACTAGTCAGATCCCAGGGTTCCATGGGCAAGATCAAGCCTGTGGGATCTAACCCTATAGGTTGCTGGCCCCGACTTTATAGTTTTAATATTAATCCGACTGTAAAGTCATCCAGTTCTTCCTATATGATTTTTCAAATATCCTCTGTTTTGACAATATATCCCATCTTTCACCAGCAGATTTCACGAGCACACTCCTACTTTTTGTTCCAAGATTTTAATTATTTAATAAAATTGCTATCAAGACCCATTCTCAAGGAACTCTACTGATAAATTCCAAGCACCATGTTAGCACAACAACTTGTTATCTATCCTTTAATATTCTCCTTACCAGACAGTGTACCAACACCCATCTTCTCCTGTTTAACTAAAAAGTTCCTATGGAATAGTATATCAACTGCTTTATTAAACTTGAAACAGATTAGGTCTATCACATTTTCTTGACCAAAAATCACTTATTCTGTCTGGTACAATCCACCTTTGAAAAATTTACATTGCATTTTATGTCACTTTCAATCTACCTCCGTATCTGTAACTATTTTAACTCTTTCTTCCTTTTTACATTAGTTCTAAAGCCTTCCATATTACTGAAGTCAAATTAAGGATCACTTAATGTCTGAATCATTTTTCCCCTCTCATTAAAGATAACATTATGTGTGCTATTCTCCAGTCATATGGCTACCCCTAATTTAACAGTCTTATTATTAACTTACAGTTCTAGGATGGAGATCATCTATAATTCTGTGCAAACTGGGAAGCATTCAATTCAGATTTGGCCAGTTCGGAGGACAGCGATTCGATTTGGATCACTGTCCCAAATCAATTCAGCCGAATTGGCTTCATAAGATTCAGCACGGATTCAGAGAAATGTGGTGATTCGGCCATAGACTACAATGGGAAATCAGTGAAATACCTATAATTTTGTCATTTTTGGCAGATTTGGATGAAAACAGCTGGGTGGTATCCCCTTCTGGGGTATGAACCCTGCCAATCTTCAAGGAGATAGGTACAAAGGTTTCTGGGAAACTGCACTTCAAGCTTTTGAAAGCAAAACCTACGACATTTGACTTTGTGTGTGTGTTAAGGCAGAGTGGGATGAAAACAGCAGGGGTGGTAGCCTGTAACAGGGGGCCTTTCCAATGCCAGTTAGAACTCCTCCTGCCCACCTGTTTCTGGGCCAGCCACCCACCCCTCTTTTGCTCAGGCAGAAACAGCTCATAAAAGGGACAGAAAGGCTGCAGACAGGCTTACATGCTATTTCTACATCCCTCTCCCAGAGCACTGGTTGGAAGGGGACTCAGGGAAAGATCCCAATCACCAGTCAACTAGAGATGTCAGTCTTTCTCCCCCTGCTCTCCCTCCCACTTCTCAGTTTCTGTTCCCCTGAAAGACTGCCTTCCAATCTGCAGATCTTGTTCTGAATCTTTTCCGAATCAATTCATAGTCTCTACATCAATTCAGAAGCCTTTTTTATTTATTTATTTATTTATTTTTGACAGTGATCCAAATCAAATCACTGTCCTCCGAATTGGCCAAATCTGAACTGAATGCTTCCTGATTTGATTCGGATTTGGTGATTCAGCCTCCAAATCAGGCCATATCTTTTCCAAATCAAATTGACGATTGAAGCTTCACACACCCCTAATTATCTAATCTCCTGACTTGCTTTCTCTTCAGATGTGAAAGAAAGACACTCATCCTTCTTTGCTATTCTGCCTTTGTCATCCTTACTAAAAAAAAAAATATTTCTTAATTTGGGGGTTATGCCCAGGTTTTTGTTATTCTCAGTTCCATCCATACTGCACATCACTTTTACTTTCCTACTTCTCTTTATGCTTGATATGGGTAAACAAATGGTTTGTGAATTATATCTAATATTCTTTACAAATCAGCTTGACTTACAGCAATTCTCACTTTATCTCTAAGCTTCTTGACCTAATCAGCTCTCCTTCCATTCCTTGTAGGTTGCCTGCTTATTCCTAATACTATATTTTCTCACATATCACATATCCCTAAATAAGATATGCTTGAGACAGAAGTAACAGCTTTTGCCCAATCTGGTCACAAAAAGCAGTTTATAGCCATGACCAAACACAAGTGCATGGCTACGGACAGCTTAAAACATGGCTGATTTGCTGAAAATCTGACCCCGCATCGCGTGAGGGGTCAGATGAAGACATTTCAAACCAAAGCATCTTCTGTAACTTGTGTCTGCCTGCCTGCCAGCCTGTCTCTGTTCTCAGAATGGGAGGGGAGAAAGGGAGCAGAGGAAGCTTAGTCTGAGGGGTTTTCAGCCCCTGCTGGAGGGTGGGACAAGTATTGGATCTCCCTCCCCCCCAAGATGGAGCCCATATCCCCAAGTAGAATCCACCCCACCCTCCAGTGCTGGGTGGGGACCCCCTAGAATGAACTCCCTCATTCCCTTTCACCCCTCCCATTCTGAAAGCTTTGCAGCCTTGTAGGGAGGAGGGGCTGTTGCTAGAGGAAACCAGCAGCCAGCAGCTAGATACCCCTCCCTCCAAGCCAACAGTGAACTTGTGTTTGTTCCAGGAGATCACTGGAATTCAGAACACCAAAGAGACTGAGCAAGCATTAAGGCATATATACTTAGAACACACATATATAATAGCCAATAACAATGACTGAAAGATAAAATCCTTCAGGGACAGATAGCAAGACAACAAATAGGGAACATTAAAAACATGATGAAATGCACTGAAGAATCCTTAAGCCTCTCTGAACTCTGGCAGGCTCTCAAACCAGTCTTCAGTCTCACAGAACAGTCATTTACTGTCTGCCTCAGCTCCCCACCTGAGCCCCACTGCTGTGGTTTATGGAGTCAACCCTGCTGCAGTTCCTGGGTCTCAGCAGGCATCTTGCCAGCTGCTGCTGCTGCTCTCTCTCTCCCCACTGAGACTTTTCTTCACAGGCAATCCCAGTTCCCTTGCCATTTCCCTTCTCTTTCCCCAGCAGCCTGCTGGGAACAGTAGTCCATTACAACAGGAGTAATTATTCTATAAGAATACTTCAAACTTCTGCCTCCATTTCATAGTTTAAATAGAGTATGATATTCTTGTAAAAGTCACATCTGCCTTGATTTCAGAAGGTGAATACTCAGATGGAGTTCCTCCACTGAGAAGTTCCCCGCCCCCCCCCTCCCCATGAATTCCTACTCTTGTGGTCAAATTGGGGAACATCCCCAAATTTTCCTCACAGCACCACTCCTGAGCTATTTGTTAATCTCTATTATCTTGTTACACTTTTCACCCTCTATTCCTAGGAAACATAAGAATTTCACTGAAAATAATCCGAGCTTCTACTTCTTTTACCATCTTCACTTGCCTGGCATTTGTCATCCTTGATACGTTGCAGGAGAAATCTGGCAGTCTCACTTGTTCAAATATAAGACAATCAGATGACTTCTTTCCTACTTCAACCAGAATCCTTTTCATCTTCAGGTACACATCTAGTCTTCCTACAAAAAGATACCCTTCTGTTCTCTGCATCTGCCCTTTTGATTCTTCTGTTATCAGTCTGTGTCACAATCCCAGAATTTCCTGTAATACCAGACCCAAATGCTGCCACCAAGTTTATCACTTTGAATTTTTATACAAGGCAACTTCCTTATTCTGCTTCTTGTGGACCAGACTCATACAATGCCTAATAAAGTAATGTGTCATAGTGACAGTCCTTTTCTACTACCTTCTGCCAGGTCCTGAAATGATACTAAGTCCAGGAAGCCTCTTTCTCCTTGATTGTGTCATCTGCTGGAATCTGAGCAACACTTCATAGTGACACCTTATAGTCAACCAGGCCTCTGCAGAATCTCCAAATATTATTACAGCTGCATGTCCAACCATAGTTTTGCTTCCCACAGTACCATCAGTTGTGGTGATATTATCTAATATTCTCCATAACCTATGCTTCAGGCTCTTTCCCTTCTATCTACAGAAGGGGGGTGTCAAATTCATCAGGCTCTGTGGGCTGGATAAGTGATGTGGAGCCAGCCTGCAGGCTGGATTGGACCCATAGACATGTCCTGCAAGCCAGATACACTTTGTGACATGGGTCTTGTGTAGGTACTGCAAGCAGCACACACCCCAGATTGGCCCCAAGTACTGAACAAAATGCATGCTGGCCCTTGCTCATTGTGTCATATACAGTGTGTATGCTGTCCCTGGCTCTGGCCCCAAGTGCTGCATTCAGTGAGTGTGCCATATCCAGCCCTGCATATCACGTGCAGCAGGTGCCAGACCACTGACCCCATGCACTACATGAAGCATGCACCGTAAACTATCCCCACACCCCACATGCAGTGTGCGACAGCCTCAGCCCCAGGCTCACATGCTGCATGCAGTGCACACTCCATATCTGGCCGTACATATTACATGCATCGTATGCCATATCTTTGACATCCCCTGCTATAGAAGAGCTGGCTTTCTACTTCCACTTGCAAAAACTTATGTATCATTCCATTTCTTCCTTGGCTTCCAAAGCTTTGGCTGTTTCATCTTCTCCTCTTCTGCTCTGCTGGCTCCAGCTTTCTCTTTTTATTCTTTGCTAGCCCCATCTTTTGCTTGCTTCTCTTCCCCATACTCAAGTGCAGCAAACCTGTTCTTCACATGTATTTCTTCCCTAACAGTATTTCTCCCTCTGCTGTGTCCCCATGGTCAACTCCATTCTCTGGGTTGCTTCTGCAGCCTTCAAACACAGAGCTTAGACCAATGTGCTTCTGTAGGCCCTGCCCTTTAAATCATGGCCATTCAAAATCTTATAGTATATTTTTATAATATTAGGGACTATTAAACTCAAAGCACTGGACAATTTTTTTACTTGAATAACCACATTCTCATGAACTAAATTTCCATGGAAGACTTTTCTATGCTCATTACTTTTGCTACTCTTTAAGCTGTTTTGTAATTTTTCTACTGTAAAGTTGCTAAGTTCTACTCCATATGTAGTTGCATAAGACTAAACCAGGGCTGTCCAAGTTTTAAGAGGCCAAGAGCTGTACCAGCTTGGTCCATATGCACCCGAGGCCACACACTGCCTGCCCCAAGCGATGCAAGTGGGTACACTACTCCTTACTGTGTCCATCCATGTTGGGTCTGGATGCTCCCTCTCCCTCCTCCCCGCAACACTTTACTCTACCATGCTGCATATGCAGAAACTCTTCCTGCCCTATCCCGTACCTGTGCTCTACTGTACTGTAAGCAAAAGATGCTTCCTCTCCCCTCTCCCATCCCCATTATGCTCCACTGTGCCACACATGTGAAAGCTGCCTCTTCCCTCCCCACTGTAGCATATCACATTGTGCATGGGGTGCCTCCCATTTCTGCACTACATCACTCAGCATTGTGTGTGGGCACCCCACCAGCCTCCTCCCTAGTGCTCCAAGCTGTGGGACACGATACAAAAACTGGATGAGGGGAAAGGGGTCTGAAGACTCTGGCTGCTAGGGCAGCTGGAATGATGGGTGGCATGGTCACCAGGTGGGACCTCTAGGGCTGCAAACTGACCACTCATAGGCCGCATGCAGTCTGAGGATCACCAGTTGGACAGCCCTGGACTAAATGATTCCTGTATTCATAGTCTAGGGGCCTGATCTGCAATTAAAATGATGGCTTCTTTACACTACTCCATCAGTTAGGTGGGGCTGAACAAAGGTATAAATGTAATCTTCAAACTACCCATTTAAAATCCCTCTACTATTGAAATAGAGACAAAAGAGAAGACATATTTAATAGGTGATCTACACTTAGATGTTTTATCAGTAACACCACTATTGTGAAAATATATGTGTAATTTTTTTCTTCCTTAATTATACTGTCATTGCTAATATGACAAAACTTGTTAGCACAGTCAAGCCCTTAGTGGGAATCTGGCCCTGTACAATTGCTTGAGACTTTGTAACGCATTTTTAATCTATTTAGAAATCATTCTTGATGTGATGAATGAAAACTACACTCAGTTATGCCTGGGATGAATTTGGCCTAATATCTACAGAGCTATTTAAAAAATATTTCTACAGATAAAGGCATATAGAAAATGAAAACTCAACTAAAAGGAAAGCTTTTCAGTCTTACCCAAAAATCCATGCCAAGCTTTGAGGTTCATTCCTACAGTTCTTTCATATCACAGTATCTACTTCGAGGAAAAAATCTTCAGAACTGAGGGACTGAACAGTAAGTAATAATAAATTAGTCTTCTGAGGACAAATCATGGTCCCAGCCTATAGAAGCCTAAAATATACTTAGTATTCCCTCTTCCACTTGCTTTTGAATGCTGCATTACTTATAAGTCGTACGTTCAGTTCTCATACCATAAACAAGAAAACTGCAGAGCAGAGGGTTAACAGAGCTGGAAGTTCTCCTATCCATTCAGGCAACACTTTAAAATACTGAAATGCACTGCAGTGTTGTTTGGCATAATGCTGCTCAGATAGCTTGTCTAGGACTGCTGATCTGATGTTGGCGGATTCAAGCAGAACTCTTGCTCTAAAAATACTTGAAAGCAGTTCAGTTTTCCTAAGTTCTTTTAAAAAAAAAAAAAAAAAAGAATACTGGGCCAAACTCAGTCCCACTGTAAATACTTTATAACAAATACAATTTCTATCGCCTACTATAGGCATGAATGTCTTCCATTAATTTTAAGTAATATAACCCATCTGTACCAGCAGAACATTTAGTAAGCTGACAGATGGTAATTAAATCCCTGATTTTTTTCCTAGTAGGGTCAGGAAAATAAACTACTAGGAACAGGCTTATGGTATACACAGCTATTTTGAGTACCTATAAGCACAAATTCCTGGGGACCGATTGTGGACCAACAGCATTCCAATGCATGAATTAATTGCATTTATTATTATAGTACCTAGGGATGAATCAAGAATAGATCCACATTTCAAACAGACTACTACATGCAGTTTATGAGGTACAACACATGGAGCAGAGAGGTGTGCTTAAGCATATGTTTGCTATCAGGGTGATGCATAGGGGGTGCACGTGGGTGCACATGGACCTCTTGCAAAAAGGCACTACAGACACTGTCGGAAGCATGAGTGGAAAGCTGCAGCTCACCACACCACCGCCAGCACTGCCAGCAGCATCTGTGGGAAAATCACCCCTAGCTGCTGCCAACGCTGCCAGTGGCACCTGCAGGTGGTCACTGACACCTGGTCGGCACTTGTCACCCCACTGCCAACAGTGCTAGCGGAGTCTGCGGGAGCTCCCTGCTCACCACTGCCAGGCTCCCACCACTGCCGACGCAGCGTGCCCTCCCAGCCTCTGGGTGTACATGCCATTCATGTTTGCTATGGTCAGTGAGACATAGATATGTCCTCAGGAAAAAGGCACAAACATACAAGAATATACAATGGACCTTTCTCAATCTGACAAAGCAGAGGCAGGATTAAAAAACAGTGTATAGCACATTGTCCTTTTTTTTTGGAAGGTAGCTAACAACATTTGGAGAAATTCAATAATCAATGTTAATTATTTTGCACAGTAAATTACTTATCTTAGCATGCATTTTTTTATCATTTGAATAAATAAAAGAAGAAATCCAAGCTAAATTAAAATATAGTACGTGTTGTACATAATAAGCTTTAGAGGTGTTGGGAAAGAGACACAGCCTAGAGTAGCAAAATGGCTATGAATGGGTATGTTTACACATGCAATTAATGTGCAGCAATAAACTCTGGTGAATAACATGCCAGAGTTTATTGCTCCTGGGCACCACATTTGAACATGCGCCCAGGACTGCAGCATGTTGAGCTAGATCAGAGCAGCCTGGCAGGAGGCACAGGAAATCAGCCTGTCAGCTCAGAGATGCTCCAACTTGGCTCAACATGCCTGGGAGGGGCTAGTTGGGACACTAAGGTGTTCCAGTGTGTGGCTAGCTGGCAGGTAGCCCCCACGCTGAAGCACCCTCTGCCCCAGCCAGTGCCTTCAGCATGTACACATGCATTGCTGCAGAGTAAAAAACTCCACCATAGGATAGTACTTGTATTTACAAGTACTAACCTGCAGCATAGTTGATTAGTATACTCGGTCCTAACAGCACTACATCTGTAGACGCTGGGACGTTTACTGCAGAGCTAATTAGGCAACTCTGAAGTAAACATCTCATATGGATGTGCTCAATGACATATAGTTATGGAGCTTGCAAAAAGGGGAAGGCAAAACAGAATCAGAATTTTTTTATGACATCTGGGTGCCCTTTACATCTATTGGATGTCCTTAGTGACTAACCTTTAGAATAAAGATTTCAGTGAACATAGTAATCTATGAGGCTTCACTCTTAAGTGAGAGAAGGCTGAGATGGAAAAGTTTATTTTCAGCTGGATACTCCATGAAGGTGTATAAGCCTCCTTCATATAATGTTTACAGCACCCCAAGGGAAAATCTCAAACTATGAAGCTCCCCTATCCGATCCCACTTATGTGCATAATAGTCAGACTCAGGGATGACACTGATCTGTGTGGCTACTAGCAGATGTCAAATTCTTCCTGGTTGATTACTTCATAGCTAAGGAAGATTAGGGGGTGGGAGAATTTAATTTTTAAAAAGCAAAATGATGATAATTATTCATTCTCTATTGTTCTACGTTATTTTTAGGACCTATTTTGAAATTTTTGCTTAGGCAAATCTTACCTCTAACATGAGAGTTTTGCCTGTGTATGAATTTCAGGATTTTGCCCACACTGGGATGAGATTGAGTTGCTGCCTCTGAATTTACATCTTGTAGGCTTTCAGTATAATCAGACTTTAAAACAGAAAAGGGCTGGAATTCTTTTGTTACAAGGGAAATGAAAAGGAAGGTAAAAAAACTGAAATACATTTAATTAATTCACAAGGGTTTATGAAGTGTTAAGCATGATAAAAAATTGTGCCATAACAGAAGTTGCCTGTAGCTCATATTAATTTTATCCATTCCCACACTGCACATTAGACACAGCCCATGAAATGCTCTAACCTCAAGGCAAAGTAATTACTAATATCAGATGTTCATATGAAGACAGTTCAGTATTGGAAAAAAGATTTCCCTCCAATTTCTATGTCCATTTTCACCTAGATTAAATGTTGCTAAAGATATTAAGTCACAGTTCAGAAACTATTGCTTATCTAACAATATTTCTGCCTATCTATAAGATTAAATTTACTATTTCCAAACATGGGCTGTGCAGGTATAATAGGGTCAAACCTGTCCTGAAGAGTGCTGAGTGTATAGAATGAGAACAAATCTAGCTACTGCATGTTAAAACCATTAATAAAAAAACACGGAATTGTTACAAATGTATACGAGTGAAGACCATGCGACTTTTGTAAAACTATAATGTATATAGGACAGTTCCACTAACACAAAGGCTTGGAAGACATTCCAAACCTTCAAAAAAACCAGTTTATAATCAATAAGGATAAAAGTATGCAACACATGAACTGCACAGGATGCAAATGAACTCTATATTATTTCAAATCTTGCTTATATCTATATGTACCCTAATACAATTCTAGAAAAATCATAGGAGGCAAGTGAGGTGTTTCCTAGAAGTGCTCAGCATTGCCCTAACCGTGCTTCCACTGAGCATTTCTGAGAAACCTCCAAGAAGAAACATGAGAGTTGAATAAGACAAATGTTACCTGCCCTCGAAGAGGTATATTTTCTCAAATGTAACAGATAAAAATAGGATGTTTTAGGATCTTTTTACTTATTAAATAACTAAGAGACAATAGTTTGTTACACTTTCAATATGATGTAAATTAATCATAAAAAGAATGCAATATATATAAAATACAAAATTCTATTTGTATTATAACCAGGGATTAACATTTTCCATTCACTGCAGGAAAATGTGGATTTTCTCCTTCAAAGGAGAAAAACATGAGATGTTAACGATGTGGAAGATTTCCAACCTGCAAGGGGCTACTCGGGGCTGGGCGGGGGAGCAGGACACCAGGAGTGCCATGTGCATGCGTGTGCATGCACACATGAACATGACTGGGAATACAGCAAGGTATCAGTGGAGAGCAGCTCCCCCAGCTGCCTGCAGGTAAGTCTACGGGGGGAAGAGGACAAAGGGGACGTGGGGTAGGTGCAGACTGAGGTGGCCACAGTGATGGAGGGAGTGGGGCAGCATTGGCAGCTGGAACTGGGACTGGGGGTGTTGCCTAGCTGGGGCAGTGTCTGGGACCAGAGCAGGAATACACAGCCACAGGGCCTGGATGGGGAATGGGATGGAGCCACAGGTGGCTCATCCAAGGGGCTGGGGAGGGTGGAGCTGGTTCCCTGCTGCTGCATGCACTCCCAGGGAAGGGGCATTGGAGGGCACATGTCCCTCCAGATTTGTATGTGGGGTGGAGGAGGATGTGAGCTACCCACTGCAGGCTTGGGGCTCCCAACCGTGCTACCCTCCCCACTAAGGGTCTCCGTGGCTCAGCGGGCAGGACCCAGCATGGGAGGCCAGAGTGGGGCAGTGAGACTTGGTGCCACCACCACCACTACCAGGAGCCCCATGACAGCTGTGCCACCACAGCAAGGTACCTCCTCCCTGCCTGGCAGCTGTAGGGGTGAGGGTAGTGGTAGCAGTATGGAGTTGTGCCCCACCACTGCTGCCACACAGGCAGAAGGCACCTCACCATGGCAATGCAGTTGGCACGGAGTTCCTGGTGATAGAGGCAGCACTGAATCTCTCTGCCTGGTTCCACCCTCCTATGCCAGGTCCTGCCCACTGGGCCATGGTGACCCTGGGGGAAGGACAGCAGGGCAGGGTGCCTCAAGCCCCACAGCTGGCAACCTGCATCCTCTCCCCCAACATGGGCTCTACTCTGGCTGTGCTCTGGTAGCTGGGGATCCCCTCCGGCAGGGCAGGAAGGGAGCAAGGAAGTGTGGGTCAGGAGTAAGGGGCACCAGCAGGGATTGGGAGCTGGAGGTCAGGAGTAAGGGGCACTGGAAGGGCTAGGGAGTGAGGGGCACTAGCAGAGCTGGAGGTGGCATGGCTTGGGAGTGAGGGGCAATGGCATGGGCAGGACACCAGAATATCAGGGCTGCTCAGTACCACAAAGCAGCGGGGTGGCATGGGGAGGGGGAGAGCCATAGATGGGCCCATGTCCTGGTGAGCAGAGAGGGCACGGGGAGCTTTGACTTTTTTCCTTGATAAAAAAACAAAATGAAATGTCATAATATACAGATAGTTAAAATTTATTTTATTATAAATGATTGAGGCACTAGTAGGCTTCCAAATTGTTTTAAAACTGTAAATATATTAATAAAGCATTGTGTTCAATCAAAAACCTATATATATAGTGGTGTTTCATTTTAATCACAGAACAGAACCCAATTTGGGTTTTTTTTAAATCAGAGAATTTGAGATTTTTAAACAGAGAAAACCAGAATCCCTGATAACACAGTACTCTAGGGACTGTTTATTCATACATGAAACTACAGTCTCTTTCGTAAAAACCCCCATAGACCCAGATAATAGGCTATAAAAAGCATGAGGGCTTGTTATAACCACAACTGGTTTTATTTTAAATAATAAGAGCTATGGATCATGAAATAGTAACACATTCAATGCTTCTATGGTTTTTACCAATATTCCGGTCATCTCAGACCCTAAAGGATGCTCGGTTCTCAAGAAACATATATACAGTATTTTTATATGGTGGTTAAGATGGCAGGAATTTGGGCCAAAACTAACAGAAACCATCTAATAGAAATTTTGCCTTGTATTTTGGCAACAGTAATGACAATGTTTATAATGGATTAGTCCTACACTCCATCATGCCTGAGAGCTGTGGTTTTAGATACCAGTACTATTGTAAGCACACCAAACCAGAAAATAAAAGTACACATTTTGCATTTACACTAAGTGGGACCAATCATGGATGTCAATGATAACTTTAGAATTATAAATGGAGTCAGAAATGGCAAAATGCTAAGGAAAGATTGTACTGAGAAGCTCAGATAGCATAAGATAACTTTGATGTTTTGATATAAGCAAATGGAAGAACTAGCAAATAGCATTTCTACTCTTTAATTAAGCTCAATCATGAGTTGCTGGACCCTGTGCTGGTTCTGGATGCTTTGGAAGCCAGTAGCAGGAAGACAAAATATTTTATTCTACTGGAGTCTAGAAGCAATATTATCACCATTTCTTTCAGCTTTAGACCTCAGACTATACTTATTCATATCTTTGTTATTCATAGTTTACACTAAAATAGCATAGTATACCAAGAGTATAAGACGACCATTTCAGCCACAGAAAATACAGAAATATGTTTGTTTAATTATAATATTGTGATAGAATGTTTTAAGCTTAAATATTAAAAGGTGCATTATTTCTGGGCTGGACTGGACTTACAAAGTTATGAATGGACTTAATTATTATCAAGGATCTTAGTTTTCTCTGATAAAAAAAAAATCCCCAACTTTTGGACTTAAAAAAGTAACCCCCAAACCACATTTTTCCATGATATATTAATGGCATTTCATTTTAATCATGGAAAAATGTGGATTTGGTGTTACTTTTATATCCAAAAATTGCTTTGTCTTTAATCACAGAAAACCAGGACCTCTGATTATTATTCTCAGTAAAATTGATCAACTGAACTTCTTAACATGGCTTAATCAGGCAGGGACTGATGGTAGTTTGGTTTCACTAAGAACCTTTCTTAGTGAACTCCTGAACTGCTAACACATTAAGCATATTGGTACATACTCTCCCTTAAGAAAACACTAAAAAGATTATTTGTCCTGGAGTCCCGGAAAAATAGTTGCTTAAAAACAGGAGATGCTCTAACATGACGGGGTTAATTATTAACCCAATTTAAATGCATGGGAAAACATGTACGCTGTTGGTTTATTTCCCACACATTCATATAAGGAAATTCTTTACAGTGTTTCTTAGAAATATATGCTACGTTGTCACCAAAAATCATGGATTCACTGAGGTTTGCAGACAATTCTCTTAATTCCTCTTCAGAATACTTCCTTTTAACTGAAAGCTGAGGATTCTCCCACCACTGTTTGCTGTGAATTTTTTTAAAATATGCTCAATAGTATCTGACAGAGACTTGCCTACCGGAAACAATAGCTCTGACATGTAAGTAATCCCTCCATCACACCTAAGTGGCATCCCAGATATCAATGGTGATATTTTAACAGTCTATACTAATATCTCACTAATCATTAGCGCAGGACAGAACTATAACCCACATCTGCTACCTGCCAGGAGATAATACTAACCTGCAGGCTGTGAAGCAGAGCTGTCCAACTTCTGAGTGCCCAGGGAACATGTGCCTCCAGGAATACTTGATGTGTCAAACCACACGACATTCAGCCCCAGACCTCCTGTAATGTGCGAATGCCCTTGGACCCTGCATGTAATGCTGCACCAGGTAGGCTTCCCCCCACTCTTCCATTCATGTGTCCCCATGCCATGTAGGATCCCTCAGTCCCCACAGGCTTCCCAGCCACAGGCTACCTCGGCCCTATATGTTGCCCTGCACACAGCAGTGGGGGCAGGAGGTAGAATTCATAGGACGGACAG
>NW_017728906.1:97223869-97253082 GCF_001723895.1 Crocodylus porosus
TGCTTCTATGGTTTTTACCAATATTCTGGTCATCTCAGACCCTAAAGGATGCTCGGTTCTCAAGAAACATATATACAGTATTTTTATATGGTGGTTAAGATGGCAGGAATTTGGGCCAAAACTAACAGAAACCATCTAATAGAAATTTTGCCTTGTATTTTGGCAACAGTAATGACAATGTTTATAATGGATTAGTCCTACACTCCATCATGCCTGAGAGCTATGGTTTTAGATACCAGTACTATTGTAAGCACACCAAACCAGAAAATAAAAGTACACATTTTGCATTTACACTAAGTGGGACCAATCATGGATGTCAATGATAACTTTAGAATTATAAATGGAGTCAGAAATGGCAAAATGCTAAGGAAAGATTGTACTGAGAAGCTCAGATAGCATAAGATAACTTTGATGTTTTGATATAAGCAAATGGAAGAACTAGCAAATAGCATTTCTACTCTTTAATTAAGCTCAATCATGAGTTGCTGGACCCTGTGCTGGTTCTGGATGCTTTGGAAGCCAGTAGCAGGAAGACAAAATATTTTATTCTACTGGAGTCTAGAAGCAATATTATCACCATTTCTTTCAGCTTTAGACCTCAGACTATACTTATTCATATCTTTGTTATTCATAGTTTACACTAAAATAGCATAGTATACCAAGAGTATAAGACGACCATTTCAGCCACAGAAAATACAGAAATATGTTTGTTTAATTATAATATTGTGATAGAATGTTTTAAGCTTAAATATTAAAAGGTGCATTATTTCTGGGCTGGACTGGACTTACAAAGTTATGAATGGACTTAATTATTATCAAGGATCTTAGTTTTCTCTGATAAAAAAAAAATCCCCAACTTTTGGACTTAAAAAAGTAACCCCCAAACCACATTTTTCCATGATATATTAATGGCATTTCATTTTAATCATGGAAAAATGTGGATTTGGTGTTACTTTTATATCCAAAAATTGCTTTGTCTTTAATCACAGAAAACCAGGACCTCTGATTATTATTCTCAGTAAAATTGATCAACTGAACTTCTTAACATGGCTTAATCAGGCAGGGACTGATGGTAGTTTGGTTTCACTAAGAACCTTTCTTAGTGAACTCCTGAACTGCTAACACATTAAGCATATTGGTACATACTCTCCCTTAAGAAAACACTAAAAAGATTATTTGTCCTGGAGTCCCGGAAAAATAGTTGCTTAAAAACAGGAGATGCTCTAACATGACGGGGTTAATTATTAACCCAATTTAAATGCATGGGAAAACATGTACGCTGTTGGTTTATTTCCCACACATTCATATAAGGAAATTCTTTACAGTGTTTCTTAGAAATATATGCTACGTTGTCACCAAAAATCATGGATTCACTGAGGTTTGCAGACAATTCTCTTAATTCCTCTTCAGAATACTTCCTTTTAACTGAAAGCTGAGGATTCTCCCACCACTGTTTGCTGTGAATTTTTTTAAAATATGCTCAATAGTATCTGACAGAGACTTGCCTACCGGAAACAATAGCTCTGACATGTAAGTAATCCCTCCATCACACCTAAGTGGCATCCCAGATATCAATGGTGATATTTTAACAGTCTATACTAATATCTCACTAATCATTAGCGCAGGACAGAACTATAACCCACATCTGCTACCTGCCAGGAGATAATACTAACCTGCAGGCTGTGAAGCAGAGCTGTCCAACTTCTGAGTGCCCAGGGAACATGTGCCTCCAGGAATACTTGATGTGTCAAACCACACGACATTCAGCCCCAGACCTCCTGTAATGTGCGAATGCCCTTGGACCCTGCATGTAATGCTGCACCAGGTAGGCTTCCCCCCACTCTTCCATTCATGTGTCCCCATGCCATGTAGGATCCCTCAGTCCCCACAGGCTTCCCAGCCACAGGCTACCTCGGCCCTATATGTTGCCCTGCACACAGCAGTGGGGGCAGGAGGTAGAATTCATAGGACGGACAGTAAAGCCAGAAATTCCATTGGCAGCAGCAGCTGGAATGGTGCATGGATTGGGAGCCCAGAGGCCACAGGTTAACCCCTCAAGGCTGGATATGGCCTGCAGGCCACCAACTGGATAGCCCTGCTGCAGACTATTCAGGAACACGGGAATTCTCTTAAACACTAATTTTGAAACTGGTCTACATTGTATAAAGTGCTTTATTAGTCATTGGAGGAGTGACTGGAACATAGAATTTACCTCCAAGTTGAGTACTATAACCACTGAGCCCCAGAATCATTCTCCATGCTCTCTGGCCAGTGAGTACTTAAGTATTCCACATAAAGCATCAACAGGAGAGACTAACCTCAGCAGCAACCTGTAGGGTATTTTCATATGGAGGTATGGATTTGAAACTCCTCTAGCAGAAGAGAGCTGAAACTCAGGTAAGTACTCTAGAACAGGTGACTAGATAAAAGGGAAGGCAATACTACCCTCCCTCATTCCTCCAGCTGTTTTTAAAAGACTGATGCTGGTTATATGTCTAGCTGCAAGTTGGGAACCCCACATGACGAGGTAGGTAAATCTTGGTGCCTAACTTGGGGTGGTTACTTTCCCTAGGTCGCAAGGTACCTTCTCTTGCTACATTTCCTTACCTTTCATTCACTGCTTATAAACCCTGGGGCACTATTCAGGCAATACCAGTGAATGCTGGCCCACTTGAAATGGTATGCTATCAAACAGTACGAACAGGTATAGGCATTAAAAATAGACATAAGTAATTGTAAAGCTAGGTCAAATACTCAGCAATTTCAACTGTTGCTTTAAAGTGTGCTGTAAAATAAATACAGACCAGCAGATGCAACAGCAACACAAATCATGTTTCAAGATTAAAGCTTGAACCCTTAGAAATCCAAGATATTTAAAAAGGATAAAAGTCCTTCATCTGTGATAGGTTGTATGCTGTACGTAGTAGGCAATGATTGATCATCAGCCACTAGATCATGGTACTATATATATATATATCTATATATCTATATCTATATCTTATGCTGCATGAATATTATATTGTAATTATAATATGATGTAATTACATGCATCATAAGCTATACATATTATTAACCATACTAGTCTTTGTTTCACCAAATTAGCTATGTCAATATTTAATTGTTCTTAGTTTAAACATGTTCACACCTTTCTTTATGACTAGTGAGTATAATTGAATGAAGGAATACGTGCTTTTGAGAAGCAGTTGTGATAAGATTCTCTGCCAGCTCAGCCTCCAACATCAGGTGACAGGGAGAAGAGAAAAGAAATGATATGATTATTCCATTTGGTAAACAGTTAACAGAGCTATTACTGGATATATTGACCTCTGGGGAAAAAAGGACATGGCAATTAAACTGAATTCACTTGACAAACCTGAAAAATTTCCTTCCATAAACTCTAAGTACCTACAAAGGTAAAGAAAACCACAATATACAAATATATCAAATATATACTTTTTCACTAACCTGAATTGTTACATCAAACATTTAATTTAAATGGCCATTTCAGATCTCATGGCTTTTTCAAACACGTTTCCTTTTCAAGCACATAATCCATGAATTGTTTTACTTACTAGCAGAAGTAGTAGGACAATATCAGGATTATCACATGCGCAGGCTACATGCATTGATGTCCAAAAATCCTCATCCTGATGATTTACATTTACTCCTCTCTCAATTAGAATTTCAGCAGCAAAGACATTATCATAACGGGCACACTGAAAGAGAGAAGAGATTAGTGACAGGTTTCAGCTCATGGTACTATTGAATTTATCAATGTATTGTTTTTTCAGTTTATGGGGGCTTTTTTCCACATAACATCAAACGGGCCAGATAATCTATTGGATGATAAACGTACAATTCAGCAAGGGGAGATGGTTGACGGATCCATGGAAATGAGCTGCGTAGAATGCACGAGGCACATTCTGCTTGTGCAGGATTCACAAAGCCCACTTAATCTGTATAAACCAGAGCTATGTCAAATTAACTAAGGAAAGGATCTTGAATAGCTACAGAGAGACACAAATTGTCTTTTCATTAAATTAAATAATTCCAAATAAGAATTCTGATATCAAGTTACCAATATTTAACACATGGCCATGCTTTTTTTTTTTGGCATGTTTCCAAGCAACAGTGGCATAATACGTTGGTCTCTTTATTCCTGGTCTCATGTCCAATGTACAGCACAATATCTTTCCGTATATCTTATACAAAAAACACACACACAAATAAATACATGAATACACACACATGTATATTTATATACAAATATTCATAGGTCACTTTTGATGATAAAGATTATTTTTGCTAGAGTATAAAAATAGGAGGACAAGAAATCTGGGTTCACTGCCCAACCTTGCCTCAGACTTTTATGTGAACACACAAAATAATTTAATTTCTCTGTATTTTCATTCTCTATTTGTAAAACAGGAATTTAAAAACCTCTCCATTCCATTAGGATGCTATGAGAAGAAATAGATACAACGTTATGAACCTTCAGATATAATGGTACTAGGGTCATGTAAATATCTGAGCTAAACAGAGACACAGGAAGATAACTAACTGGAAATTACCTCTTAGAAGACTAAAAATGTACTTTTCTAATATCTTGACATATTGGCCAGAACAGTAATGAAATACTTATCAATAAGTACCACCTATCTTTTTCCTTATTTGGAAACTCATAAATAGAAGGTACGCATTATTCTTGATACTGTAGTATAAATATAACATTTTTTACAAAGTTATTTTTAAATATTACTATCAGTTTGTTAGCTTTTCAAATGTTAATTGCTTGAGTTAAATGTATCTTGGAATGTAAATCAACACTTGTTGAATATTTAGTAGCAAGTTCATTTCTAAACTATGATAAACTGAAGTGTACTTTTCAAATAACTTTCCTAATAGTTTCCATATATAACAAATTGAAAAAGAAACTTAATGGTTCTAGGCAAAAAAAATGGGTTATGAAGCCCTTCACTTCTCCTTTAACAGTCTGAAAAGCATCCAGATGAAAACAGAGCCAGCGGGCTCTGCCCATTCCCAAAATCAGTCAAAACGCCACACCCCATTGTTGTTCACTTATGCAGACAATCTGAGTCCACTTCTCACAACAAAGTCATCAGTCTCATTATTAGTTGCATTGTTAGCAAGAAGGGTTGACTATCTGGTATGCCACAGCAGCAATATTATGAATCCAAAAGACTAAGGAGTCAAAGGAAATAAGCATTTCTCCAGTTTAGCTCTCATTAAAGTCAACTCGATTTAGGTTAAACTCGAGTACTTTTAGAAGTTTCAACATCTATTCAATGATAAAAGAATACTGGAGTGGTACATCTGGAAAAATTGAATAATAGTTTTTTTTCAACATTTCCACATTTCAACATTTTATACTATATACAAATTAACTTCAGATTTCTCATCAGCTCATCGCTTCAAAAATTGGCTGCTAGAATCAAAGAATCATAGAAATTAGGGTTGAAAGGTCATCTCAGGTGGTCATCTATGCTAACCCCCTACTCAAAACAGGACCATTTCCAACTATATCATCTCAGCCAAAGCTTTGTCTAGCTGGGTCTTAAAAACCTCCAAGGATGGAGATTCCAGCACTTCTCTAGGTAACTTGTACCAGTGTTTTATCACCCTCCTAGTGAGGAAGGTTTTCCTAATAAATAAATCAAACTTTCCTTGCTTCAACTTGAGACTATTGTTCCTTGTTCTGACATCTGCCACCACTGAGAACAGCCTACCTCCATCCCCTCTGGAACCCCACTTCAGGTGGTTGAAGGCTACTATTAAATTCCACCTCAGTCTTCTCTTCTCTAGACTAAGTCCAGTTCCCTCAGCCTCTCCTCATAAATCATGTCCTCCAGCCCCTCACCATTTTGTTGCCTCTCTCCAATTTGTAAATTTTCCATATACAGAGTCTAATTATTGGGTGAAGGTGTCTTATAATCAGGGTTGTCTTCTATTTGATTAAATGTGATATTTACCAGGCCAGTGTACAGCCTACTGAGCACGCCTATTAGTTGTGTGGAACATTCATACTGCACATGCAGTTGGATCTCAAAATGTGAATAAGTGATAAAAATGGCATTTGTGCAGCTAGATGAGTGCCATTTTGGGCATGTAAAGTGAACCAGGATTCTGTCTACACTGTCCTTATTAAATAAGTCAGTGTCATAATGTTGCTGTATTAAAAAAAATTGAATATAAACTAAAATGAAATATTGATGGGCTTTGATCAGACAGATTCTGCCATCTGATTGCATGAGAGTTGCTTATTTCCAAGAAACTTAGATACAGTTATCTAAAAATTAGATAATTCCAAAAATACCTGCCAGCATTTGTGGCAGACCAACTCACACCCTGAAAATAAATAGAACATGAAGCTTAGAAACCTGTAGTAAAATCATTGGCCTCTTAAAGTCACTGCAAGATTTGACATTGAATTTTACTTACATTGTACACTGAAACCTGCTCTCTTTCCTCTTACAATCATTCGGTTTGAATGGTTATATATCTAAACTATAACTTAAGTGTTGTGTTTTAGAAGATCAATATCAAATTGAAAGGAAAGGGATATCGAAAGTTAAACAGAAGGTTACATTGCCTTTTTTGTATTACCTTAGAATCTTTGGATCACCAGTTTTTCCATCTTTGGAAACAGATGTTTTTTAATCTGTTCTTACTTAGTGTGCAGATAATTTATAAATAAACCATCTTACTCTATTTTCTTAATAACAATCCTTATTACATGATGCATCCCCACAAGCCAGTAGAATACTACCATTTATTTCACATACACAGCTGGATGCAATCATAATCACTATAAAGCACAGTCTAGATAAAAAATTATTGCTAAGCCTTTCTTGTTGTTAATATGCCCAATCTGTTACTTGGTATCTTACCATATTTATCTACAGTTGCTAATACTAATCTTCAATCACTCTTACCAGATGGAGCAAGGAGCCTCCTGAGGAAATGTGTGTGTTAGGGTCGGCACCATCCTTTAGTAACCGTAGCACTGAAATATCAAAAAAAAAGGGATGGGGGAGAGAAGAATTAATGCAACAATAAACCCAATCCTGTACTGTTAACAGCCTGATTTTTCATGAACTTCATTAACAGATTTAATAAATATGTAAGCCTCTGAGATAACATTTGTAGAACTATGGTGTCAGCATTTTCTCTCTCATCTATTTTAATGTCTAGATCTAGAAGCACAGGACCTTTGATAATGATATGAACTGTGAGCAATATTAAGGACTTCTCAAGAGAACAGATTAATTCTTAGTTCTGAACATGGGGTGTTATAAAGCACGGTCAAAGTCAGCTGAGTAGGCCATGTTCACCTGAGAACAGAATCACAGTCAACTTGTTTTATTTTATTTTGCAGAGTTCCCAAGAGAACTATTGGCTTTTTCAGTAAAAGATTGAGATTGGTGTTCATTATTTATATTGCTTGAAATTAATCTTTATGCCAACCACTAAGCAAATTGCACTCCATTCAACCTTTGCAGTACCCTGTCAGATCACTGACATAGTATAATTCTTAAAATGATATTTGCAGCCAAATTTTACTCATAGTTACATGCATCAAACCACTTCGAAATGAACTCAAGCATTTGAGATCAATAAATAACCTTGCATATTAGTGATTATTCATATAACATTTTTTCTCCCTCATTTCTACTGCTTTTATAACCATTTTTTACTTGGCAATAAAGAATGGCCTAACTCATGATATCAGTGTTAATTTCTGAGCAAGACTGCAAAGTGAAAAGGCCAGACATAATCAGCAGAATTCACCCTTTTGCTAAACCATTTTATACTGGCTCAACTAGCATACAGAAGGCTAAGTTTATTTAGTTTAGAAAAGAGAAGACTGAGGGGGGTTTTAATAGTGTCCTTCAACTACCAGAAGGGGGATTCAAAGCAGGACGGAGCTAGACTGGTCTCAGTGGTAGCAGATGACAGAACAAAAAGCAATGGTCTCAAGTTGCAGCGAGGGAAGCTTAGGTTAGATAGTAGGAAGACCTTTCTCACTAAGAGGGTAGTAAAACACTGGAACAGGTTACCCAGAGAAGTTGTGGAATCTCCATCCTTGGAGGTTTTTAAGACCCGGCTAGACAAAGCCTTGGCTGGGATGAACTAGTTGGGGATGGTCCTGCCTTGAGCAGGGGGTTGGACTAAATAAGCTCCTGAAGTCCCTTCCAACCCTATTTTTCTATGATAGACTCTTAAAATGCATCTGCCAAAGAGAATTACTACCAGTAGAAAGGCCATCTGTTGGACTACTCCCTGTCCTCATAAGGAAGCCCTAACATAGAAGATTTCAGCTGTGGGCAGTAGCAGATGCAGGAATAGGATTAGGAGGGTGTAGCCCCTCAACTTTGGCTTTGACACACATGCACAGTGAACTCACTGCCCGATCAGCATGGGCTCTTCTGCATTTAGGGGGGTCATAAGTTATCTAGAGCTGGGTGGATTTTCATGAGATAAAGTGACTCTTTAAATCTTGGATGTCCCACTCTACAATTTGAAATTCCTGGTACAAACCACAGATGCAACACATCTATCAAAAATAGTTTTATTTTCAAGTTCCTCCTCTGAATTATAGAAGTGATGTACATTTTTCAAGAAAAAGACTGTTAAAAAATGAATATGGGTAAAACAACACTTTCCCCCTAATCTGATTATTGGAAATTGCCAAATCATTTAAACAGGGGCTGGGCATGAATTTGGGAGGGGGGAGGGAGAGGGAGCAGGAAGAAACACAGTCTACAAGAGATACCTATAATTAAAAATCTATTTTAACTTTAATTATTAAAGTTTGAAAAGATTTAAGGAAGTAAAAAAAAGGATTATATAAAGGAAAATATTAAGCAACTTTTACTAAACACAGCTCTTCCATAACAGGCCACCACTATATACAAAATTATACCACAAACGTATTATCTTTTAAACCAGTGGTCTCCAAACTTTTCCTAGTGAAGATTATTTTTTGGAATTAAAGGGCTACCCAGGATCTACTGCACACCACCCCCCCACCCTGACCTGACCCCTACCCTGCCCCACTCACCCCACCCCACGGACCCCTGAACCATGGAGTGCCCCAGAACCAGCCAGGCCAGGGCTTGAGTCCAACTCTGTGCCGCAGCTATGCCAAGCTGTGCCCACCTGGCAGTGGGAGTCGCCCCCCACACACCCCTGGACGACCAGACCAGGCTGAGCCGGGGCTCCTACCACACAAGTCCCCACTGCTGAGCTGAGCCATGGCCACACATGTCCAGCTGCAGTGGGACTCAAGGCGCAGCAGCAGCCACCTTCGCTGCCTTGGCCCCTGCAGAAATGGGGAGGGAGCCCCCGCCATGCCCCTGGAGGAGCCCCTCGGGCTCCAATCCTCCGACCACCCAGCCAGGCTGGGGCCCTACTTACCTTCCCCTGCTCCTGGCTGGGTCACACTGTCAGGTGGTCACTGCAGGTGCCTTAATCTGGCCCCTGCCCCTTCCCTCCCCCACAGATTGACCGGCTGGGGGCAGCAGGTGGGCACACGTGCATGTTCCCCTATGCCAGGATTGACCCAAAGAGGCTCCAGGATCTACCTGTCAATCAGTATCCCCAGGCTGGTGACCACTGATTAAAACATATACTTAAACTGCTATGCCCATGCCTCACAGATGTTACTCTGTTAACAACTTTTGCCTTCCTGTAGAGGCATCAGCCCTCTTGGCTTTAGTTCACCGTTGTTCTGGCTGCAGGTGTCTAGCCCTGACCCACTTGTTCTGGCCTGGCTTTCTCAACCTCATCCCCTTGCCATTGATCACAGTAGACTTAGGATAGGCAACACCCAGCATCAGTGCCAGAGTGTGACACACAAAGGTATTTTGCTTGGCATGCATGCCTCTGGGAAGATGGCAGAGGGGTCAGATCTGTACTACCACAACAGGGACTGGACCCCACAGTTCCCATGTCAGCTGCCCCTCGCACACCAACTCTGCCCAAAAATGTTGCCTACCCCTGCACTAGGCTCAAGGTTCTCAGCCCTCTTGGCCTCAGCTTGCCTGGGTCTCATTCTCAAGGCCCCTGGCCCTGTCTCATGTGTTTTCCCATCCCTCTTTAGACCCTGAACCTCTGAACCTGGCAAGGCTGCTCACAGTTGAACCCAGACCTGCCCTCTCCCCACCCACCCCGACCCAGGGCAAGGCTGTCAAACCCAGACCTCCAGTGTTCAGCCTACCCTCAAGCGTCAAAGCTTATATTAGTACATGATAGCCCCTGCCCTCCCAACTGCAGCACTTTTAATTCCCTGTAGTTCTCCCTGGCTGCTTGTGGCTCTGCAGCTGGCCCTTGCCCAGCTTCCTACCTAATTGCAGCCCTGCAAATACTGTTTTCCTGTTCACTAAGTAGTAGGGGTCAGGGGTCCCTACTGCATCACTAGATAAAAATACAACATTTTTGAGAAACGTTTAAGTTATGTAGGGGTCTCCTGAACAATTCAACATGTCCATTGCCCTCTCTAGGGAGACAATCAATGATACTGATTTCCTCTGACTGCAGTAAAAACTTTTCCATGGCATCTCAACATTGAGAATCTCACATTCTCTTTCTAGGTATCTGACTCAAAGGTCAACGAGAAGGGCCAGTTGGTTTTTTCCCCTATCTTTTGAAGTAACCTGTTGAGAATGTGTTAAAGTAATCAATAACAAGACTTACAATAAGCCTTTTCCTTCAAGAAATCATTCATTTTATACATCTAAGCCAACTCATCTAAGCCAACTTGTATACCTCAGGGTTTATTGGCCATTGAACTTTATTAATAATATTACTCTATGTTTCTTCCCTTAGCTGATGCACTTTAGAACTCACTGGAAAATGTAATAGGTTCCCCTTTGCTGTCTATAATAATCATAATCCACATGTATTCATTATATGCAAAATTCAGCTCTGTGCACAAGCTCAGCACAAAACCTATGCACTCTTTACATCCTCACCACAGAGACACAGCCTACTGACTTACTTCAATATTTTCTTTTGATTTACTTTAAAAGTCATTTAGAAATACTGTAAAAGTCTTATTTTCCTGAGTGAGTATACTGACATTTTTGAAAGGCAGATTTTTGTTAAACATGATTTGTCCTCAAAACTTTCCAAATGTCATCTTCAAGATCAAAAGCAATCTGTTATTTTCTCCTCTAGTGACTTGTTTTCCCACATGTACATGCGTGTTTCCTTGCAATTCCTGCTCCATAATTTAACATTACTTAATACATATGCAACATCATCCAAATTAGCTTTAGGAACACCTGAAACAAAGAGTCACCAGAGACACCATGCTGGAAAAGGGGACGTAAAGATGCAAGAATTTTGTGCTGTCATATTTTCCACAAAAAGATACTATTTACTTTTAAAATAGCTGATAGATGTTAAGAATTCTTAATCAATCTTTTATTGGATTGATTTTTTTATTTGGTTTGATTTACGCTCTCTGGAGAATGGAAACCATATCCCTTGAAAATTTCACAGATTCAGTTATAGACAAAAATGTAATTTTTTTCCAAAAATTGTAAATTTTAGCTGAACTAAAAAAGGATTCTTTCAGTTTGCTGACTGTCTGTCAGGAAATTGTCTTAATTTAAAAGTAAAATAGACAAGATACTTCCAAGAAATCTAGTGTCCCTATATCTCCAAATCCTTTTATGATATTCCTCTCCTACCTGTTTCTAATTTTGCTGCCAGCAGACTTTCAGCATCAGTTGTTCCAGGAGAAGAAACCCTCTTAACAGTTTAGTTCCTCTGGACAGGAGAAGGATACCAGGGGTGGGGGGAGAAAAATGGAAATCCCCCTGAAGATTTCATTTAGAGATGGGAGAGAAGCTATACCCAGTTCCCAAAAAGGGGCAATTAACAAGGTCAAGGCCAGGAGGCCTGGGACCCACATAGCAAGAAATGTGAATAAGTTCACTGGAGTGATTATTGATTTAATGATTCTAGTTATAGAGCAGCCAGAACAACATAGGAGAAAAATCTTGATGCTGCATCTTACAAACCAGAGACAGGCTGGGATATTCACCACTTTTTATATCACTGGGGAATAGTGATCATCAACCTGGGAGAAAGGGCTCAGGATGTAGGGGAGGTGGAGCCCAGAGGAAGATCAGCAACCAGGGCAGACTAGCCTACACGTCAAGAACATCCATCCTAACAAACATCAATTTTCCATCAAAACGTGACAGGCAAGTGGGAGAGAGAGCCAAAGGTCAGTATAGCCCAACAAGGTGGAAGGACATGGCCTGCTCACAGCCGCTCTGTCCTTTATGTTTACAGAGGACAGGGCAATATGTAAGGGCCTTAAATTCTAAATTAATTGAATTCTAACAAGAGAAGAACTAAGCAAAGCCATTGATTCATTATCAAATGGAAAGGTTCCTGAAAATATGGCATCTCGGTGGAAATTCTCAAGTGTGGGAAAGAAAGTCTACTACTGTATCTTCATCAGCTGCTACTAAAAATGCTTGAAATAGGGTGTGGCACCACAAACATCATCACTCTATAAAAATAAGGGAGATAAGGGTGACTGCAACAACTACAGAGGCATTCAGTTACTAAGCACAGCAGGAAAAGCTTTCACATGGGTCAACTTGGTGCTCCTGGAACAGCTGGTGAGTTGTGTCTACCCTGGATCTCAGTGCAGATTCAGGGCTGGAAGATCAAACTATAGACAAGATATTCTCCCTGCATCAACTTCAAGAAAAATGCAAAGAGCAAAACTGACCATTGTACATCACCTTCGTGGATGTAACCAAAGCATTTGACACTGTCAGTAGAGCAGGCCTATTTGCAGTGCTAGAAAAGATAGGATGCCCACCTGTTACCTGTCAGCTCTGCGTTCTTGGGGAACCCTGGCATAGTACCCAGCCTGTCTGACTCACAAAGAACTCACCCCTCGCCCCCCACAGACCCACATACTTCTGCCTAAACTAGAACTGATCAGACAAAGGACTTAGAAAACGCATTGAAGATGCAGTGGGAGACGCTCGTAAACCCCTCCGGGCAAGGGTGATAGGAGTATGGCAACTCCCCTACCCTTATTTAAATTGAAGATGGAACAGGGAGGCACCTCTATTAGCATTCAGAGTTCAGAACAGAGATTCCAAGGCAAGGACTGCACTGAATTCTGGGACCAGAGAAGCAGGGGAGCACTGAATGATGGGGGATCTCCGCTCCTAATGCTAATCAACCCATGTCTGCACACACCCAGCTCAGCATTTATCAAACCAATTCTAGTGAGGATTCCTCTACTGGTACCCAAAATACTGAATCTGCCTGTTTGCATTGTGAACTTCCTCAGAGTAACAGCCACCCATAGCCAGGAACAATCAGCTCCTATTGTCCAGCATAAAAAAACAATTCTGGTATACTCCCTTGAGCCATCATTTACCCATAAACAAACTCTCCCTAGAACCATTGTCATTTCCCTACAAAAAACCCTGCCCAAGCTCATGTTTCTGTTCTGGTGCTTGGATCCACTCTACTAGGACTTCACCTTCTCCTTTTCTGCCTGAAATACCTTCAATAATCATGCTGGGGGCTCTGCCTGTCTCAAGCACTCTGGACCTGAAACTGAACAGCTTGTCTGCAAGCTCCAACAAACACCTAGAACCTCAACTGGTTCAAGATTCACGGACTGGTGAGACTCCAACTCACTCTTGCTTTCTCTCGCACTCTCTCTCTCTCATGCTCTCCCTTCTAAACCTCAGAAAGGATTTAATCTCACCTTCTCTCTTAGTCCAGGCATTACTTTATAAACCTGACCTTTGTTGATCAGACTTGAGCTAGATTTCCCAAAATACCCAAATGAAGTCATGTAATACTGTAACTGTTTTGTTTGTTTTTCCTTGTATGGCTGTTACTACTAGTATCATCATAAGTTTCATATACCTGGCAATAAAATAACTTTTATGGTCAAGCTGGTTGTCATATTCTCTCTCCAAACCTTGTTTACTCTTTCTTCTCCTCAACCCCCCTCCCCCCATTTGTTCTCCAGCAAAGCTTCTTTTACCTAAGGCAAAGATCCCTGTAAAGCCAAAAAATCCTGTGGAGTCTGCTCATCAAGGGAGTTACTATCAGGACAATTGAGACAAGAGATTGGAAGTGCTGAGCCATGGCATGTGAAGGTGTCAGTCTGTAAATGCTGATTGACCCAGCCAGCTCAGATGTGCTCTGTTCCTGGGCTGAGGCTGAGGCACATAAGGTATCAGCCTGGAAATGCTGAGTAACCCTGCCTGCTCAGATGTGCTCTGTTAGTATGTGTGTGTGTTCAGTTGACTCAGTAGCTGGAGGAACTCAGCGCCATTGAACCAGAGCCCTGCAAGGTAGCTCCACTGGGTGTGAGGACTTGCAGAAGGGAGAGATAGAGCTCTGTACAGAAACACAAGTGACACAAGCAGCACACTGACAGAATTGCAGAGACCCTAGAAACATAACTCTAACAAATGAGCACACCCCAAAGGGACAGGCAAATCAAGTAATACACCATTCATGATAAGACTTATATATTGCTTCCATGACAACATAAAAGCAACTGTTCAGTTTGATTGGGTCCACTTCGGACAGCTTCAAAGTGAAGAGCGAAGTGAAGCAAGGATGTGTTCTTGCCCCAACACTCTGGAATCTCCTTCTTGGTACTCCTGAATTGCACGTTTAAAGACATGGAAGGTGGAGTGTACCTCCACACAGGATCAAATGGAAAACTCTTCAAACTGTCATGACTTAAGGCAAAGTCTAAAGTTTAGAAAGGTACTTATCAGGGAGTTTCTATCTACAGATGACACTGCCCTTATAGCTCATGACAAAGACCTACCTACAAGAACTCATGGATCACTTCTCAAGAGCTTGCCAGGCATTTGCTGTCATGATTACCATAAAGAAAATAGTTGTACTAGGACAGGGAGTTCCACAAGATCCATCAATCATCCATAATGAGAACCAGCTAGCAGTAATCCAAAAGTTCAGCTACCTAGGTTCTACAGTCACTACCACCCTCTTGCTAGATGAAGAACTTAATGTTCACATTGGAAAGGCTGCCACCACCTTCAGCAGACTAACTAAAAGAGCATGAAACACCTCAAAGCTTACCATCAAGATGAAAATGCTAGTGTACAAAGACTGCATACTCAGCGCTATCATGTATGGAGGGAAACACGGACAGCTTATGCACATCGAGAGAAAAGGTTAAACAGCTTCCGCCTGAGCTGTTTACACCACATACTCAAGATCAAATGACAAGATAAAATTACCAACACGGAGGTGCTTCAAAGGGAAAATTTACCAAGTGCAAGAGCCCTCTTCAAACACAGATGACTGGGCTAGGTAGGCCATCTGAGCAGATAGGAAGATGGACGCATACCCAAGGACATGCTATACAGGAAACTAGTGGAGGGAACAAGAACAGGACATCCCAAGCTTTGCTACAAAGACACATGCAAGTGAGATACGAAGGCATTTGGAATCGATCCTGACCAATGGGAAATCTTGGCAAGTGATCATAACAAGTAGTATCATTGTCTCCACCACAGCATCAAAGTCCATGATAGAAATTGGCTCGAACAGCTTGAAGAGAAAAAGGCATGCAGGAAAAAAGCAGCTCCCAAACCATCCAACCATGACAAACACATTTGTAACCACTACCACAGATCATGTAAGTCTTGGACTGGACTAGTCAGTTACATGAGCTACTGCATACCATCTACATCTGCAACATGCACTGTCTCTCATAGACAAAAGGATGCCAAAAAGACTCCTGATTTACACTTTTTGAGTTCAGAACTGATCTATCTTTCCATACCCATACCATGCATTTCAGACCTAATCTGAGGTTTATGGCAGTTGTTATACAAGCAGTATAAGTAATCCATTGGCATTTGTATTAAAATTAACTGGCTATTACATAACTAAACAGCTACTAAATGGTGTTAATTGGCAGCTATGGACCACTGGCTGTGTGGATGTTGTACATATGAATAGAATCCACAGTGTGTATTCAAATAATAAATTTAATAGTTAGATGGTAAGGAATAAATTAGGAACTTATTTATTTAAACTTAATATTAAAGTATTAGTCCAACAACAGTCACAGCGTCTTGTTACACAGTAATTCTGGGCAGCTCCTGGAGCTCTTAACTCCTGGATTGTCTGCACATTAACACCTGAATGTAGTTTTAAGCACTTGTTGTTCCTCAGAGTTACACCACTGCAGGTCAGGTTTATCTCTGATTCACATTACTCAGCTCAAGTTACACTAAGGTGTAGCCGCTCTAGACTACACCTTCATGTAGACATCCCATTCACTCACCTTCCCACTGGCCTAGATAGGGTACACAGCCCCACCTTCCAACCTCCCAGCACTCCAGACCCCATTCATTACCCCCCACTCTCCCCTCCCACTTATTGTGGCTGCCCCATGCTCTGTGTTCTAGGGAGCAGGCAGGGAAGGGTTAACCTGCCTGCTCAGCAGCCACTGCTATCACTTCTGCTGTCTGGGTGGACCTCAGACCAGAGAAGAGCAGGAGTCCAGTAGCAGGTAGGTGGGTAAACCCTTCCCTGCCTGCTCCCCTAATATAGACAATGCAGGCAGCCATAAGTAATCTGTAGACAGGGGGCAGAGGGAGATCCTCACAGGTGGGGGGAGGGGAAGGGGGAGGGAAACTAGGGGAGCACCAGGGAGGCAGGGTGCAAGGAGGAAACCCAGATTGAGAGGGGGGAGATTTTTACCTTTCAGTCCTCCAGGTCCCTGCTGACTTGAAGTGTGGCTAATCCAAACTGGAGCTAGTACTAACACCCATCAGTATTTATGTGGCTCACAGTATAAACTGTAACAAGGCCCATTGTCTCAAACCCATGGGTCACCAGTGCTGGGAACATTTGGGATCTAAACCAGTCAACAGATCTAGCTCAGACACAAGCTATCTCAGTCATTACCAATTTAAAATTCTATTACTGTTGGTTTCTTTTTAAAAAGAAAAACTAAAATCAGAAAACAGCTTTATGTAATACTGGAAATATTCTGTCTCTGTGTGAGCCTTAGGGAAATTCAGGAAATGTACTGTGATAATCCAAGTTTTGGTGAGTTTTACAAAAGATTTAGTACTAAGAGAGCCATATGGTTAAAGGTGTTATTTTTAAGAAAAAAATGGTTGTGCTAGTATAGCCCCTAGCGTGGACATAATTATACTGGTATAAAAATGCATATTCCCTTAAACAACCTATGGTGGTATAAGCATTCTTATGCTGGTATAACTAAATCCACACTTGGAATTTTATAATTTCAAAGTGGGTAGCAGTAGGATTTTGCCTTGTTATTAAACCCATACACATACAGCATACTCAAGTAATCCATTTAGTTTGAAAAACATTGCTATTTTTTAGGGGCAGAATTCTATTTCACCTAACAGACAACCGAAGTGCAGCTCTGAACCCTGTCAGAGCCCCGCAGAAATGGCAGCTAGCGGCTGCACCCAAATGGTACAGTATCTGTTTTTCCTCCATTCCCCCTTGGAGCCCTGCCTGGGAAGGCATGAGAGGACCTGCCTGTCCTCCTAGGACCTACCTGGGAAGACCCTCCTACAAGCCCTTGTGTGGCTGGGTGAGTACAAGAGGGGAGGGGGACACAGGACCTGCCTGAGAAACTGCCCTGGTTTGCTCCATGAGTGAGAAGGCACTCAGGGGAGGGGTAGGCTCAGTGTGCCAGGGGGAGCACTGGGCTAAATGGGGCAGGGGACCAGTGACTGTAACTTGACAAAGGGAGGGACCTACACACTCACAACTAGCTACATGATTATAACCAGAAACATCCTCAGAATTTGGCCTGATCTGTCTCTGTAAAGTGCTATTTGGCTTATGAAGCAAAAATACACTGTAGTGTGATGAACACACCAGATGTACCCTCTTTTAGGTTGCTTGATTAGTGGATTCAGGCACAAAGCAGCAGCTCATGCTTCCAACAGATGCAATTTTCCTGAAAACCAGAAGCAAGTGATATTTTTCTAACCTCTAAGGACAAATGTGGGGATCTAAAAATCCAGCACACCAGCAATCACTGTGATAACAGAAATTTGGAACAGACCTTAGTTGCAACATTAAGTCACTGATCTGTCACGTTTTCCTTGTGAGCCTGAATTTAATCAAAACGCTAAAAAATGTGCAGCATGAGAAATTATGTCCTGCAACCATGTCATTGTTTCTTGTGTAAAAATCACACTGTGTACTGCTTCAAGGTCACGTATGCTTCACTGTAGTATTATAGTCATTGGAAGGAAATAGTGTAAGAAAGTGATATTCAGCCTAAGGCTGATTGAATCCTGCTTTGAACTATGTGCATCAGGCTTATAATCCTTGTTTAAAGCAGGACGTTTAAAATAATAGTCACTGTCATCTTAACTACTTACTTTCCCACTTCCCGGCCCAAATTCAATTCACTTTAAAAAATAAGCTATTTTATCTTTTCAGTTAGATTCATTGATTGTATTTTTACAAGCTCCCCCTCCCTCACTGTAATAGCTTTTTACCTGTAATGACTGCAAATATCAATAATCGAGAAAACAGTTATCTATTCATTATGTCATATAACCTTTGTATTCAGTCTTTACTTATAGAGTAGACATTGTATGTTGTCAGCTGGATGAGCAAAAGACTAACAGCTAAACCTTTGCACACAGAGCTAAAGATGTACTTCAAATGTGGGAATTTGGCTTCTTTTTCTTAACACCTTGAAGTGACAGGAAAGAAGAGGAGTGAAATAATAAATGGTGTATATGCTACCTTGTATTTTTTGTGTTTCGAATTTTTATTAGGAAAGGAAATGTAAAAGACAAGAGAAAAAAGGAAAATCCTAAAGGAACACAAGCAAAACACTGTCCAGAGTTTAGGTTTTTTCCCCTCATATATAGCAAATATTAGAGGAAGAGCAGAGCAGCAACAAAAGTACAGAGACAAAAGAGTTAACAATTTAAAAATGAATTTATCATATTCATCTAATTCTACTTTGTATTCATGTGGTTTGAACCTGACAGTTCCCAGGGGGCGCTTCCCCCACAGCTTCCTCTCTATAAATAAATTTAGATGCTCATCCTACAATGAACTCCAGGACCGCGTCCAGACGAGCATGGATGTTTGGTTCCCTGGGGACAAGCAGCAGTGGTGCACCTTGCCTGGGATTCTGGGGGCTTCCAAGGCCTGCAGCAGTGTCAATTCTGCTGCATGGAACATGGCTCTGGGTGGCCAGGCTCCACTTTTGAGTGGCATGCGCTGCCTGTGTGCACGTTACTTTGCTTTTTTTTCCATGGCTTTTTCAGACCCATGGATATGCAGGGGTCAAAAAAACCTTTGAAAAAAAAAAGTGGAGCAGCGCACACATGGGCAGCGCACCCTTGCACAACAGGGAACATTTAAATGTGAGGTATGTGTCACTGCAGATGTGTTTGCAGCAGTACATGCCACACAGCTATGTTCATCTGGATGTGGCCCACAATACTAATGGATCCCATGAACCATTGCAGTATGAAGGTCTTATGTTCAAACACAAAGAAGTGGTGCTTACTTAGATAAACATGAGCAATTTTAGTATTTGGATTCTATTTCTATCTGTGCTCCTATGCTTATCCTGCTCCACCCTTCCACATGCCCAGAAGACTCCACTCTGGCCACTTTAGCTCCAGGGAAGAATTGAATCACCTGGAATTTTAGCTAAAGAAAGAACATAACTACTAACATTTTTGGCAGAGGAGGATTTCCCCACCATTTACCCAATAGCTTGGTGATTATAGCACTTTCCCAGAGAGTGGGAGACCTGGATTTTCGGCATCCTTATCACCTAGCCAGGGTTGCCCCTGCATGTTCTAGCCACCAGACCATGCTTTTGGCATAAACTGGAATACCTCTTCTTGAACCACAACTACTGGACACCTAAAGGGGAAGAAGATATGTGGGGCCCTGAGTTCAAACCAGAGGAGGGTGGCTCAAGAAGTGGAAACTGTCCTAAGGAGGAAGGGCCCCTGGATTTTGTCCCTCATCTCACCCCTCAACTGGGCAGAAACTTTCCCACTGTTGTGTATGCCTTTTATGCAATGAATATTATATGCAAAGTACGAAAAAGCCATTCTGTATTTTGTATACTTTTGAAAATAACTTTCCCAAAATCTAATTCTAAATGTACAGTGTGTTTAGCTCCAGCGCACATCTGTAGCAATGTTATCATCCTACCTCTGAACCTTGTACATAAGAAGTTTATAGCTAAATAAATTGTGTATAGCTAAATGTCTCTGAATAAAAGCCTTCGCTTTTTCTTCTTCCTAACTTGTGAACAGATACAGTTAGACTAAACAACAGCTGACTTTGGCCATGTATAGACCTTCAGTTTCTGTTGGTAGAATTGCCATTCTCCTTGTAGAAATGACTAGTGTACACATACTCACACTCTTTCTCCCCAACCAAAAATGGTGTTTCCAGGAGAAAAATAAGCCAACTCCAATCATTAAAAGTCAGTTCCAGGGAATTTCTCTGCCGGCTTAACTCCTTCTGGGAGCGGAACCAGAGGAAAAGCTCCTGTGTCTTCCTGAAACAAGGGTCACCCTGGTTTGGAGGCATGTGTGAGGGTGGGGGGGAGATGCAGACCAGAAGTGGAGGAGACAGCATGAGAGGTGCAGCTACCAGCTGCTCCCCACTGGATTAGCACACAGGGCTTTGCCCTACAGCTCCCTCCTCTCACTTCCCAAGCATCAAGAGTTGAGCACAAGGAAGTGGCACTGTCCCCTCCGAGGATGATTTTGGGGACTCTACCACAAGTTGGGCAGTGGGGGCTTTGATTTAAAAGCCAGCATGGCTGGGAAACAGGCTTGAGAACCTCCCAAAGCCTGATTTCTGCACTCTTCAGCTTTCCCTTGCCACCTGCACCACCCAGCTGGGCAGCATGGGTGGCAAAGAGAAGCTGGCATCAAATAGAAGAGGACTTGAGGAGGCTTTCCTGGCCCTGTGGACTTTAAATGCCACACATGCTGTCCACCTGGGAGATTTAAAACACATAGGGTTCGAAAAGCTCCCAGTATAGTGAGGCAAAGAAACCACCTGCTTCTCCCACCATGGTCCCAGGGGTGTGCAGAGGGTGGGAGATCATCACAGAAGCAGGGCAAACCCATGTCTGGCTCTCTCTCAAGTCCCCAGAGTGAGAAGGCAGCAGGTGATTTTGCCCCATAGCTCCATCCACTTGGCTTCTGGACACCAGGAGCCAAGCAAAGGGAGAAGCACTGCAAGTCCTCTGACTGCTTCTCCCCTGATGTGAGAAGTAGGTAGAAGGGTTTTCCCCACTGCATCAATCCCCTGGGAATGAGGGGGACTGGAGCAATCCAGGATTTCCCCAAAGCCAGGATCATCCAAGTCTCATGAAGGTGCAAGTAGCAGGGAGGGAGGGCAGGGTTGCAGATTAAATGTCTGTAGTGTTCATCTCCCAGAATCATTTCTAGTGGGGGTATCACCGATCTCTATTTTTACATGGCCCCTATGTTGGCCATACGGTGAGGAATGTCTGCTAAAAGCATTTTGTTTGATTGAAATACCGTGATTATAGAAACAGCTAATTCTGGATCTTCAGAAAGTTCCACAGGTGAATCCAGAAGATATCCTAATTAAATGCAGTGTTTCATACACTTTTAACTACTTTAACATTTTAAGTCAGCACTGTCTCTTGAAGATCATCTTTTTAAATAAAATTCTGAATAATATCATCCTCATTTCCATACCTTGTTTTACTACAAATTTACCTTATTTTTGTTACCGTTTTATTTTTACTATGCTTTTCTTTTTGCTTCCTCTTAAAGACTGCAAGGCACAGTATTAGTAGTTTTCACGCATTGTTTTTAACTTTCTCTGCTCTTTTATAAATCTCAGCCGTGCCCAACTTAAAATCACCTAAGAAACAGGTTTAGTCCATGTGCAGCACATCTCCATATAGAAATATGTAATTATGATGCCTCATACTGCTTGCATACTACTGACATTGCCAGAGTGAGTACTTTTTTTGCTGTACTTACAGTTCTTCATAGTACTTCACCGATTTTACTATTCTCTCCTGTTTCAAAGCTGTTGTAAAAGCTGAGATACTGAGATGATGTTATCACAAAGTTTGAGTACTTCGCTGTGTAACTCTGTCCATCCATGTGTAAGTACTTCCAGACAAAACCCATCAATGATTTTTTATTCTTGCAAACTTGCATTGGATATTTGTGTCCTGATTATAAAAGAGGTCTGTTCAAAAAAGGGGGTTGGTAACCGGTGTAATGTTCTCAGTAGTTTAAATAGTGCATTTAATATTATTTTCAGCAAGGAGAACCATGTCAATTTTTTATTGCTCTTCAGGTGTCATCTTGTAAAAAATAAAATCAGTTAGGAGTCTTTTACATTGGTTGGTTAAAACTTGCTACTTTCCTAATAACTGATTTTATTCCTGTTGGTCTCTGGGTCAGGACTCAGAAGCAAGATCCCTTCCGGCCTCTCCAAGGTCTTCCAGGGACAGGACTCTACCATTAGCATCAAGGTAGAAAATATTTTGTTCCTGTGAAGGAACTGAACAGATGGTGTCAACCTCACTTCTAAGACATAAGTCATCAGATGTAAGAAGGAAGCAATCCACAAGCAGGGTCCCTTTACTCACCTCTGTTCTCTCGTAAAGATGGCAGTATCATCTATTGATTGGGCATTAAAATAACCAGGGATCCTGGTTGTCTCTGATAAGAAAAAAAACCTCGATTTTCAAATTTAAAAAAGTAACCCAAGAGGCTACAAAGGTTACATAGGGATTACAGTGGTCCAATACTATTGTAACCTGCCAGGCACCAGTCAGCAGCAACTAGAGCCGGGTTATTTGGGGGTCCAAATATATTTTACTTTGGCTTGAGCCCCCACCCACACCACCTAGGAAATACTAAATAAATTATTAGGGTGTCCCACATAAACAAAACCCCCTTCTCACAAGCAGAGTAAACACAGAGGATAAATGCATTACAGAAACAAAGGCAAAGAAAACAAAGAAAACATGAAAGGCAATTTAAAACACTGCCAACTACAAGGCATAATTTACAGACTGCACCCTCTTGGGGAGGCTTCACCCATGGCCAGGCAATCTGGAATTATACTTTCACTGGAGAGTCCTTTGAGCTGCCCCTTGGTTTTGCTGGGCTGCAGGAAGCTGCTAGAGAGTGTGGGTCCTTCTGTATTGCAAGGGGCCCCTTGCTGCTCCCTGCAACATTGTAGGGTGATCCTCACTTCCATGTGGTGGCCTTGAGAGGTTAACTACAGCTCCAGAAAGCATGCCGCACTTCTAAATTTCTAGACCCAATCCCAGCTCTGTTGGGCAGAAATTGCAAAAAAAAAAAGAAAAAGAAAAAGAAAAAAACTCTGAAGGAGAGATCACACCTACCTTCACTGGGCCTCACCTGGGCATCAAAAGCTGGCCGGGGCTATAAAGCACTGAGACCTGGGTATATCGCTGGAGTTCAGCCACACAGCCTGGCTGAAACACCACAGCTGTAGAAACAGCAGGAAAAAAGGGCCAGGACTATGGTTTCAGCCTGGACATTCAGTCTTGGCTATACCCTATGCTGAGATAATACAATTACAAAACAGAGAGGCCCTGTAGCTAGTAACTGCCAGGATCCATTCCTGGGAAGTTTGCTTCTCTAAGTAATACTCCCATGGTGTTAATCCCACATAATGAGAGAAAGTCTGTTTTGAAATCTGAGACTCCTATTTCCTCCCTCTTTCTTTTCTTTTCTTTTTTAAAGTGGGTTAATGCCATGGGGGTATTAATCCCTGAAACTGCCCAGGAATTGGGCACAATGGCTCTACCTGAGGCTACAATGGCTCTACTTGAGGCTCTCTCTTGAAATGCGTTTGCTTGCCTCTCCAGCAAAGAGCAGGTTTTTTGGCTTCCAAGATATCTGTGCAGCTCTCAGCAGCCCCAGAAAAAAGAGAGAGAGAGAACCTTAGTGAGTTGCTCTTATATACCTGACATGATATCTCCCAAGCCTTGTCCAATCAGGGAAGACCACATTTTAGTCTCTCCCCACCAATCTGCCTGAAGAATCCCATTTTCCTCTGCCCAGTGAGAACAGAGGGTTTTACATATTTTGCCCAGATACAGGCCAGTTTGCCATGTGCTGTGCACATGGCCAAAACAACAGGAGCTATCTTGCCCATATCAACACACACACACACCCCTGCAATGTGTGGGTGGGTGTTACACTATACATTTTGAAACAAAATCAACTCATTTGAAATATGTGTTAGAAGCCATTTTATAGGATGAGCGTACCAGTAGTAAAATCATCTTAACAATGACTATAAAAAAACTTTCACTTTTTACTTGGAAAGAAAACATTTCATGTAAGAACTTCCTTGCTTCCTAAATTGCAATTTCTCCCATACCAGTCATCAGAGAAAAAATAAAACCAAAAAATAATGCTTAGGACCCACCCATCCCTCCTCTCCACACCCCATTCCCCAGTTTATTCCTGCTAAAGAAGAATAGGAAGGTTGAAAATAATCATTAAGTGTAAGAATAAACAACCTAGGATAAAAAAAAATGAAAAACTGAAGACAGGCATCTCTGTCCATACCTCTGATCCCCACAAAAAATACAAGCTATTGCAGAGAAAAACTCTAGCATGAAGAGGAAGGGACTGATAGGCTGAAGCTAAGAGAAATGGAGACAGTAGGCTATGAAGCTAGATTTAATAAGTTTAGTTATTAGCTCAGGCCAGCTTTGACCTCTAACAGAACTGAAACCAATAATAAACTGCATGAATTTTATCTTAAGGTTATAAATGTGTGTTATAGACTCCCAGTTTAAAATAGGATCCTCTGAATGCTTACTCATATTATTAACGTTATATATCATGACTAATCCCACTAAAGTAAAACACTGTATTACAGTCCATCTACAGAAAAAATCTTAGATTTTAAACAAACACATTTAAAGTTATATAGGCACTAATCCTAAAGATTTCAGAAAAATACTTCCTTGAAGTTATTTCTATCTTTTGTCCTACATCTTCTTATAAATAAGAAGTGTTAGATTTAATTCCTGAGGATAATGATGAACACTTAAAAAACTGAAACTTATTTGTGGTTAATGAGTAATGTAATTAACCACCATTTTGTAAATCAGGCTCACTATTTCTAGCTATTTTCTAAAATAATTAGGGCATTGATCAGATACGTTATAATTTTCAAATATAAATTTTAGTTATTTAAATTACGGTAACTTTTAAATTTGATATTTTAGGAATTATGTGCATTTTTCCTTAAAAATGCCTTATGTAGTTTGCACTGAGAGTGAATATTTAAATTTATTTATAAAACAAAAAAAATGCATAAAAGACAAAAGTGCACATATGGAATCCTGTAGGAATTCAAATGTATTCAGATTTCATCTCCCTCTGATTTTATGATTGCTTTTGAAATGGTCTGCTTTAATTACTTAACATCTGTTACCCAATAACTAAAAGGCATCATGTGCTCATGTGTTGCAAAAAAAAAAAAAAAAAGATGTCCTGGGCTGCTGAGTTCAGCATGCACTATGCCAAACAAGGTTGACATTCATGCTGAACTAGAGGATTGAAGGATTGCTCAGGCTTAAAATGTGTCTCAACCTTCTGGGCCTTCAAAACAGCTCCTTTGTCCATGGGTTGTCCATCAACATTTTTCCATATGTGGAGCTGATTAAATCACAGTTTGTCTGACAGTCAGCTGTTTTAGTCTAATCCAAAAATTATACTCATGTGAGTTACTAATGTTATGTGTGTTGGTTTCCACAGCCTGCAACATTTATTCAGATATAAAATAGCTTTTTTTTTTCTTTTCGGATGTACCAAGTTTGCAAATATTTATTCATGACATGAATTTTACATGCAATGAGTAGTCCAGTTGACTTTATAATGCACTGCAATATGTAGCTGCAAGCCTCTTCAGACTTGGGCACATACACATTATACCATGTGCACATATGAATATGGGTACATACATTATTTTTGGTTTCATAGTGGTTCCAGTTAAAATCATCATTTGCCAATGGTCAGTTGTAAGGAGTCGCTTACCCTGCAGGGGAGCTTGAACACGTTGACAGGGGGTTTAGTCCCCTAAATGGAAACGGTGAGTTTTTAATTGTGACGATTAAAAACTGGGAACCACTGTGGAGGGAAGGACCAGGGCTCCCTGTGGTTCATTGCCCACTGGCAATTCACTCCCCAGCCATGGGAGAGGTGGGCAGGCTCCATTTAAAAAAAAAAAAGCAAGAAAGGATTAGGCCCCATGACACTTCCCCTCGCCACCCCAGTGGAGTCTGCCTGTACAAGCTGCCGATGGACCAAGCAGCCCCTGCACTTCAGGGGGCCCTATTCCTTGCCACAGCAGTAGCAGCCCCCTTGGGCTACCCAGGTGAGGTGCTACTGGACTAGGGGCTGCCCCAGCTTGGAGGCAGCACACCACCAGATCCAACTCACCGAGCCTGCCCACTCGAAACCTACCAGGAGCTGCTCCCTGGGTGGGCTTGGGGAAGAGCTGGATCCAGTGGGGTGCTGCCTGTGACCTGGGGCAGCCTCTGGCCCACTAGCAGCCCATGCAGGTTGTTCCAGTGGGCACTGCTTCAGGGGGAAGTATTGGGGCCCCCTGTAGCTCCGAGGCCACTCAGACCACTGGCAGCTCGTGCCCTGGCTGTGGAAGATGAGGGCAGGCTCCACAGAAAAAAAAAAAAAAGGATTGGGTCCTGTACCCATCTCTGCTCTACTATATGCTCCCGTGCCGTTTTCACCCAGGTAGTAGATCTTGTTTGCCAGGGTCCCACGTGTGGCCCCCAGAGGATGCCTCTGTTGTCTTCCGGGAGACCCTTGAACTCGCCTGCCATGACAGCGGAGGGGGTCCCCTATGGAGCTGCCTCCAGGGCCGTCACGCATTTCAGCGGGCACTCACAGGGCTCCAACCTCCCCTACACCCCGGCCAAGCGCCACCCTTGTGAGACAGGCCTTCAAGTTTAGTTTGCGGTTAACCCCCACAGGTGTCTTCCCCGGCCTCCACATTGCCTCATGATGGCAGCCAACCTGGGCTCTGGCCAAACTCTGGTGGGTGGGCCTAGAGACCTTCAGCTTTTCAACCTGTCTTCTCTGGTGCCCTTAGCACCTGCTCCCAGCGGGTTCCTGTGCCACCTCTCTTTCTCCTCTCTTCCATGAGGTCCTGACCACCCTCACCTAGTGCTGAGGACTTCACCCACTTACCCTTACAAATGGATATGGAAATAAACAGGCCCTAAAGAGGACCACTACCACTGCCTGGACCCTAAACCCCTCTTCCCTGAAACACCTGTCATGACACCAAATGAGCAAACCCACCACTGTGGCTACTGATGAGGTGAAGCCAAAAGGAAAAAAAGAGGGGAAGGACCCTGAAGGAAATAGAGCACCCACCGTGGGCTCCATACACCCTTAGCACCCTCGACACCCTAAGCCCTGGGCACTCTATGGGTCAGGACCCGTGCCTTTACCACAGCTGCGGTCCTTCTCTTCCCCTCTCTGGGCCTTGCCTCCACTCAGGTCTATGTCCCCCATTGCCTGTAGTTAGGCTTGTCTTCTGGTTCTCCCCAGGGTTTCCACGGGCCCTTCCGCCAGCTCCTTCGGGTCTTGTCAGGCTTCTCTGGCTTGGGGTTCCCCGCTGCTCCTGCCACTGCAGCTACCACAGCCAGCTTTCCTGCTGGCTTCCTTGCCGGCATCTTCAATCCCCACCAATCCTCAGCTTGGGGATCTCCTGCCACTCCTGCTGTCCTAAAGTGGCAGCCACTGCTGCCTCTGCCGGCCTCTCCGTTGGCATCCTTAGTCCCTGCTGGTCTCCCCCAGGTCAGGGATCCCCTGCCGCTTCCATAGCAACCGCAGTCGTGGCTGCCGTTGCTGCTCTTGCCGCTGCTGCTGGTGCCAGTGCCGCTTCCGCTGCCATCTGCCATCCACCACAGCTGGTCCCCTCCTGGCCGGTGGGTTCCTGCCAGTTCCCCAGCTGTTGGCAGCCTTCCCGTGCTTTCATGGTCCCCTTTAATCTCCACCGGGTGGTGTCTCCTCATGAAGTCACCCAGTCCCAGCTGTATATGGGCACGGCTTACAAACTGTGTGGGCGGTTTCTTGACCCAAGCTTCCTCACTTCTCCCGGCCCCTGGAACACGCAAGTCATTATTTTTTTCTTTCTTTTCTCCGGTTGGGGTTTTGCCTCCGGGCAAGGCTTCCCCTCTTCCCAGTCCTGTACCCCTGACACAGGTCCCTCACTGCTTCTGCTTCTCCCACAACTGGCCGGGGGGGTGGGGGCAGGGGCAAGCTGTCAAAAGGCTGCAATGTTACAAATAGCTAATACAAATTGCAAACTAAACCACATTCCCATGCTAAGTAACAAACACTTTTAAATCACTAAAAAACCCTGTATGTGTACAGTACGATGCAATTAAACTGCAAAAAATGGGCAATTTTCATCACATGTACAAGTGCCCCAGAGGGCGGAAATCCAGCTGCAGGTAGTCAGGAGTTAAGAGTGTCTATCCACAAGCCTAGGGACCAGCTGTAACTCATAATCAGTAGATGAGGGTGGAGGTACATAAGGAGTTAAGAGCTCCAGAAGGGAGCAGGAAGAGGGGAAAGGGAATACAATTAATTCTGGAAACACTATCAGGCAAAAATAAGTTCAGATTTCTTAAAGCTGAGAACATACAACAGTAATTTAGGGGGAGATGTATTACACAAGGTATTATAATTATAAAAAATAAGAAATCCATAACATTCAAATAAAGGTTTAAATTTAAAAAATGCCAATAGATGCACAGTTAATCCAGACAACTTTAACCTTGTGGAGAGAAACAGGGCAACAGGACATTATTCTGATTAAGACACTTGAGAGCCTATAATCCTGTATTAAATTAAACTGATTTTTAAATACACATTCAACTATTTTGCCTCCCCCCTCCACCCACGGTGTCACTACAGAGTAAACTGCTGATCTATACTCCCAGTCTTATCTTGATTTTAAAAAGGTTTCATAGTTTCATAGTTTCTAGGGTCAGAAGGGACCTAAGTAGATCATCTAGTCTGACCCCCTGCCATGGCAGGAAAGAGTACTGGGGACAAACGACCCCAGCAAAG
>NW_017728906.1:97254168-97258615 GCF_001723895.1 Crocodylus porosus
TTGGCCCTCTTCCAGTTCTCTGGTATCACACCAGAGTACCACGAGTGCTCGTAAAGCCGCGCCAGGGGTCCTGCAATGACCTCAGCCAATTCCTTTAGTAGTCTAAGGTGGAGATCATCTGGACTCGCTGACTTGAATATGTCCAATCCCTCCAGAAGCACCCTAACTAGTTCCTCACTAACCCTTGGCCTAGGTGCACCTCCCCTGGGGCCTGAGGGGGAACCAGCAGGGGGGTGGCTGTTCTGGTCCCTACTTAGGAAGATGGAGGCAAAGAAATTGTTTAATATGTTGGCTTTATCATCTGGTGTGACGACCAAGTTTCCTAGTGTGTCCTGCCGGGGCCCCACATTACCCGGAACCTTCTTTTTACCCCCTATGTATTTAAAGAATGACTTCTTATTGTCCTTAATCCGGGAAGCTAGTCCCAGTTCCATCTCTGCTTTGGCCTTCCTGACTGCCCCCCTACATTTCCGAGCAACTGCAGCATAGTCATCCCTCGTGATGTCCCCTCTTTTCCATTGGGTGTACACCTCCCTTTTAACTAGGAGACATTCCCGGATGCTTTTGGTGAGCCATGGGGGCTTGTGTGCTCTCCTGCTCCCTTTGATCCTCGTTGGGATTACCTGTCTTTGGGCTTGGAGGATCGTCTCCTTGAGGAGCGACCACTCTCTTTGGACACCTGGCTCCCCCCTGGTATGCCAAGACAAAAAACTTATATTGGAAATTTATATGTGACCATTAAAGAGGTAACTCAAAAGCCCTACGTTAACCTCATTCGGAAGGAGCACAATGCATCCAGATCATATTAGCCAGTTAAATGAGGTGTATTGATCGTATTAGCCAGTTAAATGAGGTCTCACTACGGCAGCACAAAAGTGGCCAGACTCTACAATCCAGGAAACCTAGTTTCTTATTGCGCCTTGTTCTCCCAGTTTCTCTAACTTCCACCTCTCTATATGCCCTGAACAAAAATCCCATATTACTTTCTTCTCTCATGCGCACATACCTCTGCACATACATATCAAGCAAATATTTCAAAAATTACGTGGTCTCCAACAGTTTATAAAACATATAAAAACTTCCAGGTATATTACTATTTGACATACTCAAAAATCTAACAAAGATTTTTTCTTTAGGTACCACTTCTTGTCCCATTTAGTCTTCAGTTAATCAAGTGACAGTAAAATGTACTGATCATGATCACCTTCTTTCTAGTTGTCATGCATTTTCAGAAAATGTTTCTATCACATTTCAGGAAGTGCAGAATACACTTCATGATTAGAAGAATATTATTTATATTAAAGGATCAGTTCTGCTCCTCTTACTCATATCACACCAACATTGAAAAAGTACTTAATATCTAGCAATTCTCATTGGGAAGCACTTTTGAAAAGCTGGCCATTTCCTCTGGCTATCTAAGTAGAAACAAAATAATATATAATGTTCAAATATACATTTCATGTATTTCAATTAGGATAACTGTTAAATTTGATATTTTAGTAATTATATGCATTTTTAATAAAAATGCCTTTGTGTTACGCTCATCTGGCTAAGGCTTATATCTTGTAGCTAAACCTGCATAGACACACCTTTTGTAGGGCAATCAAGATAATCAGGGGTATGACAACTGCCATACCAACAGAGACTTCAGTTTGGAAAGGAGAAGAATGGCAGAGATGGGTTATAAGAGAAGTCTAGAAAATTCTGACAGGTCTGGTCACAGTGAAAAGGGAATTGCTATTCATCAAGTCCCCGAATATTAGAACTAGTGAGCACCCACTGAAATTAGTAGGAGACAGGTTTAAACTAACAAGAAGGTACATGTTTTTATGCAGCATGTAGTCAACTTGTGGAGCTCATTACCACAGGAAGCTGTAAAGACAGAAAGCATAGGCAGGTTCAAAAGTGACTACATTTGTGGATGTTGATCTGTTAATAGCTACTAAGCAGGGGATGTATCCTCTGGCACCTCTAAACCAATGATGGATGCCAAAAGAGACATGATAGTACCATGGAATGGGGTCCCCCAGGATGGCCATGATACCCCTAGGGCTCCTTGACCGTGCCAATCCTGCCCCATGGGAACCCTCTTTCTTACCTGCCATGTCTTGCTGTAACTATAATAGATAGGGAGGCTGCCCTCAAGTTTGTATTGTTGGACACGGTCCTGATGGACCCCACTGAACCCTATAGGTTCTTGGACCCCTTTTGGGTCTCACTCCAAAATGGATGCCTCTCGGAACACCCTCAGCCTTATGGGCTAGATGCATGGCTCCAAACCGATCTGATGCCCCAAGCCTTGCAGATGGCATTCACACAGTGTCCCTCCAAGGCCTTAGTTTCACTTGCCCTCTGGTCATCACTGGGCTCTCCACAGCCCTGTCTCTCTCTCTCTGCACCCACATTGGCGCTGGGGTCTGTGCACCCCCAATACTATACCCACACTGGCACTGTATGCACCACTATGCCCACACTGTAGTGGGCCCCCAGTGAGGCCTCCTCCTTCCCCAATAACCTCAACCAGATCCTCCGGTTTACAAACAGAAATCAAAATACAGGCTCCTGGGCTATAACATAATGCAAGAAGCTCAGGGTGTGCTTTGTCCCTTTAAATGAATCTTCCTTCCCCCAGCACAACATGCCTTGTAGGCCAGGGTCTGGTGAGCTCCTGAAGTCCCTTAATCTTACCAGAAGCAGGAGATGGGCCATAAAGCCTCTTCACTTAGCTTCCACTAGGAGAGCTCCTTCCCCCGTGGCTGATGGCAGAGAACTCACTCTCTGGTCCCAGCCCTGGGGTTTATATATGCCCCAGGCCCTGCCTCTTCCTGTCAGCTGGCCACCTACAGGTGTGGGCTAATTCCCTCATTCCTGCTGCCATGGTTGCAGCTGAGGGGTTCCTGAGTGAGTGCTAGGGCTTAAAGGAGCAGGCACCTTAGTGCCCTGTGACAGATAAGGATAGATCACTCTAGATAAACCCTGTTCATATGCTCTTCTTCTAACCTAAAGCATCCACTCTTGCCACTATCAGAGAAAGGTTTTCTGCAGAGAAAATTTTGTGTCTGGACCCATATAGAAACTATAAGCATCCCTCTGTTGCTGGAGGGAGGCAGCTCCACAGTTGCCCAGGTTCCCCTGGTCAGAGCCTCCTTCCTAGTCTGATATATGGTGAGTCTGTCTAAAGCCAGGAGGAGGTCCCGGGACTTAGTGGGAACACAGACAGGGAGTGCATACAAGGAAAATTATGGGGAGAGGTGAAGCCAGAAGTACAGAAGAAAATTTCTAAAGTGGGGGTTGGAGGCACTGCAGCCTAGCACATGCAAGGTGATCATGTGCCAGGATCTCCCACCTGCCTTTTTGACAGGAAAGACAGGTATCACGGTGTCCATGAAGCATGCAAGATGCTAGAGACAGGCCTATTTGATGTGTTGTAGTGTCATAGGCTCAGGGCCATCATGAAAACCTATAAGCCTCTTTTACCTGGGGACACAAAACTGACATCTTGGGACAAATAAAAAGAAAACAGTAAGGAGAGTAAGATCATACATTAATAACAAAGGATCTGGAAGGGCACACCAAGCAGAGCATTCCAGCCAGCATCCAACACCCCAAAACAAGTGGAAGGAGCCTGCAGACACCAACCCATGAAACTGCCCAGAAATGTGACCACAGGAGTGACAAAAAGATATCGCCACACTTGCCCAGGTTCCTCCCACCCAGAGCCTCCTTCCTGGTCTTTGATGGCTAGAAAACTATATTTAGAGGTTCACTTTTAGGAACTTGTAGATAAGGTAGATATTTCATTAGGACAATGGTCCAGGGCAATGGTGAGGTTTAACTGGTTTCTAAAATCCTGTTTGTGACAAAGTTTCCTTCAAGGCCCACTGTCTGATGCCAGCACACACACAAGCTGGGAAATTGAAGATATGTACCACACTGTTCCATAACATAAGGAAGGGACTCTGCCATATTGGCTAGGTCATAGTGAACAGCTGCAGAACCCTTACAATTTCTGGTTCTGGTGGACAGGCCAAATTAAGATACTGGTAAATGACCAAATTAAGATGTGTGCATGTGATGGGTTTGATGGAACAAAGGATTACAATGACAGGACAGAGTGTGGACAGTATGATGGCCACAGGGAAACTCATTAATGGTACCTGGAAATGAAGAGTCATCAAAGGAGGAAAAGGATATAAAATGAGGGATTTCAGGGCAGCGAAGGGTCCCCAGGGTGGGAACCCAAGGCCACCATAGACAGATGGTACACCACAAGTCTCTCACCCACCCCACTGTGGGGGGAGGTGGGCCTTGGCCCCCGACCTCCAAGCTGCTGATATCTGACATTCAAGAAAGAACCAGGTACTTTGCGTCAGTCTTTCATCAGTCACACGGGATGCCCATGCCTGCTATGGGACAGGGAAATCTGGGTGATGGGGATCCCCTACCC
>NW_017728906.1:97258715-97265871 GCF_001723895.1 Crocodylus porosus
TGGCCCCTGATAAGGTTGTAGGCAGCCACAAGATCCCCCCTCAGTCTCCTCTTGTGGAGACTGAAGAGATTCAGGTCCCTCAGCCTCTTCTCATAGGGCTGGCCATGGAGGCCCCCAACCATACAAGTGGCCCTCCTCTGGACCCTCTCCAGGTTCTCCAAGTCCTTCTAGAAGTGTGACGTCCAGAACTGGACATGGTACTCCAGCTGTGGCCTGACCAGCACCGCACAGAGGGGGAGCAAGACCTCTCTGGACCTGTTAGTGATGCCCCGTTGATGCATGACAGGGTTCAGTTGGCTCTGCCTATTTCTTCATCGCATTGGTGATTCATATTCATCCTGGAGTCAATCGTGACTCCAAGATCCCTCTCTGCCTCTGTGCTGCCGAGAGGGTCAGCCCCTAACCTATACCCATAATGCTGGTTCCCTCTCCCCAGGTGCAGCACTCTGCACTTGTCCATGTTAACATCCTGTTCAGATCCTGTTGCCTATGGGCAACGGGGCAGGTGTTGGGGGTGTCTGTAAAATGTGCCAGATATACACCCACTGCTGGGGATGGGACTTTTAATACATCAGGGCAAAACACAGACCTAGTTCCCCACCAAGGAAGCTATAAGCCCCTTTTAATACTGGCAGCCACTAGTGATGTGTTACTGATTACTTGGGACAAATAATAATGAAAATGGGGACACGAGTGGAGGTTAAAAGGTAATAACTAGTGTGCCAAGAGGGGGAAAACACCAAACAGAGCACACCAGGTAATGTCCACTGGCCCTCAAATGAGTCCAAGGAACCAGTGGACACTGCTTCAGAAACAGAAACAAGCAAGGGCAAGGAAAGTGGTCCCACAGTACCTTGGGATCCTCTGATCCAGAGCCTCATTCCTGGTCAGATACCCGTCCAGCTTGGCCAGGGCCAGGAGGAGGTTGACCAGGAGGTTTCGGGACTTTGTGCGGCCACAAACAGAGAGTGCATAAATGAAGAGGGGAAAAGCGCAGCCAGAACCTTCAGCAAGTGGTTGTAGAGGAGGTGCAGGGGCAAGAGGTTCTAGAGGCAATGCAGGGGCTGCAACCTGGCACATTCGAAGTAGGCATGCACCAGGGTCTCCCTCTGTGTTTGAAAAGGGCAGGTGTCAGGGGTGTTCATAAAGTGTGCCAGATACACACCCACTGCTGGAGACAGGATACTGGGAAAGATCCTGTAATGTAACCCAGTAAGGAAGTTGCTGTGTTCTTAGTCTGATTTGACTTTTGCAACTCGTGAAGTCATATTCTTATACTGCCAGAGAGGGGAAAGTAGATAATAGAAGAAGCCATGCGGTAAGTTCCAGACCTCTACAAGGAAAAAAAGCCTGCACTTCTCGCAGACAAACACTGGATGGATCAAAGTGACTGCAGAAAACACACACTGCGATATACTTAACTGTTTCTGTGGAAAGAAACATCATTCCCTTTCCCCAGTCATGCCCCTGAAATGTTAGAACACACGTTCAGCATAGAGTGCAAACAGATATGTTGGCTAGCCCCCAGACTTTGCATAAGTGGGCCACTAGTCTGCAAACCAGCAGTACTCTTTTGAAAATGTGCTAATAGAGGAAGAAGTGTTGTGAACCATTCCTTTCATCCTGTCTGATATATTCAGAAAACAGGACAGGATGGATCTTTTTTTTTTTCTATTGGATATAATATATGTTCACCGTGTTAGGTACATATACCATCAAGGAAATGCTCTGGGTCTTATTTAACACCAGAAACACAAGGAGATTTATCGCTAATTCATTCATACACCAGCTTTGAGAAAGTGTCTTTGTTTTTTTCTCCCTCTCCACCCCAACATATTTCAGGAATAAATGATTTATTGAAACAAGCACTGTGCGTTAAAATGACAAGATAGTGACTATAAAACAGAATTTACTACCTGAACACAATTATAAAGCATAAAAGTCAACAATTAGCCTTACCCTGAAGTAAGAATGTTTATACCCTCACAGCTTTATTAAATTTAGGCAGACCTCCAGTATTGCTCTCTGAAACACAGGCAAGGCACCCAACAAACAGTCTTCATTTGACATGCTCTCATGACCAGGGATCCTGGTTTTCTCTGATTTAAGAAACCCCAATTTTCAACCAAAAAAAAGTAACCCCAAATTCACATTTTTCCATTATTCAAATGAAACACCACTAAAATATATATATGATGTTTCTCTCTCAAGCAGCCAATATCCTAAGGTTGTTTATGCCTAGTGAATCCAGGCAAATGTTTCCACTGCTCTCCAGCTCCCATCCTTATACCTGAATCACTGGTTATCAGGAGGGAAGAATGGCATTTTTCCATAGTAGGTTATGAGCAGGGATCCTGGTTTTCTCTGATTTAAAGAAATCCCCAATTTTTGGTTAAAAACCCCAAATCCACATTTTTCCTTCATTAAAATGAAATACTACTATATAAGGAAAAATGTGGATTTGGGGTTACTTTTTTTTTTTAAACCAAAAATTGGGGATTTCAGTAGCTGCTGATTTTCTGTTCTGCCCTATTCATCCAGTACTCTTTTTAGAGGGCTAGGAGACAGAGTATTTTTTTTTTCCACTGAGTGCACTGAAGATGCTCATACATTCAGTATAAATGTTAAAACTATTCTGAAGCATCTGACCTTTAGGGCAAGCTGCAAAGCACATCTACTATTCTGCCTGGCTTTTGGAAAATGGTTAGTGAGGAGGATTCTCATTTTAAACTACAAAGTTTTACGGTTTGGGAGAGCAAAGGTAAATATACATTATAGTAATTGTATTTTTAAGTGTTGTCAAAGGCACACAGGACTAGGGGAAGTGCTTTTTGATCAATTTATATACATTAAGATAAGTTATATATTTAAAAAGCAACAACAAATTATAACCTGCAGGATTGAGTGAAATATTCTGCAAGGACTAGGGAACCACAAGTTAAGCCTTATCAATCAGGCTTGAATGAAACATGAGGCAAAAGTCCAAGCTAAAGTTGAAGAATGATACACTAAAAAGCCATTGATCCAGACTATTCCTTCTTAGTGTTGCTTTGTGTTTGTTTGCTAACCCAGATTTTATAGACAATAAAATATTCCCCCAGCATGGAATCCTCCATTATACTCACTTTCAAAAAACAATTTAGGGGCTATCTTAAACCTGAAACTGCCACAAAGGGCATCTTTTTGGACAATGATTTTCAGTACAATTTAGAGCAGACTTTGGTATGCTGGCAGTTGCACTGAAGGCTGGACCTGGTCTAGAAAGTCTCAGGAATAGGCAAATGAAATAATAATTTTATGGCCCCAGCCAGGGCCACTTTTTGGAAGGATGTTATTTACTTTAGAGCTTTGTCTAACTAAAGGGAACCCATTTTGCAAAAGCATCACCAAACACCTGAGTGTTATTCTATGGCCCATGTTACATAGGACATTCAATTAGATTATCATGATCGCCCCTTCTCGGTTAAAATCTATAACTCGTTAAGCACATTTATTTTATAGTAATTATCTAAGGCCTCCAGAGAGCTATCTGCTGTTGTTCAAGGACATAAATTATATGCCATAATGTATTTTATATTCTATATTATATAGTTATATACTCAATTGTGTGTTAACTGGAACATACACTTGAAACTTACTAAGATTTGGTGTGCTAAGTCTACAAAAACATAGGATTGATGCTGCTGTAAAACTTAGACACATTTAGAAATAAATCAAGAAAAGGCTACTAAGCATCTTTGGTACCTTCTTTGTCATCGTGACATATGATTGCATCCTGTATCATGTCAGCAAGGTTGAAATGGACTCGGTGATTTTTTCCATGTTTCAGCTTTTTTCCATATCCATCCTGCTTTTGCAAAGCTTTTTCTCGTTCATAATATGCCTTTATTTGATCACAGCGCATCCGCTTCACCAGCCGCTGACGTTGGCCCAAAGGGAGGGACTCCAGCAAGCACTGGTCAATTTCCATGTCATGTGATCGAAAAACATTACATAGCTGGAAACAGCCTAAACAAAATGAAATATAAACAAACAAATTTAGGCTATGTAACAATATGCTTTCAAATGTTCTATGAAATGCCTGCCAAACTTCTTGTAGCTCCTATTTAAATATGTCAAAGTACTTATTATGTTTGTTTAACTTAGGTGGTGAATGCCAGTTGGAAAGTGAATATATTATTATCATGTGGTTTACACAAACAACATGGAATTAATGCCATGAAAGCACCAATTATTTTTTTAAAATACTAACTTCAATTCATATATACAAAAGAGAGCATAAAGAGGTCAGAGTTTAAACATATGAAATGGATAAGGCACGTAAATAATTCAATGTAATACAAGTAGTTAACTTTTGCCTAGAAACTAGACAATATGTACAGTACAGACCAACTCTGCTGTTTGTGCTTCCATTGTATTCTTTTACATTTTGCTTCGGATAAGCAAATTCCTGTTACTCAGTGAGAAGAAAAATCTTCATATCATAGTTGTAATGAGTTCATTAGCACACTATGGGTACTCAGGCAACTATCTTTACAAATTCACAACCACACAATTTTTTTTCATGTTTATTTAGCAGGCCAAGTTGAATCTTTTAATGAAAAAGTCAGATGTCAAGAACTTAAGACAACACAAACTATAAACTCTATCTCAATTATTCTTAGCCTTATTTAACATCATTCATAGTATGTACCCTGAAGTCAGACTCCTTCCTCTAGTCTATGCTAAATTTTGCTTTTTTGCCTATATTGGTGTGGTGGCAAATTATTTTTCAAAATGTATTTGTGACTTGCTGGTTGGATCTCATAGAGATTCATGGGTTGTGGAAACTGTTAGCTGGTAAAGCTAAGTAGTTTAGCTTTACAAGTAAAGGCTCTTGGTTCTGTCCTTTAAGCCCAAATTCAGTTACCACTGGGGCTAACCAACTCAGGGATTTTATGTTATTGTACCATCTGCAGAGGCATAGCAAGCTCAACAACTGCCTGAAGTGGGTTGGTAGGTGGGTGGGGGGCCACAATAATGCTAACCACAGTAGACTGGGCAGGGGGCATGTGTGGGTGAGGTAAAGGGAAGTGAATGATTTAGAAGTGAATAGAACAGGCCAGCAAACAATGGCATTTGAATGGGAGTTTGAGTGGAGTTTGTTGAAGAGTTTACCCAGATAATTTCCTTCTCACCCTTCCTTCACTGAAATCTTACTTGAAAGCAGGTGAAGAAAGAAAAGGATTCCCACCCCACCCGGAAAAAAAATACAGTAGCAGAAAAGAAAGGAGCTAGCACTATAATCAACATGACGGATGGAATATGCCAAAGCCCCTGCCACTGCAAGCCTTTCCTCTGCTTGCACCTGTGGGAGCTCTGTCCAGAAATGGCATATGTGAGAAGGCAAAACTCAAGCCCATGAGCAGAGTGGGTCAGATATCTGGAGTCCGTCAGGAAGACAGTAACAGCACAAGCCAAGACTGCAGCAGCCTAAATACAGGATTGAACCTTGCTACCCAGACACTTCCTCTTCTGAGTCAGGGATTTATACTGGAAGGGTAAGGGGGCAGGGGGGTTAGCTGATCCTGACAGGCTACTACAGTGGCAGGCAATGGACATGTGGCTAGGCCCAGGTGAAGATTCTGGCCACCTGTGTCCACCCTAATGCTCTACTGAGGAGATAGGAGACCAGGATGAGTGGTTATGCCAGGTAGGCTGAGACCTCAGGTTCAAGACCACAGCTTGACATCACTACTATCTATTGCTTTCTTTTTGAGCAGTAGTGTCATCTCCCCACTGAGGCTTCCACACAGGTTCTTACCTAGCTTTGCAGGGACTGTGTCTTTGTTAGGGACTGCCAGGTGGGGAATACTTATGATATGAGAGGTGCCTCCTGGTGGATTCTCTCAAGAATCAGATATGGGAGATGCAGCAGGAGGTGGATAGGTTCAGAAGCTTCTGAGAGCATGAGGCTTCCACTAACTGTCCTGCCCACAAAGATACACCCAGCATTATGGAAAAGAGACAGTCAGAGAAGACACCAGAAGCTGCAAAAGAAGCAGGTTCTCAGACAGGGGGAAACTGGCATCTTGTCACCTCTGGCAACAGACAGTGCTCTTCTTCTGGACCTGTGCCTGTCCAACTGGAACAGGTATGGAGGCCTTGCATCAGAGGAGAAGGAGCCCACTACAGTGGCAGGGAAAACCAGGCCATGCATCCCCAGGGAACATGAGACCACTGCTACAAAAAGGAAGCAACAGATAGTGGTGGTATCAAGTTGTGGTCTTGAACCTGGGGCCTTGGCTTACCCGGCATAACCACTTATCCTGGTCTCCTGTCTCCTCAGTAGAGCATTGGGGTGGACACAGGTGGCCAGAACTTTCACCTGGGCCCAGTCACATGTCCACTCCCTGCCACTGTAGTGGCCAGTCAGGGTCAGCTGACCCCCCACCGCCACTCCCACTTCCACACCCCTGACCCAGAAGATGAAGCATCTAGGCAGCAAGATTTAATCCTGTATCTAGGCCCAGCTTGTAGCAGATGCATTCTGGAGATAAACATGAGGTTGGGTAGATGGTATTGCCAGTGGGGCTTTGGCTTCTTTGATCATTGGGTGGTTTTCTAGGAAGATGAATCCTGGGAAGAGATTAGGTCCACCTGACAAAGAGGGACAAATGTCTTCTCACACAGGCACTCTGAAGTGCTTTGGGTTAGAGTACAAGGCAGTCGAGGGGAAAGGGACTTAATGGTGAGAGTCTACTACAGACCTCCCAAACAGGGAGAGGAGCTTGACCAGAAATTCTTGGGTCAGCTCACAGAGGTAGTGAAGGCTAAGGATGTGGTAGTCGTGGGGGACCTGAATTTCCCGGACATCTGCTGGGAAGAACAGTCAGCCACGTCTAAACGCTCACGTAGGTTCTTGGCCAGAGTGCAGGACCTCCATCTAACCCAGGAGGTGCACAGCCCCACCGGGGGGACGCCTTGTTGGACCTAGTGCCGGCCATGGGGGATGACCTGGTGAAGGGACTGCAGGTGCTCGACCACCTGGACGACAGCGATCATCGCCTGCTGCAATTCACCACCCAGCGTAAGGTGGCAAAGGCATACAGTAAGGCAGCGGCCCTAGATTTTAGGAGGGCAGACTTCAATGAGCTAAGGAGGATAGTTGGAGAAG
>NW_017728906.1:97265971-97310184 GCF_001723895.1 Crocodylus porosus
TCCAAGAGAAGTGGTGCAGGCTCCTACCCTGGGGGTCTTTAAGAGGAGGTTAGATGAACATCTTGCTGGGGTCGTTTGACCCCAGTATTCTTTCCTGCCATGGCAGGGGGTTGGACTAGATGATCTGCTCAGGTCCCTTCCGACCCTAGAAACTAGGAAACTATGCAAACCAACTGAGGGATGCAGGCTTTAAACTAGTTTCACTGGGGAAAGGAGAAAAAAGTCCAAAGGTAAGTAAAGTGCCTGTGGACCTGGATAAAAAAAATTAGTAAAGGGAAGCAATAATGGAAGACTTAGCAATGTTCTCAGTGAGAATAAAGGACTGTAGCAAGGACTCAGATGCAGCCCCTGCTATATACACCCCTGTAGGGCCAGCAGCACCAGTGTGAAATGTACCTGGCCGGGTCTGGGCAAACAGTACTTCCTTGACACACCACAGAAGAGGTCTAGGGGGAAAACTGGAGTGACACGCAAGTATCTGGAACAGGAGAACATGTGCCCTGGAGAGCTGGCACCAATTGGCCTGGGAGGAAGCCTGAGCTGGTACAGCATTTAGCATCTCCAGGAACAACAACTGTGCAGCTGGACCTCGAGGACAATCAGCAAAGCTAGCGACCCAGCCAGCCAAACCAACGAGCAAAGGACATCCCTCCAACATGTCCAGAGAGATAAGTAACAATGGATGGTGGGGTAGCGGTGTGTGATCCCCACAAGCAAGAGGGCAAGGAACAAGCTGGGTAATTCCCCAGGAGATGGGCAGTCAAGCCAGCCCAGGAAGAGGAAAAGAGCACACTCACTGAGCTGAGGGTAGCCTTGAGAGAAGCAGAGGCAGCCCAGACAAAGGAGGGATTTATCCAGTCTGACCAAGAGAATACCAGCAAGATTCAAACCAGTTGGTGCGATCTTAGCTGGACACTCGAACCTGAGGAAAGCCAGTGGGATCAGACTAAGAATGCTAGATTTCAGAAAGGCAAAGTTTAATAAACTTGGGAAACTGGTGGGCAGGATCCCATGGGAGGCAAGTCTGAGGAGGAAAAGCAGTCCAGGAAAGACAGTGGTACTCTTTTAGAGGCACAGAAACAAGCTGTCCAGATGGGATGGAAGAATGGAAAATGCAACAAGAGACAAGCCTGGCCAGACAGAAATCTTTTCAATGAGCTGTAACTCAAAACTATATCTATCTATCCATCTCTCTTTCTATATATATAAGTGGAAAATTGGTCATGGTACTAGGGAAAAATGTAAGAGTAGTACACAGGCACGCAGACAGAAAATTAGGAAGGCCAAAGCATAATTTGAGATGCATCTGTCATGGGATATAAAAGGCAATAAAAGGGATTCTACAACTATGTCAAAAGTAAGGGGAACAACAGTATTTAGTACCTTTTTCTACTTTGATTTTCATAAATAAGAGCAGCTACCAGTTGATAAGGACAGTTATCAAAGATAACTGATAGCAAAGATAGGGAAAGAGACAAACAGCCTAGAATAATGGAAGAACAGGTTACGGATTACTTAGAGAAGCTAGATGCTTCCAAGTTAACAGGGCTAGATGGGATGTACCCTACAGTACTGAAGGAAGTGTCTGTGGTAATTTTTGAGCCATTGGCTATCCTCTTTGAGAACTCACAGCTGTCAGATGAGGTCCCAGATGACTGGAAAAGGGTAAATATAGTGCCCATCTTTAAGAAAGGGAAGAAGAAGGAATGGGGAACAACAGACTAGCCAGCCTGTCCTCTATAATGGCAAAGATCACTGAGAAGGTCCTCAAGGAATCCATTGTGAAACACCAAAAGATGAACAAGGCAATAAGGAACAGCTAGCATGGATTCGACAAGAGCACATTATGCCTAGCTAACCTGATCTTCTCCTATGATATGACAGGATCTATGGTATATCATATCCACTGCTCTCCCCACATCCATGGTCCCAAGCTTCAGGGAAATTTAGGGTGGAGATATGAAGGAATTTACTGACTATGAGAGTGATAAAGCATTAGAACAGGCTACCCTGAGGAACTGTGGTATCTCCATTTTTAGAAGTTTTCAAGAGCAGTTTAAATGGATGCTTGCCTGGAAGTCAGGGATGTTCCTGTCATGAACAGAATCTAGGGACTGTACTAGATGACCTTGTGAGATCCCTTCCAGCTCTAATGTCCTATGATGCTATGATCATCTTAGGTTCCTTCAGCTGCCGCGCTGGGCAACAGCCCTGTAGTTGGGCTCTCTGGGAGCTGCTTCTGGTGCCCTATTTGCTGCAGATACATGCATATTGGATGCAGAGTTATGACTCCTCTGGCAAAGGCTCCTGGAAGTGAGGTTGGGGGGTAGCATCATTCAATTTGTGCCACTCATCCCTCTTCCCCTAGATACACTGCTTGGTATAGTGCTGCCCTGCCTCACTTCTATGACAGGGAGCAGCAGTATAGTACTGCTCTTGCTGTGGCACATACTCCAATAATACTCACAGTGGGAAGGTTTTGGAACCACCTCATAGGCAGTACCCAGGGCCAGTGCCCCAGTCACTCTGCCCTAATTATACTACTGCTACCATGAAGCATGAAAACAAGACATCACATGTTTAACATTAAGTTTTTGCTGACTAATATTTATAACCATTTCATTCCACAAAAAGCAATTCAACACATTTGCCATGAATACATTTTGGGATGGCCAAAACTACAGTTTTTTCAGATAAATATTTTTGGCTTAAACAAACTCACTTAGGGTCTTGTTGCATGTAATTTTAGGCAGCTCCTGGAGATGTTAGCACCTGGACTTTCCACACATTAACACTTGAAACTAGTTATAAGCAGTCATTAGGTGGCTCAAAGTTACACCACTCCAGGACAGGATTAACTCTGGTCCATGCTACACAGCACCACCAGGGGAGCAGATAGGGAAGGGTTAAATTGCCTTCCTGGTTGCCACTGCCATGGCTTTTGCTGCTGCACTCCAGGCCAGAAAAGCTGTGGCCAGGCAGCTCCCTTGGGACAAACAGCACAAGTACTGTATGCCCCAGGGGCAGGGAGGAACCCCACAGGTGCAGCAGTGGTGGACCCAGGGGCAGGCCCAGGGGTGGAGAGGAAACCTGGAATGAAAGGGTCCTCCAGGCCGCTGTTGACCTGAACATGTGACTGCTCCAAACTCCAGCTAGCACTAACACACATCAACATTTCTGTGGCTCACAGCAAAAGTTGTAACAAGGCCCCAGGGTAGGTTTATCTTTGATCAGCTAGGGGGCTCATGTTACACTAACATGTAGCCACTCTGGGCTAAACACTCCACCTGCCCTCCCCCTGACTGCAAGGAAGTCACAAGTAAGTTGGAGAGAGAATGTGGGGAGAACCCAGGGGTTATAAAAGACTAAAAATGCCTATATGTAAAGTCCATTAAAAAAAAATGAAGCCATCTGTTTAAAAAAAAAAACCAAACAACGCTAAGAAAACAGGAGTTTGACTGAAAATCCCTTTTGGAATGAGACTGGAGGCAACTACTGATGTTCAGGCAGAGCACAGAAATGCCTCTTATTTAAGCCTCTTTCAAGTACAGCCAACTCTCCTGGACTCCTTTTCCTCCTCAGACTTGCCTTGCTTGTTCGAAGGAGGAGAACAGCACCCTCCAGGCAGAAGTCTCTAGGTGTAGCACACAGGAGCCTCCTTCCCCTACAAACCACGTGCTGCTTCTGCTGAATCCCACCCTGTCAAATTGTTGGTCTGGTAGGCAGACAGTAGTCCCTCGGGGGCCTGTGCCAGGAGTTGGGGGAAGGGGTGCAGCATGACTCAGGGTGCATTTGAGGATATGTGGAGGTAAGTAGGAAGCTTCTGGGATAGGGGGAGCATAGTGTAAAACCATTGCTGCAGTAAAGCAGGGTTGCCAATCTAAGAAAAAAAATACTGATAATTTGCAAGCTTTTTACTGACAACCAACTTTTTAAATATGGTTTTAAACCCCTAAATTTGAACCTGGTTCTTGTCCAGGGCCTAGCAGAAGGATTACATTTACATTATGTAAAACTTATGTCAGTACAAAAGTTTGGTTTTCAGTAAAAGGTTTGCAGATTGTCAGTAAATCAAAAAAAAAATGTCTTGGGTCAGTAGCCCTGAATTGAGGGAAAGTCTTGTTAAGCTTCTTAATTCTATGCTGGGGCACATTGCAGACAAAATCTTCAGTAAATATAGTTGCTAAAAAATCTTTACTGACCATGTGCACACTTTGATTGTTTAAAGGCTTATAACTTGTCCACATTGGAGCAGACATTCAGAGGAATTACAAAGGCTCAGTCCAGGTATAAGTGTCAATGCCTCTGCAAAATTTCAAACCTGAAGCAGAAAACAGAAAACATCCAGGGTGAAACAAATTCAGCTGAAAGAGCTGAAGTTTATTTTCAGCTGCTTATCACACTGCAAATGTCCTGTTATGTGAAGTGTCAGGGAATCCTAATAATAGGCAATGCTATCCGCTCTACCTATTTTCATTGTGGCCCAAAAAAAACCTAATGTCTAGAGGTCTACCTACACTGAGTTGAGAGGCAGCCAATTCTGCAGGCAGATCACAGGGCCAACCACCATTTTCACAGGCTTACCACAGAAGAGGTCCACCATACCTCTGATTGTTCGAGGGGCCCCGGTTTCCCCACCCCTTGTGGCAGATTGGCTGAAAGTGCTGTCCATCATGTGGCCCTGCCCCTTGCCACTGACTGGAGAGGAGCAGGGCCACATGACAGGCAACCCTCTCAGCCAATCAGCAGCAAGAGGCAGGGTGGCATCCATTTTGCCTATTGGCAGCCCCACTCTATCCCTGGCAGGCTGTACAGCCAGGCCACAGCAGACATGCTCCCACAAGGGGTCCAGCATTTTATTTTTTAGCATTTTGTTTTGTTTTGTTTGTTTTTCCACAGATTTCATGGCCATTGCCCAATTTTGTGATTTCTGTGATAGCTGCAAAATCCCAGTTTTGTAGATCTCTATTAATGTCCAAAGCAGTGGTTCTTAAACTTTTTGCCCCGTGCATGGGATGGGTAGTGCCCAGTCTGTCCATGGACTGGATTCTACTGGTGACCTGATTCAGCTCTGTGGTGGACTGAGGGAGGGGTGGCAGGCGGGATGGGAGCACAGCTCAGCCCTGCTCTGATCATATGGAGGAGAGGGCATGGTCCAGCTTCAAACTAGCCCTGTAGGAAGAAGGGGGTGTCTCAGCCCCAGCCTGGCTACATGCAGGGAGGGGATATGGCTTGTCCTAATCTGGCATGTTGGGGAGGGCAGGTGGCCTGGCACAAACCTGCCTTATCGGCCTTGGGAATTTGGCAGCAGGGGAGGAGTGATAGGCAGATAAGGAAGCTATTTTTTTTTCCTATTTTCAAATGGGGATGGAAGCATAAGCATTATATATGACTTGCTCAAGGTTTATATGGGTAGTCTTTGGCAGAGCCTGAAACTGAACCTAAATATAGGACTATTGTCTTATATTACAAGATCAGTTTTCTTCAAGAACCAGAAGACAAAATACATCCATATAAAAAATGTTTGCTTAAATTAAGTGCAAAATTATAAAAATGCAATCTATACAATAATGTGATAGCCCAGGCATGAACATCTGATACGCTGAAAAGAGAAAGACTATAAATACAGAACTGGGTTGAGGTGTCAAATTGAATTCAGTAATCCGGTCTGCCTATCACAATCTCTTTTACATTCCTAGGTACTTAATTGCCTTGCATGCAACTGTGATGAATTTTTCAGCTGTCCCTTTATCACCTCCTGCTGTGACCACTATGATAGATATCTCTATAAACAAAGAGGTAGTTAGCCATATTAGTCAGAAGTCAGGCTAAAGACAAGGTAGAGAAACACCTTCTAGATTAACTGAAACAGAGATGCATAAACTACCATGAGCATCTGATGAAGTGGGCTCTTACTCACAAAACCTTATCCATCTCTGAGTCAGGTATCTCTATAGTTTCCCATATTTCCAGTTCTCTGGATCTGAGAGAGATAGCCAATACTGACAAGAAAAAAAAGAGTGGAAAGCCATACATAAGGACTAGGAAGAAGGATTCAACAGCGACAGATTTGAGCCGGACTCAGAAATGAATGGGAAACTAGTGAATTTGTTGAAAATTAGAGTAATGCATATGTGTTCCTTTTTACATACCAATCAGTAATGCCCTGCATGTTCTGGTGGAGGAATCATAGGAAAGTAGGTCTGGAAGGGATCTCACAAGGTCAGCTAATTCAGGCCCCTACTCAAGGCAGGATCATCCCAGCCAGGTGCTTGTCTAACTTGCACTTGAAAACCTCCAAGGATGGAGTATTCATAATTTCTCAAGGTAACTTATTCCAAAGCTTGATCACCCACATGATCAGAAAGTTCCTCCTAATCTCCAACCTAAATTTTCCATGCTGCAACTAGAGGCTCCTAGTTCTGTTGTCTATAGTCATAGTGAAACAGCCATTTCCATCCTCTTTGGAACTGCCTTTTAGGTACTTGAAGGCTGTTATCAACCCTCCACCCTCAGTCTTCTCTACTCCATGCTAAATAAACCTATTTTTTCAGCCTTTCCTCATAATTCTTGTCTCCTAGGACCCCAATCATTTTTGTGAATGTAAATTTAAATATTCCTTCCCTACAACTTTCATACAAGTAGGCAGAAGTGCCAGCAAGAACATCAAAAATTGTTAGTATGACAAACAAAGCAAGTAGTTTAAATTTTGTTTCTTGCTTCTAAGACAAAAGAATGAAAAGAGGTGAGAAATGTAGCTACTCTTTTAACAAGAGGGAATCACATTAGATGGACTTCATGTCTCCCTAATGCTTCAGGCTTCCCCATATCCAAGATACCAGAGCATCACTAGCAAGAGGTATCTTTTATTTTAAACCTGGGTATACAGTTATTTTTCCCCACATTCCAATATGAACTGTACAAATGGGAAGTATAACAGGGAGTCTGGGGCTCCTGTTATTTTAAGACAGAAACTGCAGCAAGTATGTCCCCAAGGCAGGTTAAGACAGCTAATTCTGGGCTAGCTGCAGAGGAGTAGGCAGCCAGTGCTGCAAGTGCCTATTGTGTGGCTAACTGCTTAGCAATAGGATAGTAGAGCAGAGTCCTGGGTCGACAGCAAAGGAACTACTTCATCTTGGCTAGAGGAACAGCTATAGGCTGCTCTGGAGGCTGAGAGGATACATGTACAGCCAGTTAGGAGAACACCTGACCAGAAGGAAAGGAGCCCAGGGGATACAAGCCTGGGTCCCTGAGGCAGAGGGGCCAGTGTAGCCCTGAACTCTGTGAGAAGAAGAGCCCCCAGGAGCACCAAGTGGAAGCTGCAGGCCTGGTCAGATACTGCCAGGAGCTAGGCAAGTCAGTGCCTAAGAAGCAGGTTCCAGCAACTGTATGGTGATCCCGAGGAGAGCTTTGAGTCTTTTATTTTGAAGTGCTTGTTTGTATTTCTGTTTTAGTATATACTGGAAGACCAGATAGTGGCTCTAGGCATGCTAAAGAGGCTACACAAGGATGCCTGAGGGACATGCCAGGTTTCAAGCCCAGCCAAGGGCAGGGACACAAGACAGAGGCAGGCTGAGGCTTGAGCCTGAACCTAGAGGCCAGAGCCTGAACCTAGAGGGGACAGCCCGAGGCCAAGAGGGCCAGAACCTGAGCCCAAAGAGGGTGACACAAGCATCCAGAGGCAGACGAGAAGCTGAGACTGAAAGGCTACACCAGAGCAAGTGAGCCAAGGCTACAAGTTTACAGCCAGAGTAACCTGTAAGCTAAGGTGGCCAAAGCCAATACAAAAAATGTAAATGGTGACAGAGACATGGGCATGGCTATGGAAGAGGCTGGAAGCCATAATTAAGAGCCCTAAGGCTTAATTAGGCCAATAAGGTCATGGATGGTGACCACTGGCTCAGAGCAGTGCCAGCTGGGCACCAGTAGACCCACCAGGGCATGAGGGACACCCACGGAGAACTCTGAAATTTTGCGTTAGTAAGTAGAGAGCCCAGGTGCCTTTTTAGGTTAGTTAGATGCCAGTGAGAGCACTCTGGGACTCAGGGGCTGCCTCCCAATCAATATCAAAAGAACTTCAAGGTATGGCAGGAAAAATAAACACGGGAGATTATATAGAGGACAGAGAGTGCAGGAAGGGCAAGGGTGGCCTCTAGGGGGCACCACGGCTGGCTCAGGAAGGCATATATGAGCTTGTGAAACTATTCATTAAGCACAAGGATAGGAGTCAGGAAGATGCAACTTCTCCTGGCTCTGCCACTGGCCCCACTGTCATTTCAGGCAAGCTCCAAATATTTCTTGTAGGGGCCTGAACTTAGCCACAGCAATCCCTAAAAGGTAGACCCAGGTCATCATGGTTAGTACCTGATATCCCCAGATGCCTCCCAGGGGATATCCAGAGTAGCTGGATACTGAGCACAAAAATCCCTAAAATGAGTCAATATAAAATGAGAATCCCAGCAGTGTACTTCCAGTGTTTCCTAGGACCTACGTATATGACTTTGCTCACCACATTAGGCACCACCAGCATCCCAGAAGGAAGGTGCCTAACAAACACAGCAGCTCTAAATTCAGTATTTTGGAACCTGGCCAGCTCTGGGGTAGCTCTAGGAGTGCCTCAGCTGAAAGGCATGGCTTCTGGCTCCCAGTCTCAGGGTTATTTCTTTTTTTTAAATTCACGAATGTCCCCAGATGCAAAAACAGTCCTGGGAGTAAAGCCCAGGAGCAAAATTTTCAAAAGCTTTTGAAGTCCAAAATGGTTTTAAGTACCTAAAGATGAATCTAGTTGCCTACTAGGAATTCCCAAAACTCCCGGCTTTTGGTCCCTGCCGCCAGGATTGTCATCAGCACTGACATTTTTAGTCAAATTCAGTGCTATCATTGTGACTGAGGTATGCTTAGACTATATGTTGTTAATTAGGTGTCTCCAAGGATTCTCACCACTCCCAGCACCATAACAAATCCCAACAGCACCTGAGAAGCCTATATGGTACCTATATGATTAATATATATAATTTCTCAGCTTACCCAGAAGCCCTAGTATATGTGCCATGTAATCCAAAATGAGGGCACTGCTGAAGTTAGGTACCTAATCAGTTTGCGGCTTGAGTAGAAGGACCAAACTGAACTACTCGTTAAGATTTAGGAACTTAAATTCTGCTTAAGCCCCATTCAGGCACCTCTGAAACCAAACTGGATTGGGCTTTAATGGCTATAGTTAACCTGCAGTCCTGCTTCCTGCTGAGCTCTGGACATAAAGTGATGGCCCTTTCAGGTTCTTCTGACACAAGGGCAGATACATGGAAAGAGCCATCCCAAGCCTTCTACCTTATCTGATTGCTAGAGTTCAGCATGCCCAGAAAGATAGAGTGAGTGTGCTGATTTCCCAAGAGGCAGTACTGTGTTCAACAGGGAGGCAGGACATGGTATATGTTGCTTAAGCTCCAAAGTCTTATTTTCAAGAGTGATTTAGGTACTCAGAATTTCCAAAGCACCAACGTTCATTCAAACTAAATAGAACTTGGCTTTTCAAACACCAAAGAAACTTTTAGAAAAGGGCCATAGGATAAATCAGTAAGATGCTTTTGCAATGTTTACTTATGGGCCTGTACTGTACTGAACTTACAAACTAGGAAAATAAAATGGCATATTGAGGACAGTGGAGAGAAGTATAGGTCCAAGTATACACAATATTCAGATATTAAATAAATGACAATAAAATATATACATAAGTAAGATGGCTGATTGGAACCATCTTAATAAGCAAGATGTCATTTATTTAATAAGAGGGCAAGTTATTTCTGCTACGTAGCCATCCTTGAACAGATAATTTCATTTAGGTGCCACGGTCTTGAGAATCAATTCACATATGACTTTAGATCTGATTATGTGAAGTGCTGTGTATAAAAATACATGCAGACAAAAAGAATATCTTAAATAATGACAAATTACAGTCTGGTGTACCAGTTTGATAAGGTCATCATGACCGTTGCTGGCAGATAGTTCAGGAAATCTTATTCATAATGCACTGACAATATTGCCTCCATCAAATCCCATTAGAAAAGCTTATTAGGTATGATTTATTTACTGAGATGCACTGTAGCAAACTCATTAAGTGCAGCATGGATTTTAACATACTGTATATTCATCACAAGTACTCTGTACCATTTAATCCTGGTGTGAAAAAAAATTGGGAAATAATGAAAAGCCACAAAAAAAGATCAAAATAATATTACACTATGTCTTATGAACTAGAAGAGACAAAGAAAACCACAATTATTCTAATAAAGATTAATAATATCAGTGATGTCCACTATTATTAGGTTTCAACTATTGATCTGGGATCAAGTAAAACTATCATGAGGAATAGAATTATTGCTCTAAAACAACTGTTGACATAATTATGGCAATGTTATTACAAGAACCTGAGTGCCAACTGAACTGTAACACAAATTATAGACTTCAAACTCTACAAACAAGAAAATTACTGAGTAAATGGCTAATGTTAGTCTTAAATTTGGCTCCAACATCCACTGTAAGACTAAGGGGAAAATATTTATTCCAAAAAGTATTTCAAGGCTAACAGCATCTTACAGATGAACAACAAGGTTTGGGAGGAGCAACAAGAGAGGGAGAGAGTATATTCGGTACTGACTAGATTCCTACATCTCTTTTATGGGACTTGAATCAAGTGCTTCTAAGTTCTGTATAAAACTATTTATCAAGCCTCTCTGTCAATTATATGTACACATTTCTGCTATGTTTCTTTAGGTTCTTATTCCTCCCAATGCTGGGAATCAATGGCTTTGGGCCACTGCAAGTGGAAGCTGCTGTGAAGCAGGGCCTAAGTGGCTTCAAGATGGAGAGGGTCAATGAGGACACAGAAAAGAGGTGTCAATTACCCTCTTAACTGGTTAATAATTAAGGAAGATTCCCGACCTCTCCAGAGTAGGGAATATAATAAACAGTTGAGGGCCTCAGTTGCCACCACTGACAACTGAGGCCACCATCCTACATCTCTCTGTGGACTCAAGGGATTCTCTAGATCCTAAGGAGAAGTAAATTGCCACTCCCTTAGATGAGACTGATCTTTTGTTCTGGATATGGCTGGGTTGTCAAACAAATTATTTGACCTATTTTGAAGAATTATTTATCAATTTTTGTAATTTTATGAGAATTATACTTCTTTATGGCAAGGGCTGCCAGAACGTGGCTTAAAGGGGAGGCTTCCAAGGGAGGCGGTGCTCTTCCCTACCTTGGGGGTTTTGAAGAGGAGGCTAGACATGCACCTGGCTGGGGTCATCTGACCCCAGTGCTCTTTCCTGCCCATGGCAGGGGGTTGGACTCGATGCTCTACTAAGGTCCCTTCCAACCCAAACATCTATGAATCTATGATATGATATGAGAAAATGGTTTTCATTCCTGGATTTTATAAAAATGGGTGGAAAGACAGAGATGAAAGGTTGCTACAGCAAGGCTTGATTACACTCATCTCAATAAGAAGTCTGGCTGAGGGATTAGAAATTGAAATACACTAACCATCTAATAGCACTCCTCATTAAATTTTGAGGGAGACGTCCTTTGATTCTTGTTAATGTTTATTTCCTACCATTCATATCAAGATCTTATGCACTCTTGAAATGGGACTTCATATATAATGCTCTTAAGACTAATCTGAAATAAATTTCCAGAATTAGAGATAATAATGGTTGGTGAATTTAACACTAGAAAAAGTGGCACAGATATTCATGATAATAAAGATGGCATAAACAATAAATAGGCAATCCCCTTAACAATGTGGTAATAAGCAGGAGTCCGGGTTTTCTCTGATAATCCCCCCCCCCCAGTTTTCAGATTTAAAAAAGTAACCCAAAATCCACATTTTTCTGTGATTAAAATGAAATACTACTAGTATACAGATATAGATAGATAGTGGTGTTTCATTTTAAATAGCTGAAAAATGTAAATTTTGGGTTACTTTTTAAATCCAAAAATTGGGGATTTTTTTTTAAAACAGAGAAAACTAGGATCCCTGGTGATAAGAAATTAAATGAAGGAAGGCAATAGCTCTTGAAATTCATTGCAGAAGATAATTATAGACTGTTTAATGGACAAACTAGTAAATATATTCCTGAGATATTCACATGTGTTACCATTAAAAGGATAAAGTGTGATAAGTTATATATCAATAGAACTACATACATGCTAACTCATTTGAAGTTTTACCAAACGTGGAAAGTGACTACTTCACCCTCTCTAAAAATTCTATCAGAATCTTATGCAGAACCTTTGCAAAAACAACACATCTAGCCCCCAAGGTAGAAATAGTCAAGATGTACTCAAGAGATTTCAGTGGAATGAGTTATGAAATACATGTGTTGCTCTATTCAATGATAGTCTCTTAGGCCACTTATTTCGTATTCTCAAAGTACAAGAATCCCCAAGAAACAATTACGCAATAGGAAACAGTCATCTGACAGTTGGAAAACATGTTCACAAGAGAGAGCACGTTTATTGGGAATAGGTGGTGTCAGTGGCACAAACTACGGTTTGATGAGGACTGCTCTAAAGATGCTTTAATACTGGAGGAATACATGTCTAAAAGTGACTGTGCTAGCTTTCAAAAGTTTAAGAAGATTTTTAAAAGGCTATAAAAATTATACACAGAAAGAAGAAATAATATCAAATGAGGCTATGGGAGAAACTAGTAGCCACAGGTAAAAACAATGATAACTGATGTTTTTGGCAAATTATAGCTAAAGGGACCAACAAACAAACAAAAAAAAATACAAAAACAAAAAAAGCTTAATTACTGATGCATACATTCATGAAGATATATGGATCTTGTTTTTTGAAAAATAAATTTAACAACTTACTCAGAGATGGTGAAGGAAATGAAGGCTTCTTGATGGAGGAAACTTTATCTTTTAAGCTATAAGCAGATCATTATTTCAGCTTCAAATTTCAAATATGATTATATATACATTATTGGGAAATGGAAAGGCCCTTGGCCTTGATTTTGTTTCCCCAAAAATCTTCATGGAATTTATTGACTGATTGTGTCTAATTTTGAACGAAAATTTTAATATAATGATTTTAGAAGGTATATATTCAAAGCACTGATATGAAAATACAATAGTTACAATTTTCTGAAATGATAATAAGAGAAAACCTGCATTATGTCACCCCATTACCCTTATGAGTATTCCTGCCAAAATATTTCGGAGACATTTAATTTTTCATTTTCAGAAATGCATTTCTGAAAAAAATATTTTAGGAGAAAAGCAGGCTAGTTTTAGAGAAAGCTACTCCTCCATGGGCCTTTGCTTGGTGTTGCACTCTTTAGCATCTATATATGTAAATAGAAAGATGCGTTTTTATGTCGCCTTAATAGATCAAAGGAGCTTTTGACTTTTGATTAAAATTATGGAAGAAACTGGCAACAACATCAATAGATAAAGACCTTGTAAAATTAATCATTACTTGCTTGTTCAGCACACCATGGCCAGCCCTGGCTCTGGGTAGTGATGGAGCCTGCTGGGAGCAGCCCTCTGTGGCTGGCAGCAGCTACCCAGAGCCGGGGCTGGCTGCAGTCGGGAGGCTCCAAACAGCTGTGCTAGGCTCTAGAGCCCAGGCATCAGCTCTGTACCAGCACACGCACCCACACGTCATAGTGGGTGGTGGGGGAGGGGCCCAAGGCAGTGCAGCCCCGGTCTCTCTCCCACTCCCAGCACAGAGCTAGTGACTGGGCTCTGGAGCCCAGCACAGCTGTTTGTAGCCAGCCTGGGCTCTAGGCAGCTGCAGCAAGCAGCAGGCAGGCTGCAAACAGCTGCGCCAGGCTCCACAGCTCCAGCATCAGCTCCATGCTGGTGGTGACTGCACACGCACCTCGGGGCAGACAGCAGGGCAGCGCAGCCCACCCTGAAGTGGCCATGCAGTCGCTGCCAGCACAGAGCTGATACCAGAGCTGTGGAGCCCAGCGCAGCTGTTTGGAGCCTCCCGGCTGCAGCCGGCCCCAGCTCTGGGTACCTGCTGCCAGCCACAGAGCCTAGGCTGGGGGAGGGGCAGCAGGGCTGTAGGGCACAGGGCAGCAGGGCTGGGGGGCAAGGGGAAGCAGGGCTGGGGGGGGAGCAATGGGTACATGCAGGGCATCCTGCCATGTACCTCCACCCTCATTTTGTTTTTCTAGCATGCTGGTACTCTGGCACCTTCCAAGATAGCCATTGTGGGGGTGTTTCAGCATTCTGACCAAAAAATATTGCCTACCCCTGATCTAGTATGTGCTATGGGATTGACAGTATCCTCTCCAGTAGTTTCTCAACCAGAACAGGGGTAAGACAAGGCTGTTTGCTTACTCCACTACTTTTAATTTATCCTTGAATGATCCAAAAGAGATGATATCAGGGAAGCAATTCCATGCACCCATGATTTTGAATGACTCTATCCCTCTCTTGCTTCATGCAAATGACATGTTAATAATGTCACAATTCCAAACGCATCTCCAAAGGTTAATAGATGATTTTCAACAGTACTACACATCAAACAGCTTGGCAATCAACACAGCTAAAACCAATGTATTGTTTTTTTGGGAATGAAAGGACAAAACAGACAAAAAACTAGAGCTGGTATCTTCTTTTAAATACCTTGGAATCTATTTTGGCAAAAATGAACTTGAATAAGCACATTGAAAAATGTGAAACAAGCTTTGGGTGAAGTTTTCTGTTTTTACAATAAGAGGGACTGCTTGGGAATAGGCATGCTTGCCCCTGGGGCAGTGAAGGAAGGCAGCTGGAGGGTGGCCAAAGAAGGCGGCAGGGATGGGGCACTAGAATCCCAGGTGGGCTCATAGAAGCTCGGGCTTGGCAGGCTTCCAGTGCCCCATGCACTGTGTCTGCTATCTTGTCCAGATACCAGCACACCCAGCCGTTCTCCTGCTGTCTGCCCGTGCTGCCCCGGGGGCGAGCCAGCCCATTCCCAGGAGGTCCCAGGCACCGGGATCAGCGCACAAGGAGCTGGGGCTAGGGACAGACATTACACATAAACCTGTGATCAGAAACTGGTTTAAACCTATAACAGAACAGATGTTCAGTTCACATAAACCAGTTTGAAAATGGCTTGAACTGGTTTGAAATAAACCTGGTTGAATGCAGTATCAGACTTAACTGATTTGGTTCAAATGGGTTTATGCAATGTCTGTCCCAGATGCCTTGTTGGTTTAAGATAAACCAGACACCTCCAGCATCCCAGCATGATCTCTGGGCTGGGTGAGGCTCTCTGCTCCACAGCAGGGCTGGCCCCTCCCCTCTGCTCCATGGCTGCAGGTCCAGAGACTGTGGCCTGCTTCCCTGCTCCCCTCAACTCCCTGCTAAGCAGGAATTGCCCCCTCCCCTCTGCCCTGCTGAGGAGGTGTCTGCGTATTAGCTAGCAGACCACATGCTGCCTAGGTCAGTGCTGAATGAACGGGTAGCTGGTAATGTCCCTCTGTTGTTTTCATAACTGGGTGATAAACACTGAGCTGGGGGTGATAAACACAGTTATCAATTTCCTGCTGGGCTAATCAGAGCATACTGCAAGGCCTGGCCATCTCTCCCTCCGCTCAGTACTGTAGAAGGAAGGGAGGGCTGCTCTAGTGCCCCCTGGCTTCTAGCCTCAGCCACTGCAGGCATGTGCCTGAATTTCTGTGATGTCTGTCTGGTTACAAAACTGGTTTAGCCAAGCCAGGTCAGACTAACCTGCAAAGATTGAATCAATTCAGTCTCAGTCTTGTTGAATGTCTGTCCCTCACCTGGAAACCCACCAGGCCCAAGCTTCTCTGAGCATGCCCAGGCTTCCAGTGCCCTGTGCACCATTGGATCAGGCTGGGTGCTGTCCGAGAGCTGGGGCAACATCTGCACAGCTAGCACCCCACTTGAGTGGCCCCAGAGGCACCGCTGCCATGAACCAGCTCAGGGACTGCATGACCTGGCAACAGATCACACAGACAGGCTCTGCCAAGAAAATAAATAAATACATATAAATAAATAAATAAGAAAAGCAGCAAAGGGTCTGCTTTTTTTTTTTCTGGCAGAGCCTGCCCACTTCTCCCACAGCCAGGGACCAAGCTGCCAGCAGCATCTGACCTGCAGGGGGTCTGGTCCTTCCCTCCATGGTGGTGGCACCCCTGGGCTAGTCGACCAGGGGCTGCCCCTGTGTGGAGCTTGCACCAGGCTCACTAGCCCTCCACCCAGACAGTTTAGGGGTTGCTACCACCATGGAAGGAAGGACCAGGCCCCCCACAGCTCATGGGCCACCTGGCTCACTGGTAGCTCACCCCCTGGCTGTAGGCAGGCTGGGAAAAAGAAAACAAAAGCATCAAGGGGCCTGGTCTATATTTTTTTCCTGGCGGAGCCTGCCCACAACTGGGGGGCAAGCTGCTGATGGCATCTGAGCCGCAGGGGGGCCAGTCCGTCCCTCTGCGGTGGCGGTGCCCCCTGGGGTTGCCCAGGCATGGTGCTGGCTTCAAGCAGCTCAGGACCTTCTGGCAGCTTACCCCCCCGCCATGGGCAGACTTCATCAGGAAAAAAGGATTGGGCCCACACTGTAACAGTGATGGAGCCCCTAACTTGAAACAGTGGGTTTTTAATCATCACAATTAAAAACCAACCAATTAGATACTCACCATTTCAGTTTAGGGGAGACTAAATCCCTTCATATGTACAAGTGGCCTATAGTTCCAAGTTAGAGTTCATTTTATCCAATGGAGCAGAAATTAAGGGTACTGAGCCAATAGTCTAATCTCAAAACTGGACTAATAAATGTGAGCAACTTAGTTGTATTAAGAACATTAAGCTACTGACTGAAAATTAAAATATTTACGCCTATCAGATACCCTAAATGCATTCTAGAAAGCTGTACTTTGCCAAATAAACCCTTGTTTGGATTGTAAAATAAGATTTCATAGATTTCATAGACATTAGGGCTGGAAGGGACCCCGGGAGATCATCGAGTCCAGCCCCCCGCCCAAAAGGCAGGAAGTCAGCTGGGGTCATAGGATCTATATTTCTCCTGACAATGGTCTGGGAAATGCACTAAGAGTCACTGACTCAATTTTTCCCCTATATCTGAGACATACATTTAAAATTAAAGAGTACAGCATGTAACTGGAAATTCTGGCAGTGAGACTGTTTTCAACTTCCCCCTTTTTAAAGAACAATAAAGCACTCCTTTAGAAACCAACCTGTCTGTGGTGCAAAACTGCAAACAATAAGAGGCAATTACTAAATAGAGATTTACTTTAATGAGATCTGCAGTTGTCATGGGCAGGTGGTATCAGACACTATATTTGGATAAAATATGCTTGAGACAGAGGACTTAAATCGCTGTGTGTGGTCTTGCTTGTTCTTTGAAGAAATAGGAGGAAAATGGATCTCTCAATATATGGGTAACTTTAAATACTGGGCTAATGAAGAAAATGCAATCTGGTTTCTTTCTAACACTTCAGAGACTGTCCTATACTCCTTAGACATATTTACATTACTTCCTCAAAGAATAAGGGCCAAATCAATTTAGGCAAAGAACTCTCCTGTTGTGTTTTATTGTTTACTGCTTTATTTTATCTTTTATATCATCATATACTAAGTTCTGTTTTAATTTTGTGTAAACTGATAGAATGGAAAATCTTGCTGCATGTTTTAGAAAGCAAATTATGTAAATGGTATTGTGTTATATTTAACTTCTATTGTTCATTTTACAAAATTGTTTTGGCAAAAGCTGTAAACAAACAACCATTACTACTGTAAATTAATGCATTTTATTTTAAAGTATAACCACAAGATGTACTAATATAGTTTTTTTCTTATTAAAATAAGAAGATTATGATGGTAATGACATATAATAGCCAATTTAATAAAAGTTAAGCAGAAAGAAGAAAATAATATAAAAAATTGTATTAAAGTACACCGAGGCAGTCAGTGGGAGTCTACTCTCATCACTGCTTCAACTGCTTGAATAACTGTATTTTATTAAACTGATACGAAATCCTGCTTGTTCAATTTGTTGTTCTCTGATAATGCCATAACTATGAAGAAACTCTAAGCTAAAGACTTCCTGAAAATTCTTTATATATTAGCATTTTTTTCTTTGGGATCTTACAGAGTCCTCAAAATGAAAAAATAAAATGTTTTCCTGTGACCCAATTCTAACTAAACTCTCTAAGATAAAACAGAATGAGAGAAAAAATAACTGAACCGGCAACATGGGAGAAAAGTTAAGCATATGGGTAAATGTTTGTAGGACTGTGGCCTCAAGTTACTAACCTGATGCATCTATACATTCACTTATGCACCTTAGTTACTGCACATTAAGTTTAGTACTTGGTTAACCAAGAACTAATTCAATATGCAGTAACTGGTGCTATTGCACAATAGCACCTGCGCACAAGTATTTTTTTTATGCTTACTGCACAGTAGCCTAATAACGCTACGCAGTAGCATATTAGCACAGTTTTTGACTGGCACGCTACTGTGCAGTTTTATTAGCAGGGATGCTGGTTTTCTCTGATAAAAATTAAAAAATCCCTAATTTTCATATTTAAAAAAGTAACCCTGAGTACAAGGAAGTAAGAGTCAAAATTTGCATAAAGGCAAATGATTACAGGGACCCATAAACTAAATTCAGGTAGAATTGATGCAGTTTACTTTTTTTTTTTTGAGACTGATATAAGTTTTAGCACAGATACTCCATAAACATACCTCTAAGCAGCACTTTTATATCTACATATATATAATACATATATATAATATAGGTAGATAACAAACTATACATAATATCAGTCCAAAGTCAAAAGGCTCATGATATACCATATAGTTCATTGGGCTGGGCCCAAATGGAGTCAACAGCATCTGACGCCTTGGTAACCCCATGTGTGTATACTCCAAATACCCTCCACAGAGGATCCGTATGCTAATTAGCCCCACACTCATGCCTGGAATTGGGTGTTCTTGCCATAAGTCCTGGGATCCTCTAAAATTTATATGCAGATTAGGTGCAGGGCAGCATGGTACAACTCCACCTCATGGAGAGCAGGGCCATACTAATGATACTCAAGAGATGGGGCAGAGGCAACAGAGGGATTGTGGGTGAACTGTTTGGGACCCTGTTTGGTGATGTTCGCCAGCAATTTAATGCTGGTGAAGGAACAAGAATCATTGAAAATAGGAAAGAAAGACACAGCTCAGCTGTGGGAGTGAAGAAGAAGTTGAAATGTATGTATGTTGTGGCACACCATGACTTCAAACAGTTAGCACCGAGAGGGACTAGCATATATCTTAGCCTTGTGGTACATTCCTATCAGTATGTTATCTGATATAGAGAAAGTCAGAAGGGTGTGGAAAGGGCTGGTGGGGAAGGAATGGAAAGGGGAGCACGAGGAGCTGGTGTGGAGGGCCGTGCGAAACGCATTGCCAGTGCGACAGGTGCTGCATCGATGGAGACTCTCACGGTCCCCCAAGTGCCCAAGAGAAATCTGTGCTGAGCCCGAGTCAGTGGCACATGCCTTGTGGGACTGTTTTTATGCACAAAAGGTGTGGGAGAAGGTAGCCACCTATTTGAAGGAGACAGGAAAGGGAACGGGGATCACTATTGAAAATGTACTCTATGGGTTAACAGAGGGGACGAATGGGTCATGGGGTGTGAGAGTCCTTATCACATGCACCAAAGTAGCGCTATGGAAAGTGCGTTCCCTGTTGGCACTAAAGGGCTCATGCTTTTCAATGTCAGAGTGTTTGCAGTTAGCAATGCACGAGCTCCACTTCTATAGAGGCAGAGAAAAGCATGGGACGGAAGGAGGGGATACAGCGCTCTGGCAAGGGCTGGACTTCAGGGGGTTGCTTCAGCCCCATATGGGTACAGGATAGACTAAGGGACAGCTTTTGTTGTCAGAAAGAGTGGGTGAGGGCTTTGTCAGTACCTTTCTGTTAAGTATCAATGCATGAACCTGTAGTTATATAAGAAGAAAGGGTAAGATGTTCACTGAATAACACTGGAGTTTTAAGCAAAGTGAATGAGACGTTGTTTATCATGTGAGTATTATGTAATTTCTTGAAATTGTATTCGTATTCCCTTTGTGAGACCTCAGGTGGGGTCCTTTTTAAAGCTGTTTGATATTGCCTGTTTTGTAATAAAATGTTACAAAAAAAATGTTATCTGATATAGGTCATGTGTTTTATAGTTATGCTCAGTGTTGGCTGCCTTTAATCATTTCCCTAGTTTCCATTACTGAGCACATGTTGTTTTGGTAGTGTTTTAATGATATACAAGGTATTTAATGAGATTTACTTGTATGTAATCAGACAAGGGGCTTTTATCCCCATGCTGATTGAGGGAAAAACCTCATATTGTATTCAAATAAATACGGTAGTTATAGAGCTTCTAAATTAGTTTCCATGACTGACGCAACACAGATCAGTAGTCTGATCAGTAGTCTACAATTTCTAAAGCTCTGCCTTATTTATTTGTGGTTGAAAATTCCACTACTAAAAATCTTCCTGGGGAGGAAGTATATAGGCATTCAACCTGCAGCCACCCCATCTCCCTTGTTTTCTGAGCCTTCCCCAAATTGGGGCATCCCCAGTCTGGCAAAGGCATAAGAAGCAGAGGCTGCTCCACTCCTCCTGATCCTAGGAGGGGGTGGTAGGGAAAAACACCCTGCACTTTTCCCAGCTGAGTTAACCCTGGTGTGGAGAAGTGCAGGAAACATTGCCCCACTACTCCCTTCCTTTGTGATCTCTGGGAATAGAGTGGAGGTAGCAGCAAGGCAAAGTTCCCCTCCCGTTCCCCAAACATCCAATCCTCAGTCTGAGGGAGTTTGAGGAACTTTGCCCAGCTGCTCCACTCTCCTCCTGGATCAGAATGCTTTTTCCTGTTATTTTAGCAGGTTGCCACTTTTTCCTGAGACGTGCAAACAAGAGGAGTAAAACTGTGATATTTTTACAGCTTATACATCAAACTGAAATGACATTGGTTAAAGAAAAGGCACTTAGTCAGGCTTAAGGCTCTCTCTTTCTCTCAAATTCCCAAGCATGCTTCATGTGAGAGCTTCATGTGAGAGCTTCTACAAAATAAGTGAAAAAAAATAAAAAACATTATAATAAAAAACATTAACCAGCCTAAAAATATGGGTCACTAATGTAGTCTTCCATAATACTATGGTAAAAAACTATTAAATTTGGGTGTCTAAAATTAGGTACATAATCCCTTACATGGATACCTAAATAAAAACAGCCTCATTCTTAGAGGGCCCAAGCACCTGGAATTCCTACCAATTCCTGACAGTTTTAGACACACTATCAATAATAGCATGTAAAAACACCGAAACTTACATACTGTCACAAATTTTGTTATATACATCATTCTATTATGAACTATACTTCAAGCATATTGGTTTGGCCAAACATATTGATAGTACTCAAGGTGGAGAGGATAAAAACATGAAGTAAGCAATAAGCAACATAGTAAGGATTGAACTAAGTCTTCTGATAGTATAAGGTCAGCCCAAATGAATTAAGTAGAGCTCTGCTAAGGGACATCACCTGAGGTGCTGGCTAATATGAAAGACAGATTTGTAGTGACCTTGTGAGATCAAAGATTTTCATCAGAAGATTAACAAATACATCTTTTCAGTAATGCACATTGTTACAATTGTTGTACTACATACATTTGCTTCAGGGATGATCTGCTGTTACCAAAAAATAATAAGTTAATGTATCATTGTTTATGCTGCTGAAGTTAATTTAGCTGCTGCCTGTGAAATCTGCAACATGTATTCAACAGCCAGCTGAAGTTATGTTGCATTGTAAAGCAATCCATTCAATTACAGGTGCCCTCTTTATAAATCAAAAGTTATTATTCATCATCTCCATGCCCTTCCAGTCCAAAGAGTAGTACTTCTTAACAAAATAAAGGGGGTAGATTAGTTTTAATCCAACTCAAAAATGCATATTAAGGTCAATATCAAAATACAGTACTTGTCTTTGAAAATCCTTTGTTCAGTCTAGGAAAACTACTTACAATTTTACAAAAAATTCTGTTACACCTATTAAGGTGCTGCTGAAGCACAGTGCTGTTAATCACTCAGTCTGGATTCAAGAGCCTAAATATTTTGGTTAAGTCAGCAAGCATCATTGTGGTCTCAGAGAGTTATTTCCTCCCCTGCCCCCACCTTTTCCAAAGCAGAAAACATGAGGATAGAAATGTAAATGATTTACCTTCATATAAAAAATTCAGTTAGCACCAAGTCTTCAAAGCTGTAAATGGCAAATCAGCAAAGGAGTTGATCTGCCTCTCCTGTCCTGGGTTCTACAAAGCTCTTGTACATGCAATTATGAAGTTAGGCCCCTTAAATGACTCAGTATACAAAGCTTCCCGATTTTCTGCCGAACATATTTCTCTGTCTTTGCTGAAGAGGAATACTAAGCATGTTCAAGCGACTATCCTCTTATAAAACCTTATTCCTGTATGCTGTTCTTCAAAAGCCCTTTGATGTGACTAGACTGGTAAGCAGGAACTGCAATCAATTTTCAGCCTGATACCAGGGAAAACAGTTACTTATCGGACACTATTAATCAACTCTACAGGCTCTCTAATAGACTCCATTATCTATCTATCAGCGATTTAGTGATGCTACTGCAACATTTTATAAAAATGTATTATATTCAAACCGGTGAATCAACCATTTTGGAATTCTGCCTTGGTAGTAATATAAGGAATCCTGAATAATAGAGTCAAATATAATGAAGGGCTCTATCCTGTCACTTATGATTTATGTCTTGTAACACAGTTAACATATGGATCTTGTGTTTGTTAGGTATGAGGCATTAACTACATGCTAACCTCCCCAATAAAAACAACTGAGCTACATGAACACGCACTGGCTTCAGATGTGAAGAAATATCAATATTAAACATGTACACAGGGATTCTCCTTTTTTCTCATATTTTGCCTATATAAAAACAGAAGGAAGTCTCAGTTTAACTTGCTTGTTTCACACAGTGTCTATCCTAAAATAGGAAACCCCATCAGTGGGTAGTGACCAGAAACTGCATGAAAGCATGGGAAATGAATGGGCACAATCTGCTCATGCTGATGCTACGCCATCTGATGATTAGAAATCTGCTGTCTACACATCCTCTGTACTGCTGTTGTCCTTGTATGGACTCTTGAAACAGGAGTTGTGGGCAAACTCCGGGTTCTCAGAGGCCAGAATTAGTATAGTCTATCACAAATGCTCCTACCCCCTACCAAAAAAACCATAGTACTGGAAAACTACTTCATAGTTTCCTAGAGGCAGTGTAAAAAAATACTTAACCCACTGTTTTCTCTCCCTGTATCTAACATATGCAACCAAGCCTTATGCTGGGGACAAAGCAGGATGGAATTAAGCCCCCCAGTTAACAGGCAGGCTGCAGGGCTGCAATGTAGTACCCTGCAATGTAGCCTATGGGTTGGAATAGCATCTACTTTCCCTTCTGTCCCTCTTTCCAGTGATCTGGGATTACTGAATCTATGAAGTTTAGGATCCAGTAATTCCTTTTCAAACAGATCCAAAAATCCAAATCCGAACATTCTATTTGGCAGCAGCATATTGCAATGGTCTTCCTCCCTGCTTCTCCCAGCATGAAGTGTAGAGGATCCTACCCTTCAAGTTTGTAAATCTTACCCAGAGAGGAAGGAATTTTCTTGTAATCTATTTAAAACTCCATGATATCTCACATGAAGAGAATTTACTGGGTATTAATCTAAATCGTAAATATCCAGATGATGAAATACAACCCTGTCTGCTATTTCTGTGCCTAAACAAATTAATAGCAGATTTTTATTATATTTTTTTATAAAAACATGATTAAACATGAATCCAGTTACCATGGCAAGGATATAAAGACTCTGGATACCTGATCACAAAATAATGCTCACTGCCATATAGTAGAGTGCTAGCAAGTAGGGTTTAAATTTCTTTTCATAATTTTTACAGACTTCATGTTAAAATACGTTAGAAGAAAGACCACAAGGTAGGTCTTGAAGCTAAATTCTTCATCCTTCATCCTCATCTTCACTAAGGCTAGGTACAAACATTGCACATCATTTGGACTAAGTTATTGCAAACTGAAACCCATAAACATACAGAAGTTTGGTGCACACAGAACTAAAAATGGTGGAACCCGCTCCAAGACAGTCCTGGAAACATACACTCAAACTTAATGCAAATTAGCTCAATTCGGTGCACTAAACTTTTGTATGAGATCCCCTATCAAATCAAATTAGGTTGCTCTCCACCTGCATGCCAGGCTTCTTTGATGGTCCGTGCTGCCTCTCCTCACAGGGTGGCGTGCTAGAACTCAGTCCCTGCTTAGCTGCTGCAGCCAAATGCCCAGTGGGCTCTGCCCCTGGGCTGTCACATACCCAAGCCAACAAAGCATATATCCCAGGCCCCACCTCCTGCATCTCTGACCAGCTGTCATCCCCAGGCAGAATTGAGGCAGGGGGGAGTGGGGCTCACAAGTTGCCAGGCAGAGGTGGTGCTAGCAGTGTGCCCCACGTAAGTCACAGTCCTGGCCCAGGGCACAGGGCAAGGAGTATCTCTCCCATGTCCTGGTTCCTTCTGAGCCCCAAGACCCATGCACTGGAGCAGCTCTGGGAAGGGCTCCAAAGATATCCTCCCTGCAATTAGCCCCTGAGCCAGTGCTGCCAGCTCAGCCTGGTGTAGTGCACTGTTGAACAAGGACCACACTGCCCCCCTGATCTTGGTGCTAGATTTTCCCCCACCCAGCACTGCATTCACAAGTGCATAGCTGCTCCCTTCCCTGCCCTCCCCAGGGACCAAAGCCTGGCAGTTGCAGGGGAAGGGGCTTCAGCTGGAAACTCAGCACTGGCTCTGACAGGAGCAGAGAAATTCTCTAAGCCCTTCCTGAAGCTGCTTTGGTGCATGGGTCCTGAGGCTCAGACAGAACAAAGATGGGGAAGGAGTACTTTGTGGCCTGCTGACCTGGACTGGGAATGCAGGGTGCTTCACTGACACTGCCCCAGCAGCTTGCAAGATCCACTGCCCTGCCCCCATGTCTTCCCTGCCTTGGGCAGACCCCCACATCCCCACTCCAGAGACAGCCCAGGGACCCTCATGCCACCATGAGTGGGAGCACGCCTCCTTCTGCTGGCTGCCTGCAGCTAACAAATGCCTGTGGCTGACAGATGATGCAGCAGCAAAGAGAGGCATGCTCACCAGGCAGCCAGTTGGGGGTGGCCTGGCCTCTCGACTATGCTCAGCTGTGCTTGAAAGTGTCTGGCAGCCCAGGAAGACTGTTGAGCAGTGTGCAGGAGCACGCCCAACACTGACCAGTGCAGACAGCCTGCACTTCCCCCTCACCCCCCCACCATCATCCCCCCGACTATAGGGTGAACGTGTGTGCTGTTCAAACCTTATCTAACCTAGGATGCTTAGACTGAACCATGTAACTTAGATTCCACCTCAGGCTTTCTGAATGCCTGTACGTAGCCTAACTCTTAGGCTCATGCACTCTGTCAAAAGACAAAACTGCATTCCAAGAGGTAATTAGTGGCTGTTTTTTAGCTTGGCACACTCTGCTAAATAAAGTTTTCTGCTACTTGCTAAGCAGACCTTGAATTATGATACCCAAGTTCTGTTTATATCTTAGTATTTTAAGGGAGGATTCAAAGCACTAGGCCAACAGCCTGAAAAGCCAGCTGGTTGGCTAAGAGAAACACTGTTGACATGTATAGCCTATTGACTGGGATCTGACAGTTGTCTGATTAGGTCCACTGGTAGCATCATTAGTTTCATAGATGGTTACACTACTTGCAAGAGGCTTCTTAAATGGTCAGGCTCTCAAATTCAAAACCCATCCATTTCATTTTCACCAGATTTTAATGTATAAATCACATCTCCAGAAAACCACTTTAAAAATCAAAACAAGGAATAACCTACTTGCCAAACTTGAAGGCTCCATTTGGGATACCAATACCTCCATGCTGCAATCATCTGTTCTCGCACTGTGTTATTCAGTTGCAGAACACTGCGCACCTGTGTGGGCTAATTCATTGTACAGCAAACTAGTGGACACCCAACTGCATGCTACAGTGTATCTTATGTCAGGCACACTGCGCTCCACTCCATTCTCATGGTTACCAGTCCTTAGTAACATTGCTCCCCCTCATCTCCACTGCATAAATGCTAAAGCAAACTTACTAGCCAGACTCTGGGATAATCCTACACAGCCACTGTACTGAGAAATATTCCACCTACCAATAGCTTGGCTCCCCTCAAGCTGCCCAGTGTGGTCCACTCTTTCAAAACCCTTTGCCTTTTCCTTACTTACTCAATGGCATGAAGAATGGCCAGCACAAGCACCAATCAATCACCACATCATATCTGACCCTACAGTCAGTCAACCGGGATTTAACTGGCAGTTCTTCACACTGGTGATGACGTCGCCTTGAGATGGTTGAAACAATATGGCAAAACCACATCTGCTAAATAAAATATTTTAAACCATTAAATAAGCCAAGAGCAACTCAATATCAAGACGTTTCAAGCCTGAATAGCTCATGAAGGCAAAAAGAACCTGGGCTTATAGGAAGAAAAGTCAATAGATAAAGGAGGGGAAGGCCTGCTTGGCATTTTCTATGCTTATTCTGTGAATAGATCTGCCCATGTTTACATGTTCAGTTATTTTGCATCTTTGTTACAGTGTGAAAACAATTAAACTGCAACTAAACTGGAAAGGTAGGATTATTCCCTTACTTCAAAAATTGAAAAAGAAATAAATTCATCTGAAACTCATGTTTTCCAATACAAAAAATAATGGATCACAGATTCACTGAAGAAATATTCCCAGCCATCTCAGAATGTTATATATGAATTATTTGTTAGACAGAAGAAGGACAGATCAGAGGCAGTTGGCTGCCACTTGTACAGTTTGAACTTTGAAGGTTGTGTGTGTGGTGGTGGTGATGAAAGCCAAAAAAGAAGTTGCCAGGGTAAGAGGCTAAAAGTAAAGAGCATGAGTTAAGAAATGGTAGAAGCTGAGCTGACAAGGGAAAGCACTAGCCACTCAGAGGCTAACAGCAAATTGTTTTATGGCAAAGAAACAGTTGAACAAAGAAATAAAAATACACACACAGTTCAAAACAAACACAGAGGCATTTCATCACTCAGACCCTCAGATGCCACTATTACTGCAGCAAGCATGCTATGGATCAAGAGGAGCATCAAGCATTTCTCTTGGGCAGTTACAGAATAGTTACAGGGTCGGGGGGGAGGGAATAAAATTTTTTACAAAAGATTTCAAGCAGAAAATGAAGCAAAATAAAGTACATATGGTAGAAGACAAAGAGGATATTCAGGATCATACATCATAGACGAGTGGTGAAAACCAAAAGGAAAGAGTGGTTCATAATGCTGAACATGAGGACTGGCAACCATCCAAGAAAGAAAATCCCTTACCAAATGGATGGTGGCGCTACATGCAATTTAATCATCTACAGAGATTACTGCAAAGTAAAACCAGATGGAAAACTGGTTTACAGAACAGTGGAGCCGGGCAACATTTCTACAACAGTACCAATATGCAGGCTTTTGGCTACTGCCCAGCATAAATAGAAGAGACTACCACCTCAGCTTTCAAGAAGTAAATGGGGATGGCAGAAGGCCCTCCTCCTTTCTCCAAAACTATAATTTATCTGCAATACTGTGTCTGTTCTAGGCAGCAGGTTACCAAATTGGAGGCAGTTCAGAAAGAACAGCACAAATGGTTACAGAGCCTGAGGGACTAAATTTGTAAGGAAAGATGAAAAGAATTAAATATGTATACCTAACTAAGCACTGACTAAGGAGGGACAAGATAAGAGGTATTTGGAAGGTGTGAGGAAGGGAAAGAAGTTCTTTAGCCTAACAAAAAGGAAATAAACTGGGAGCAGTTGAATGAATTTAACAAAGGGGAAATTTGCTGAAGCTGAATGAAAGAAAAACACTTCTACAGAGTGACAGTTAATAGCTTATTGAATAATTTCATGAAGGGGGGGGTGAAGACATCTTTGCTTAGCAGACCACACAAAAACAGTACTGAATGTACAACAGGAAATTATACAGCATCAGTGCACTGCTACACAAGATGACCTCATTTGCAACCTCTAGCTTTTCTAGACCTAGTGCTATCATCTTCTGTGTTTTTATGCTACTATCCAGCAGGTAGAACAGGCTTCTGGTTAATACCCCTGTCATAAATTGGCAGAATAGCTCAGAATTCTCCTCAATCCCAACTTACACCCCAAAGATAATAAACTAGTTATAAAGAAAGATATAGTAGGGAGTATGCCTGAAATGCAAAATACTGTAGTTAGTCTTTGATGCTCTGATAATAGATGTTACAAAATAGTTTAAAATTACTCTCCCTCCTCTCCATCTTTTCTGCCTATGACAGCGGGCACATGGTGCTACAACTTAAGAGAATATGAGTCTCTCTGCACTGGACATGGAGACAGTTCATAGGAATGTGTGATAATGCACATGGCATTCAGCAGTGCCATAGCAAAGTGGGGGCAAGCAGGGCAACCACCCCAGGCACTGAAGTTAAGGTGCACCCAACAGGTGCTGCCCAGCCAGGGTGGGACATGGGATGGAGTCATGAGCAGCTCGTTTGGGGAGTGGGCCCGGGGATGGCAGAAGGGCAGGTCCCTCTGCTGCCTGCACTCCTGGGCAAGCATGCGGGGGTGCGTGCCCCGAGATCTGTACATGGGCTGAGGGTGGGCTGCTGCTGAAGGCTTTGCGCTGGGTGCCAAACTTTGTTGCTACAGCACTGGTATTCAGAGGTATATTACCCCTAAGTTAAATCAGAAGTGCCACAACCAGGTGAATGATCAGACCTCTGAGAAAAAAACAGAGGAAGTGGAAATTGAACAGTCTCACTGAATAAAATTTATTTAAAAAAACAACAGAGCCAGCTGTCTGGATCAGCAGAGCACTGATCTACAAGGAACTCCCAAGTTATTTCAGGGTCAAAGTAAACAGACAACCAAACAAAACATCCTTCAAAGCTACCAACAAAACAGAAACAAAAAAAAATCATAGCAGCCATAATTGATCCAGCTTTCAACACTGCTGTGCAAAAGCTTTCAAAAAATAAGAAATAACACATGGATAACATCAGGACACATAATCTGTATATGCACTGGTGATTGAAAGTGTCAAAAATCTAAGGAATATGGACCAGATCCACAACAGGGACTTAGGCATGGCAACAACTAGTATTTGCACATCTAAATTTGTAGACCCCAAGCTCAAGAATGGAATTTACGAACGTAACTTAGGCACCTAGGTGCTTCAAGCAGTGAAAAAAAATTAAAAGAAACTGGCACCTAAGAATGGGATTGATGACAGGGAGCACCCAAAGTTGGAGGATTCCTAAGCCAACCAAAGGAAATGATGAAGAGAGTGTCTAAAATCCCACTTTTTTCCCACATCTATGCAATTAACAGCTGCCCTGAAGCTAGAATTCATATCCTAAAGGCTCTTTCTGCACTTAGGCATCCAAGTCATTCCTTTAGGAATAGGGAATTGGCTAACTTTCTTTAAAACTATAGTGACCACTTCCTTCATAAAAGCTAATGAGTACAGCACTCACCCAGGAAATGGGACTGCAGAATTCTGGGCCCTTCTCACCCTAAAGGGGTCTAAAAAATCACAATCCTTACTTCCTTAGAGAGTGCCCTAACTACCAGGCCACTAGCCTACTAGGCTGAGTAGGGTAGAGGGCACTCCTCATGTCACCTGTTGAAGTTGTGCCATTCTATAGACAGATATGCAGGACTAGAAAAAGAGAGCGTAAGCATGACTGCAACCCAATGATAAGGACACTCCTCTGGATTGAAGAAATCCTGGATTAGTCCCAGATCCAAGGATTGCATTTTGTGTTAAAGAATTATTGGATAAAATCCAAAAACAGTATTGGAGCAGCAACCACCAAACTGCTCCCACTTCCTCCTCCTCTAAGTGTGTTATTGATTTAAATCCTGGCTGTTGTGCTTTGTACTGAACTCCATGTGCTATTGCAGAGGTTTTCAACTTTTTTAAAGGACTGTATCCCTTCTGGTGGGTACTCCTTCTGCAGTGTACCCCTTTCCAGATGGGGGTGGGGGGGAACAGAGGGAGGTGCTGACGCCAGCAGGAAGTGAAGCCAGGGGTGCACAGTGGCATGGGGAAGCGACATGTGGTGGTGGCATGGAGTGGTGAATGGCAGTGGTAGGTAGTGGGTAAGTGGCAGCAGTGTGCATTGGTGGCAGAGGTGGGAAGCAGCAGCAGCGTGGAGTGGTGCATGGTGGCAGTGGGGGTTGGGGAGCTCGCATGTGGCAGTGGTTGCTGCCATTCACCACTCCGCACCACCATCATGCACTGCTTCCCCGCATTGCCATGCATATTCCCTGTGGCCATCCCAAGTTCTCCCAGGGGTGCTTATACCCCTGGTTGACAACCCCTCTGCTAGTGCATGTTAGACCTCCCAGATCAAGCCTCTCAGCAAATTTGGATGCAGGAACACCTAGAGCCTGGACAGCTCGTTCAAGTGCTGCAACACCATGGGTTCATGCAGCCACTAATCTGTCCATTCCAACCTGTTGCATTGAGTATCCCCTTTGGTCCTCATGTCACCAGTACTGTCCACATATGTCTCCAGCACTCTGCAGGTACTTGGGTGACCATCCTGGATCCAGTATCTCAGGCTCCATGACTGCCTGGTCACAAATGTGGAGCCTGAAGACAAGGGAGACATGAAGGGACCTCTGGCAAGTCCTGTGTCTGGACCCCTTCTCCCACCTGGGGTCAAAAGCAGTGCAGCTCCTTACAGCCCAGTGCTCACAGCATAGAACATTCATGCTCTGGCTCCCACCTAGGAAAACCCAGATGCCTGGGACCCAGGAGGGCTGGAAAACCCAAGATCAGGGCCCAGAGACATGAGCCTTCTGGGGGAGGAGGGTTGCTAGGGAGAATTCCCATTTCCCCTACATTCCAGGCAGTGGTGTGGGGATTGCGTGGGAGAGAATTTGAGAGGTATGAGGTAAGTGAGGAGCATCAATCAGTATCATCAATCTACCATCTGGACCATTGTTGAGCCAAGACCACACTAAATGTCTAAGTAGGCAACCAACAGCATTCCCCATGAGCATATCTCAATTTGCCAAGGAATCACATTAGACCATCCCCTCACCTATAAACATCACATTTGGATGGTCAGCAGTAAAGTCTCTGCTTTAAGATGTTTAGCTAGTACAACATGGTGTGCCAACTTCAAAGTGCTCAGAACCACTGCACTTGGAACGATAAATGCCCCAACAGATTACTGTGCTCCTGTACAGTCCATAAATCAACACACCAAAAAGCTCAATGCTGTACTTAACAATGTGCAGAAACTTATAACAGGCTGCACGAGTTACACACACTTATGTTTTCCCTGCACTCTCAGGCATTAGACCAACTAACAGGCTGGATACTGCAGCCTTATGGGTTGCACTAAATTTAGATAAGGGGTGGGGTGAAAAGAAATAAAATGATCATTTAGAGTCATCAGGTTGTAAATCTATTCCTACAACGTTTTATACCAACACCAAATGAGCCCTACATCGGACATGACTTGACAGAGAAGCACAGGTCAAGCTGAACAGACTCAGATCTGGACACAGACACTTCACAACTATACTAGATGAACATCTTAGCCCCCTGTATGAATGAAGTGCCCAGCAGACAGCACAGCACTTTATCAAAAGATGCAATCTTTACAAATGCCCAGACAGGAGAGATGGAATCAGCACACTGGCTGAGAATACCAGACAGTAGCACATAGCTGGCCAAGGTTGGGGAGGGTTGGAAACAAGGCCTTCACTGAGTCTTGTCAGTGACAGCCCAGGGGAAGAACTGGCCCAGTGCTTAGGCAGCGGAGTCAAGCTCTGCCCTAAGCTAGAGTGTTGCCATGTAAAAGGTGGTGGTGGTGGTGAGTGGGGTACAGCAAAGCTCAATGGGTTGCTGGCAGAATGTGACCTACTGTAAGTTGTAATGGGATCTGGTATAGACATTCATAATGACACTCTTACCTACAGCACTGAAGTCTGATACCACATCCATCCAGGGTTATCTTAGAGCAGGATCTGCCATTTTTACTACACTCTGTGTACCCTGACCACCAATTCACTTATGGCTGGAGAGTGCTTTCTGCACACCTGCTAAGCAGTAAGTGTAACTTCTTTACCCGGCCCTGGGCTCTAGACTCCCCCTGATCCACACAAAATCTGACTGTAACAGGGCACCATCCTTTGGGGTGACCCTAAGCCCCTGGAGGCCCACAACATTCCCTCTTTGCCCTGCTCACTCTAGGAACAGTGTCTCAATCACTCGTGTGCCACAACTTGATGTCCCTTATAGTTATAAAAAGGAGGCTGTCCCAGGGCTTACCAGACCTGGTCTTGCTCCAAGAAACACCTGGTGGTTGTGGTCCTTTGTCTTAAGGGCTAATTGCATGGCTCCATACTTCCCCAACTCCCTGTCCCATGCCTTCCAGACTTTGAGTCACCAATCAGGTGAGACACTTGTCCCTTCATTTCCAGGCCACTCCTTTGCTGGGGTTTTAGCCTTCCTAGCTTCAGGCCCTCTACTCTGGCTGGTCCTGCAGCCCAGGCCCACTGCTCTAAGCCTGGCTTCTGGGCCCCAGCCCCCATTCTGCTTAAATCTGCCCCCAGCAGGACCAAAGATAAGCACATGACTTAGGACACTAATGGGACCTCTAAACCACCCCTCTAGTCCCAAAATGAAGGTCTCTCTCTTTCTCCTGAGCCCTCGTCTGGTCACATAAGCCCCTCTCCCCGCCCCAGTCAGCAGACCTGATTACAGGGCTGTTCTTTAAACCGGGACCTGCTGGCTGCCCATGCTATAAAGACCCTGCCCTACCCTTAGAGGGGCCACACCACTCTCCAGTAACAGGGCCAAGGTTCCCTGTTACACTGACCCTGCTTTCCATCAAAACGCCCTAACCATCTGACCATGGGTTAATCCTTACCCAGATCACTCTCTCACCTCTTCTTTGGAAACTGGAAGAGAATTGGAAAGAGTACCCTGGGCAATGCCCCACCCAGATGCTGATTCAGGTTCAACCCCCTTCTGGGGAGGGCTGATTAGTTCAATGGACTCTTCTGTCACCCTGAGATGGTTTGTCAGATCCATTACTTGGCTTTACAGTTGGAATGTGACCTGTATCTCAGATGTTTTTGAGAACAACACTGAACAGAAACACATTCATTATAGGATCCACAGTAAGATTATGAGGCCCCAAATCTGGCTGCTTCCTAATGCAATGTTGTGGAAAATCATGCCTTTCCAAAGCAGAATTGCAAAAATCTTCCCAACCCCTGGATAAAGAACTGACAATACATGCAGCACTTCCATGCAGTGTGCGTTTCAGAATCCTATATACATTTCCTGCCGGTTCCATTTTAGGCCAGCACAATTAAAAAGGATAAATTCTTTGCTCTCTGAATCACTGCAGAGTAGGAATTTTGTCCGATCTAGTCACCTGCAAGGGTATGAAAATGGAACTGGCAAGGAAAGTGGACCTGATGGCACAGCCTGCATGTATAGATCTGTAAATCTCACTTGACCAACCCTTCTGGCTTTTTCACTTCAACTGTCAATCCAAGCAGGTTCAATTTTGAGACAGTTACAGATTATTCTTTGAAAGGTTTGCTTTGTTGGTAATTTGGACCATCAGTGGTTAAAAAAAAGAGAAAAAAAAACAAAGAACAAAAAAACCAAAACACACTTTTATATGATGATCAAATACAGAAACCTCTTAACTTTAACAGAGGTACTTTAAAGGTATTTTTATAATTGCAAAATGTTAAATGAAGCAACTATCCACTTTATTTTATATCACACAATTCCTGAACAATTCCATGCAGGAACAAACATTATTACCTGTGTAATCAAAACTAGACCATCATTTTCACTTGCCTAACAAAGCTGGGGTCATTCAGTGGCAACTTGTTTTGAACACTTGTATTTACCTTCTAAATCCACAGCAAATTCTTCCTGGGTTTTAAGACAGAGCTCTAGTTCAAAGGCAATTCCAGGTTATAGATTTCAGCTGATGGAATGGAGAAGGACAAGGGATTATGGCTCTTTTAAACAATGCCTTATTTTAGGCAGAAAACATTTTCCCACCTTAAACAAACTTTGAACTATGTTCATACAATTTCACATTTAAAAGTACCGTACAAAATATTTTATGCCATTTTCTCTTCTTGCAGCAATCTTTGTCTCAAAAATGTGCCATCAGAATTTTAATGCTTCATGCATGCTGTGCAAGATGGTGAGAAAGTATGTTGCTTTGACCTTTCCAATCGTCTTTCATTTTATCTTCTGGGTAGTCATATTTCTTTGCTGTCTGCAGAACCACTACACTGCAAAGAGAATGCAAGTGGCCTGAATATCAAATATATATATATATATATATGCATTTTATGGTGTGGGGGGGGAGAGTTAAGATTTTTAAAGTTCATAGTTCAATCTCTCAGAAAATGATGAAACCTCTCACTCATTATGCATTTTACAACAAGAGTACAAAATGGCAGAATAGGAACCCATTTTTGGAATGGCTATAATTTGAATGATAAATATCATAAACAGAGCCTATTATTATAATAGAAAGTTTGAAAACCCGTGGTCCACAAATATCTCACTGATTTTGTTCCCTTGCTATTTATTACGTGCTGTATTTTTCCTAAAAAAAAATTTAACATACTGGTATTATGTTAAATACTATGTTTGCTAACATACAAAAAAAAGCACTGAACAGCATGCACACACAAATCCTGAGATAAAGAGCATTACAGGGGTACAAGCATTATAAATGCAATATTGCACTGCAACATTACTTCAGTAATGCTCCTCTAAAATACTGAATTTGTGGTTATTTTTATTGCTTTTCAAGTGGCCAGGATTATTTCCAACTTCTCTATAAGCTTTCCATGAAACTAGAAATGTACTTAAAAACATGAAAACTAAGATTCTTTATTAACGACACTAATCCAGGAACTAGTGGTTGAACAAAATCACCTAATGTCATGAGTTGTAATAAAATGGAATGATTTCAGTTGTGGAATTCCTGGGCAAAGAAGATGAGACTAGAGCTAAAACTGAGGTATAAAGGTCCCAATCAGATCCCAAGGGCAGAGCTACATGAAACTTGGCTTTTTAAAGAGCCTTTCCCCATGGTCCTGCAAGGGTGCTTGCTACCTGCCAGGTAAGAAAGGTAACAAACCTGCCAGGTTACAGAGAGACTCACGCCAACCCACCCAGTTCCTCTTTCTTGTCCCCATTTTGACAATCAGCTGACTATCAGCATCTGGATGGGGCAGTCCTAAGTTCAAGGAATGCCACACATGCCATACAAACCATCCCTAAATATGTTACACATCTTATGTAGAAATCTCTGTAACTGGTTTGTCATTTTATGACACCATAACTTGGCTTAATGAGTGTCATGCTGCATATTTATGGCACGATTAACATATCAAACATGCTATAAATGTAACATCTTCCAGGTCCCTTACAGTTTTTTTCAACTGATGATTCTTTAAATATTTTCAGATAGTATATGTTAATGGGTGTCACAGGCAGTTACTCCATTAACTTTTCACCTTTGGAGAGCGGGGTTCAAATCCTGAATTAAGCCCTCAGAATTTTTCTTTTCAATTTTATCCTAATCTCCAGTGAACACTGGTTTACATCACATCAACACAACATGATTTAGCATAAATGAAAGTCTTTCTCCCTCTACTTCCTTTTTCTGCAATCCATGCTTAAGTGAGTTTAACGATTAAAAAAACAGAGGTAGCAGGACATTCTGATATCCATAGCTGATGCTTCTGATATCTGGATATATTGATTTGGTACCGATCTTTAGCTGGTGAAAGGCAGCATAACTGTATGGAGTTATCTTGATTTATGCTAGTTTGCCCTTTGGATTTAGAAAACAAACATTAAATGTAAATGATAATATTTATGTCAACTGTGAAATACAAGAGAGTAAGCATAGCATCAAGGTCCTGAATAATTTGCAGAATTACATTAATTTGTGCAGTCTGTCTCACCAGTCATCATATGATAAAATGGCACCCAGCAGAGGGCAGGTGACATACAGCATTCTCCCATGTACCAGTGTTTGCCCCCTCGGGATGGAATGTGGCTTACATTAGCTGATAGCAGAGGGGACAAGGCTAAAGTAACTGTCAGCAGAAACAGTGACAGCTCTAAGCTATAAAGTTATTTGGCTGCAAAATGAGAAGGGCACCAGCAGCGGGAGCATAAGCTGTGCAAGGAAGCAGAAAGCAATAATAGGGCTGGAACTCATAGTGCACTTATTCCACTTTTTACTTTTGCCCTTGGTTGTATGAATAAATTCTATATCAATATAGATGTGCTTCCAAGCCTGCAGAAGGGGCAGGAGGGTGATTTATTATAATTTAGCTAAAAATACCATGGTGGCAAAGAGTGAGCAGAAAGGCATATGTAACTGCGGTAGCCAGCACTGGCACTGGTAGTCCTGGCCAGAATGCAGGGATAAGATGGTGGAATAGATGATAAATGTTATGTGCATTAGAATTAAACTGTGTACATCATGACTCCTTCATTTTTCCTAAGCTCCCGCTCATCCAGTCTGCAGAGAGTAGTGGCATATAGGTAATAAATATAAATGCTAAAACCAGATGAGTAGGACAAACAATTGCTGATGAATTGTTGGTCTAATTGTAATGTTAGTATTTGAATTGAATTTATCTGCATTTTTAAAATTTTTCCTTCTCCCCCCATTTCCCACTGAAACTTAAAAGCACTCTATGCAAACATATTATCTCTAAGTCAGCTTCTTCCCTCTGACATAGAAACCAGCAGAAAAATGGATAAATCATGTAAACCACAGGATACAGAGTCATCTTCTAGTCACTGATTGGTTAGGATGCCATCATAAGAGCTGAGCGACTGTGTCACTAGTACTCCTACTCCTGTCCTCCCTCTGACCCCAAGCTCTTACCTATGCTCTGATTCCAAATGTCTTCCATCCACAAAAATCAGCAGTTCTGTTTGGAATATTAGGCCGAACAGTGACATTCAGTTTAAGCATCAGATTTGTCTCTCTCTAGAGAGAAAAGCCATTATGACTGTCTCCAGCCAACACCCATCATTTTCTTAACCACAATATTTGGAAGGAAAATTAAAAACATACTACACAGTAAAATGCTGGTTTAGCAAAAACAAATTTACTGATGTCTAGGCATTCAGTAAAGTACTTTGAAAACTGCACTTTTGGGCATTCTCCCCCCACCCTTCTGCATCTATTAGTCCTTGTCTCCTGTCCTCTAGCCAATGGTTTCAACCTTCCAAATAGTTGTTCTCTGCCTTGTCAAGGTACATAATCTTGTATTCATTCTTGCCTCTTTCTGGTTAAAACAACCCCCCTTCTTTACAACTTTTCTATATGTAACCCATAATGAAATGTTCGAAGATTCATACAATATGTGTTTTTAACTTGATATAAAGCTTAACACTACCAAGGAAGAAACACTACAGTCAAAAAACAGAACAATTCTCTTCTTTGTGGCTCCTTCAGAGTGGTTTGTTGTGTTGTACATTCCTTGTTTTCATTTATCAAGTCTCATGTCAAAACCAAGAGACTGAGAATGCTTTATTAGAATTACCCAGAAAGTGTTATTAACCTATATGCTTCCATAGATAACCAGGGAATTTAAGCTTCTAATCTTCATTAGTATTAATAACGGGTATACATACAAACCCCAGATGAATTCACATGAGAGGAGACCCTAACATTTTATTTAACTTTGAATTATAAGGGTACTTTCAAGGCACCTTAATGTCATACCAAAGCACCACTGAACACCCTTTATTTCCTAACATAATATCCTATTTTTAAAATACTTCTAGGAATGGCCTTCACTGCACTTGTGTCCACAAAGACTATAATCCAAGAAGAAAACCTCTTTCAGCAATGTGCCATTTGTCATTTTAAGACAGTGACAAACACAAGAAGTCCAAAGTTTTCAAAGTCTGAAAGCAGAAAATATTCCTTGCAAGCAAAACATTACTGATTCTTTGTAACAAAAAAATAAAATCTTCCTGGTAGTGTGCTGTGAAATTTCCTATTTCCCGTTCTATTTAAGACTTTAAAAATGAACAAATTACATTGCTCTTAAATGCCATAAGAACATGCAGCTACAAAGAAAAGCACACCCTCGATAAGCATACCAAAAAAAAGCTGACAGGAATTTACTCTGCTTTGAATCAATATGCTTAATATAAATCCTAATCTGACTCTTTGAGAGTTCAATGTGTTATTCAAGGGTAAAGTTTAATTTTCAAGCCTGCCCCACAGAATGTCTGAATTTTGCAGATTTGCATTCTGGTGGGGGCCAGGGAGGATTAATATGTAGTTGGTGATGTGATGAAATATCGATTTAAATAATTTTTATTGTTCTGGTAAAATACAAGAGACATGACATGTGTTGTCCTTGTAGGCATCCTTAACCCAGTCTTATGAAGAAGAGGTTCCCCTCTTTGGCTATTATTATGTTCAAGGATTGTTTAACCTTTTTTATTTTTTTTAAGACTTAAAAAAGTTTTAACAGCTAACAATATGGGCTTGGGAATCAGGGCCGAGTCAAACAATGAAGTTATTTCAGAACACAAGAGAAAGGAGAAACCTTGTGCTCTGTCTGCATATTCACATGCAAAGTAACTACTCCCTTCCATGACATTCAATTGACATCATGCACTATCTGCCTCGCCACTTTTTGCACATGCAGTAAAAACAAACAGCTGAGAAAATAAAACAAAAGGACATTTTGATAATAATTTTGTTACTTACAGCATTTGATAAAATGGTAATGAGACATTCTTTCATCTCAGACTGTAGTCTGGCTACAGGTTTCAGTATTCTCTTCTGCTACAACTGTCGTGCCCAGAAAATGCATTATTTAGAGCCTTTCCTCAGGTATCCAGTTTACCTCAGAATACATTATTTAATGTAGTTTCTCTTCCAAGATCTTGCAGATGCTTCCAAGTTATTCTTACATGGCTGCTGGAGTTATGATAAACCTCTATGTGTCTTGAACCATAACCATTGCACGTGCTATTGTAGTACAATTGATTGACACCGCTCCTAATCCCACATCCCCAGGAATAGTAAGATTTAATTGGTGTGCACTTGCAGCCACATTCTTCCAGCACTGAGGTGTGCTGCTGCACTGCGGCTCTCACAGTCCTGCCAGTTAATGGCTTTTCAATAGCTTTCAAATGGCAGCAAACTAAGCTTGATGAGTGGGCTCATTTGAAACAGCAGAACAAGAAACCTTAAATCTTTTTTGTGCATGTTGTCTATGAGCCAAATGTGACCGGATTCTTAGCTAGTGTTAAAATTGGATTATTTTTAGTTGCCACCAGTTGCTGTGTGAATAGGAAATTGATATAGGTTGCCAAAAATAACCATCTTTTAGCATCACAGATCGTTTTCTCAGTTTGTGGTAAGGTGAAAATTAGGCTATAGCTCACAGCTATCTTCAGCCTCTCCCGACTTCTGCATGTGCTCATTTTTAAAAGCTAACAAAATGTGTGTGCGCGCGTGTGTGTTCTTTAAAATGCTCTTATTTTGGCATTTCTTGTAGTGAATTGCATTCTACCCACTTCTTGTGGGTAGAATATTTATGACAGAGGATAGGAACTGCTATGTTTGCACAGTTTATATAATAAATGCATAGTAAACATATTTCATAATGCTGTGATAAGTAAAATTCTATTTATATGAAAAAATCTGTGATTAAGAGCACATAACTAGAAATAAACTGCAGTAATTGCAAGTTAATGTATGTATAATTATATAATTAGTTATCTGCCCCTCTGAATAACAGGCTGATGTATATTGATGCAGTACCCTTCATGTTCCCGATTGTTTAAGGGCATACAAAAGGCAGACCTGCATTGTATTTTAAACACCCAGACTCCACCATTTGAGAAACACAGCTTTAGCAATACTTTTGCAAGCACCCCACAACAGATATCTGTCTAGTACTTCTCTGAGAATAGGATATCATCACAACATATATAAAATGTCTAATACTTGAATAGCAATTTAAGAAAGGCATGTTAAAGAGAATTCAGTTTTGCTTCCTGTGTGTGAGATACATAATAACTATTATTTCACTGAGTAAGCCATTCTTACGTAGTGAATCTGACTGGCTAATCATTAAAAAAATGCTATTTTTTTCCCGAAATATTGTTACCTGCTCACATCCACACAGACCCTTTTAAACCAACAAGAAATGTAGGGAGTGGGGTCTACTTCATCAGTGATGATTACTAATTCAGATTTTATTAACTGTTCTGTAAAGTTCCTACAGGAATGGAATGACTTGCATATATAGACATCCAATGATCAATTAGCAATCTCTTTAGGTGAAACCTCTAGGCTCCTAATGGTCAGATATTTCACATCTGCTTTTAGGTGTGATTAATGTAATGATCACTTTCAATGAGCTATACTGTTATTTCTATTCTTCCCAAAATTTGTGATTCTTCCCAAAGTAAAGAAAAAATACTACAGGAATCGTTAAAGGAAATGAATCACACCAGAACAATGCAATACTGAAATCAGCATACAACCTTGCCTTTAAAAACTCAACAGACCAAGGCAATGAAATTCATCCAGTTTCTCACACATCTATTCAATACCTGGACAGCTTGATCCATATAAATATCTACATGATCTTATTTAAGAGTATATGTTAATCAGAAACCATGAACAAGTGGCAACAAGAGTGACACAAACCCTTTGAGCAACATTTTTGTAGACACATTTTGACAGAGGTTCAATCATGGTGGTTGTGTCATGTAAAGTCCGCTTCTTCTAATAACATCATGTCTCTCCCAATTTACACTGACCAAAAGCAATAAGATTTTGTGTAAATCCTTCAACATGGTGAATGGGGGCATTGCCAAAAGTCATTGTCTTGAAAGAAATTTGAAATATTAAAATTTTTTTTGTGATTTTCTCTGGATTTTCTTTGTAATTAAACGCAGCAAATATTATTTGGATCTGTTTATTTGAAAATTCACTGAATTTACATAACTTGCATTTTCTGAGACCGAAAACTAGGTTGGTGAAACTCAGAGTTATTTGCCTGTGTGTTGTAACAAAAAGAGGGAAGGACAGCATCTGCCTCAAAAAATGTACAGAACAGATTCTTAAAATGTTAAAAAAAAATTAAATGACTCCACATTTACATCAGTGCAACCAGCAGTGACATCTTGCCTTTTTTAAACAGATGCAATATGCACTGACCACCCCCAAATGATGTTTCTATTTGACAACGTTTGTCTGTAGGTGTGCGGTGGCAGAGTTTCACCTACCTTTGGCTGAGTGCTGCATACACAGTGAGATCTCTGATCTCACAAACATGTTAGCTCAAGCTTCTGCTAGAATTCCAATGGTGCTGTGAGCTCTGAGTCCATGAGCTGGTTAGCATGGGGTCTGGCCACATCCCCTGCTTTCCCACAACTACAGAGCCCAGGGGGTGCATGCTGCTGCTCTTTGCACCCCAGACCTCTGAATTTAGCATCAAAAGTAAAAAGAGGATGAGTGGTGGTGAGCCCTGGAAACTAAGACACCAGCACTTGTTCCCATCTTTTACCATGCTGCTCCTAAATTCTGTGGGGGGAGGGAAAGCAAATTGTGGTGGCACTCATCCTTTAAATCCATATGAAAACTGGAGCTCCATCCAGAACCTGCACTGATCAGTGTGTGAGCTCAGAGATCTCCGAGATCACTTTCATCCAGTATCATGGCCATATGACTTTTTCCACTGCACAGGTGCCACACAGCCAAAATGGGTGTGGGTGCACTCCCCTTGCTGTGTTTCTGGATCTATCCACATATATTTATATGCATGTGTGTACTTTGCTGTATTAAGTGAATTTCAATTATGTACTTAGTGAGTTGTTATCATTGGTGGGTCTTGTAAAAGATGTGAGTTCTAAAAAATAATTTAAATAGAGAAGTATATGCCTTCTGCACTGATGGCAAGAGGGAGTTTGGACATGGATATGATGACATCATAGAAGAACTCACATAAATGAAGATAGAAGAAAGTCATGAGCATACTGAAGGAAAGGAAGCAGGAAGGAAAAAAAGCAAGAACGAGGACATAGGCAGACTGTAAGGTATCACAGGGCGTGTCTACACATGATGCTTACAGTGCAATAGCCTAATAATACTGCACAGTAGCGTGTCACAGTACAAACAGTGAAATATGCTACTGTGTATATTATTAGGCAACTGTACAGTAGTGTCACTTATAAGGTGCTACTGCACAGTAACTCTTGTCTAGCTAGAAGGCTTGGGGCCAGCTGGAAAGGACAAGTGGCTATTCAGGGTGGAGACACAAAAACAGCTCAAATTTCAGGTGGAGTTTGGGGTGGGAGGTAACGGTGACAGTGACTAAGCTGTCATGCTGGGAAAAAGCTCAAAATTAGAAGTACTCTCCTTTAATGTGTAGAAAGGACAAAGGGTTTGGATTTGTTTGATTTGTTAAGGATTCAAGATTGTTTTATGGAAAAAATGGCCTGAGAACGAAGAATAGAGCCAACTTGCTTCTTGCTTGCTTAAGGGAGCAGGGTAAGCAACCTGCATATACGTAACCAGCACAAGTATTTTCAAAAGTGGGGGGGTGACATGGTCCAGTTGATGGATAAGACGCATAATTTCAGTTGCAGCATTTTGGAAAGATCCAAGAGATGCAGGAAGTAGGCCAGAAATAGACTGAGATACTACTCATTGTGGAAGATTAAGAAAAGGATTTAAGCTATAAAAAACAAACAAAAAGAATTGTGATTTTAAGATGTAGGAAAAAAAGAACCCATTGAATTTTTACTGTCAGTTCAAACTCAGCATATTTCAAATGATAACTCCATTAAATTCCCCAAATTTTGATTAAACAACACAGGAAGTGGACTATTGGCTACCATATTTCTTTTCTTTTCTACATTCAAATTAGGCAGTGAAAAAAACAGTTCTGGTAACCAAGAACAATATGAATAACAGTTTTCAGGGTGGAATACTAACTATCTCAGCAGATATAAATTCACTTTTCTAGGCTAGGGACAGACATTCAAAAGCCTGAGCCTGAACTGATTCAATCTTTGCAGGTTAGTCTAACCTGGTTAGGTTGAACCAGTCTGCAAGCATGCAGACATTCCCTCTAGACTGAGGAAATGCAGGCACATGCCTACAGTGGCTAAGGTTAGAAGCCGGAGGGCACTAAAGCAGCCCTCCCCTCCCTTTCACAGAGCTGAGCTGAGGGGGGGCATGGTCAGGCCCAAGCAGGATGCTGTGATTAAAGAGGGTTCCCCCACTCCTGCCCAGCCCAGCCTAGCCCAGCCCAGCCCAGCAGGGAACGTTTATCACCTCTAACTCAGTTTATATCACCCCATTAAGAAAACACACAGACATTACCAGCTATCTGTTGATTCTGCCTTTATCCCATGTGCCACAGCTCAGAGTTAGCCAGCATGTGGTCTGGCTACCTAATAATGAGGTGTCTGTGAGGAACAAGGAATACCTGCTTAGCAGCAGGGCAGGGGGGTGTCAGGAGGAAAAGCCAGGCAGATGCCTGCAGAGACCACTGAAGCTGCAGCCAGGGAACAGAGGGGAGGGGCCAATCTTGCTGTAGAGCAGGGAGCCCCGCCCCGCCCAGCCCAAATACCATGCCAGGATCCTGGCAGTATCTGGTTTATCTTAAAGCGGAAGGGGTCTGGGACAGACATTGCATAAACCAGTTTGAGCCAAATCAGTTCATTCTGATGCAACGTTCAACCAGGTTCATCTCAAGCCGGTTCTAGCCATTCTTAAACTGATTTATGTGCACGGAACATCTGTTATTTACAGTTTAAACCAGTTTCTGATCACTTAAACCAGTTTGTGTGTAATAGTTTCATAGTTTGTAGGGTCGGAAGGGACCTGAGCAAATCATCTAGTCCGACCCCCTGCCATGGCAAGAAAGAGTACTGGGGTCAAATGACCCCAGCTAGATGTTCATCTAACCTCCTCTTAAACACCCCCAGGGTAGGA
>NW_017728906.1:97310629-97343413 GCF_001723895.1 Crocodylus porosus
AGGATCACCTCCTTGGACCTGCTCGAGATGCATCTGTGGATGCATGCCAAGGTGCGGTTGGCCTTCCTTACTGCCGGCCCATGTTCATCTTGGAGTCAATGTCTGTCCCTAGCTCTAAACACACTGGCACACTGTGGTTTTTTAGTATTCAAGGACATTGACACATTTCTAAACACAAGCTCATTGATTCCAACAAGACAATTAAAATTCTCAAAGTTGAGCACAGGCTTAACTGCTCTGCTGAATTCAGAGCCACACACTCAACTGATACCATACCTGGCTTCAAAAGTTCAAGTGTAGTTTTGTATATTTTAATGAAAATGTTGTGCAAAGTCATAAATTTGAAAAAGCATTTTTTTTAAATGAACACACTTCCTTGGTTTCTGGTTAAAAAATAGACCTCTGCTGGGTGTGTCTATATATGTGCAATTAATGCAACTGAATAAATTCCAGTGCAATTTGAGATGGAGTAAGCTAAGCCTGATGTCACTGCCTACATGTGTACCTATGTAATTTACTCCACCATCAGATAGTACCTGGGTGCATCTACACGTTCATTAATGCACCTTTAATACTGCCCATATAGTTTAGAACTTCCTTAATGAAGTACTAACTAAATGCACAGTACCTCAAGTTACTGCGCAGCAGCACTGGCTCACAGTTATTTAGTGATGCTTATTGTGCTTTAGCCTAATAGCAGAGTTTTTGCCATGACATGTAGTATTAACAGCCTACTGTGGAGTGTTATTAGGCTAAAGCGCAGCATCTCATGTAGACACATCCCCTGCATCTGATGGGACTATCCTATGCCAGAATAAATTGACTGCATCCTAATTGTCATGGGCAACTGCTGCCTCTTGAATCTGGGGCAGCACCCACAGAAGCTGGTGGCAGCAGCAGGGATAGAGCTGGTGAGCACCCACAGAAGCCGACAGCAGCGGCAGTGGCGACAGGGATGGGGCCAGCAAGCACCCGCAGAAGGTGGCAGCAGCAGCAGAGATGGCCCTGTCAGGGGGGGCACATGTGCCCCTGTGCCCTCCCCCCCACCATTTTCCTATGCTAATTGTGGCACATGTGTAGACGGTGACACTTTACTGCACAGTAAAGTAGTCTACTGTGCAGTAAAATGCACATGCAGGCATGTCCACTGTGTCATAAACAGTGGTTAGAGGAACGGTGAATTTCATACCTTGTACAAATTAAGAAGCCTTGATTATCACTTTACGGGAGTTGTTTTTGTTTATTTGGGGGTATTTTTCCCTCTTTAATTTTTAGAAGTGGGCTGCCATAACATATTATTAAGACTCATAATTCCTTTTACAACAAAATGAGATGCATCAATTTAAAAAAAGAAACAGAAGAATAGTTTAAGGTCAGGAATAGTATAGTCACAGCTGTCTTGTGTTAGAAAATGTACCTTTTTTAATATTTCTTATAAAAAACATTGCTTAATATAATGTTTTATTACCTTTTGTTCTGCTAAAGCACTGGAAGACTACATTAATTCAGTATAAATATTTTGTTAACCTATTAGTGTAAGCTGGTGTCCTTAAAACTGAACAATATACAACACTTGTAGCATTTTATACTCCATGTTATGTCTGTAAAATCTGATAGATGCACACAAACCTATTTAAAAGCAATTTGAATAATGAGAAAACACTAACTGCTGTTTTAGAAACATGACAGATGCTTGCCATTTACACCATTTCCAGTCAATATAACAAAGCCTGATTTTCCTTCATGTTGTAATTTCACTGCATTACATATTTGTGTAAGACCCCATTGCTTCACCAGACAACAAAATGAAATGTAGAACAAAATTAACATAACTCACATGTTTTATAGATGCCACTACTTAGTAATCAGTCCTCGGCCACACAATCCATCTGCTAGCAGTTGCAAATAATCTTTTACAGCACTTAGATTCCTCAGAACAAAACGAAATAATGGCAAGGATGAGCTATAATACCGATAAGACAGTTGCAGAAGTCACTGCATTGATACGTTTTCTTTAATAATACTAGATTCCTGATGAAGAAACAGAACGCATACTCTGTTTTCCAAATGGTTTACTTCAAACATTTCATATAAAACTGACTCTACAATAGTGGTAACAAGCCAGTCACTGATTGCCCAACTGAAGTTTGGCTCCTATGGTGTTTAAAATTCAAGGAGTGAGCTCCTTCTCTATCACACTTCACTCGCTCATGTTCTTTACTGTTTTACATATCATGCTGCTTTTATTTAGGGAATAAGCACTCTCCCTTCCATTCCTCTATCATAGCACCCAGTTCCCAAAGGGAAACAAGAATGGGAAAATGCTTTTGCTTTTATAATAATACAAAGTACAAAAGCAAATATGATCAGCTAAGTAAAAGAAATAAAAGGACTGGTATTGAAAATATTGATAGCATAGAGAATAAGGATGGGAACTGACAGAACACTGGAATAGTTTAGGATAAGCTGCTGTTTAGATTCAACATGATTCACTTTAGTAGAAGATGTTTGAACCCCTGGATTAAAAACCAACAGGGTTTGTTCAGCTTGTGTTAAATTGAGCAAGAAAGGGAAAGAAAGAGAATTTTTGTTCAACTGAGATAATCTAGTTGGTTCCAATACACAAAGTAAGGAAGGAGAAAAGCTATACTGAAACAGACAACAAAAAAAGCATGGAAAAATGTGTGGAAAGGTCATTTAGTGCTTACAGCTCTGTACAGAAGCAAATATTTATCTAATCCAGTGATTCTCAACCTTTAGGATAGGTACAGACAGCCAAAACCCAAGGCTGAATCAATTCAGTCTTCACAGGTTAGTTTAAACTGCAGAGATTAAATTGAAACAGAAGTGAACAGACATTTACCTTTGATTCAGAAAATGCAGCCACATGCCTGCAATGCCTCAGGCCAGAAGCAGGCTCTCTAGCTGTGTATTCATTTGCCCTTCCTACTGCCCCTGAGGTTTCTGGGATTTGTAGTACAGGAATTACAGCTGCAAGACTCTGCAGGGCTGTTTATCAGTTCCTCTTCCTGCTTTTTGGTGCCTCTGGAATTTGTAATCCACAGTTGCAGCCAGCAGTAAGTTTGAGTGAGGGAAGGGGTGTTTAACCCCCAGTGTTTAACCCCCTTCCCTAGCCCCAGACTCCAGCCAGGGTTTGTCTGGGAGGAGGGTAGCCCTGCCCCCCAATAGACTGGGCTGCATTCCCAGCCAGGCTTGCCCCTCTCCCCTCCCCCCTCTTGTCAGTCAGCCCTCACTGCTTCAGCTAGAGAGCAGAGGGGCAGGGCCAGTCCTGCTCTCTGGAAAAGACAGCCCAGCCCAGGGCTGGAAAGCATGCTGGGATGCTGTGGGGACTGCAGTTTAACTTGAACTAGGAAAGGGTCTGGGACACAAATTTCATAAACCAGTTTGACCCAAATCATTTAAGTCTGATACTACATTCAACCAGGTTGACCTTAAACCAGTTTTAACCATTGTGAAGCTGGCCACCACCTGCAGTTTCCACCATATTGCCAACCAGTTTAATGTAAGCAACTCCATGGCTGGAGAGACTATCTAGGAGGTATGCCTGGTCATCCAGAATGTCTTGGTCAGCTGCGTATCTACCTCACCAACTCTCAGGAGATGGTTGCTGGCTTCCATTGCACAGGCTTTCCCAACTGCATTAGGACCATGGATGGTACCCATATCACCATCCTCTGTCTGCCCTAAGGTGCCTGGGTGTTCATCAGCCTCAAGGATTACTTGTCCATCATGCTGCAGGGCAGCATCAACCATCAGGGCTGCTTCACCCACATCTTCACTGGCTAGGTGGGCAGCACCCACAGTCCCCATGTCTTTTGCAAGTCCCTGCTATTTTAGACAATGGAGAATGAGTGCTATGCTCCTGGAGGTCCCAGTTGCATCATTGGCACCACTGACATCCCTCCCCTCATCACTGGGGACCCATCTTAACCCCTCATGTCATGGTGGATGCAGCTGTACATGCAGCAACTGTAATGTTGAAAGGAGTACTTCAACTGAGTGCTGGTTGAAGTGCTTCTTTCATCAGGTGCCTGAGCAGGTGCCACATGACTTTAGAGTGTGCCTTTGGTCACCTTGAGGCACACTGTTGGATTCTCAGCAGTTCCTAGGCTTCAGTTCTGGGTTTGGTAATTAGTGCCTCAGGGATTCCCAGGGATTGGATCAGACTGGGGACACGGAAAGGTGCTGGAGTGTTGCTTGCAAGCCTCTGAAGATGCACAACTCAGGAGTCACCATGACAGTGGGACTGGATTGGCTGAGACAACGATTCCCATGCAGGACTCCTGCCACTACATCTGTGCCTTTCTTGGACTGGGAGGGAGGGAGAGGGGTTGTTTAGCGAAGAGAATTTGTTCTCATTCCCACTGTGCTGCAATTCCAGTGGTTCTCATAGATAACTATGCGTTATCGCCTGTCCCTGTCCTCAGGGTTCTTTCCACCACCTAGCCCAGGACAGGGCACAGAGGACTGGCACTTGTACCTGTTTTAACACTTTTCTTGCATAGCTCAATAAACTTTTTTAGTGCCTTCTGTGAGTGCAAGGGGGTGGGGAGCACTGTTTCAGCACCAATACTCTGGGAAACTGGGGGCAGTCTCCATAGCTGAGGATGGCCCTGAGAGATAAGGCAGAGAGGTGTGAATGAGGCAGATTTACACTCCCACAGAATGGAAGATGAGCTACTAACCACCCAAGATCAAGGTGGAGATTGGGGGCAGCACCTTGGCTGATTCAGGAAAAGAGGGAGGGGACAGGAGGGGTTGACTGATCTGCTGAAGGACAGAAACCTCTTGAGCAATTAGCAGCATGGGGCCCTGCAATTTGACCAGTCAGGGCAGGGCACTTCACCATCCCCCCACACTCCTCTATCTCTGTACCTGCCCCACCACTTCTGGGCTTCTTAGCTATGATGGCTTGGGAGAGCTCTGTGACCATGGGGATAGCCTGTAGCAGTCACTGGTCCCCCAGGGGCTAGGGAGAGCAGACGGGAAAAAGGCCAGAGGGTTGTGTCCAGTGACCACATTATGGAAACTGGCTTGCACATAGGGATTAGGGCTGGTGAGGAATCATAATGCTACTATCTGCCCACCCACCTGGCTGTTGCATGTCTTGTCAGCTCTTCTTCTTCCTGTCAAAGATCAAAGTCTTTGATTTCAGATGCCGATGGCAAAAGGTCAGATGGCAAAAGGTCAGAAGCTAACACAACAAGCTCTATAATTGTAATTTATCCCTCTATATTAACAGTGCTGCATATACACACCCCTGTCTGTGCCTCATTTCAAATCACTTGAGTTCCCACACAAGAGAAAGACACTAACCTTGAACAAATTGCAGCTTGGTACCGTGACATCAAAAAAAGATATCGGTACCCATGGTGACCAGATAAAAATGAAATTACTTTAGTAAAGTTGTAAAATTAAATAATATACTATGCGCACCATCCTATGACCAAACAGGACCAGTACCACCCAAGTAAAAATAACCCCCCTTTTTCTGAAACCTGAGCAAACAAAGAAAGCACAAGTGCCAACTCATTAATTATTCATGCCTGGCATATAGTAATTGGTCACCTTTGGCAAGTATAACTTTGAAAGAACTTCCGCCCAAGACAGAGAACTGTGTATACACTCAAGAAGAACAGATCGTGAACAAATATTATCTCTCCGCCTACATATCTTTCTGGCGTATCTCCATCTTGCCGGCCCGTCTCTCTCTCTATCTCTGTCATTATCTTTCTTATCAAGAGCTCTCAGTAATCTGCAGACTGCAACGGCTTGTGTGAATCGCTCAGAAGCAACTCTCTTACCCACCCTGTAAATGCTGGATAACATGATATCTGCATGCTGTAACTGAATAAATCAACTCCTCTGCCTACGCTGCATCACATCAGTAGCGTAAGTAAAATAAACTTTCTGTGTAACCAATACGCTGTGTTTAAATCCTCTGACTCCTGCTCACCATTATCACCCACCTGTCCGGTTATAAATCCCCCTCCTCGCGTCAAGCTGGTCGTGCCGATCCAGGCTCGCAGGTCAAGGGTGCACTGGCATTAGGGACGCGACACTTCCCCCTTCCCCTTTGGAACTTCACATTTGTCCCTTCACTTTGGGACCACGTAGCTGCAAGCCAAAAAACTCTGGCAGTGGCTGAGCCACAAAGGTTATAGTTTTGCTTCTGTACAGGTCCAGCCCCAATGTTCTGCCCCCCAACATCCCAAAGGGGAGTGCTTCATAATAGGGGTTGCACAGGCTTGGCCCAGGAACTTAGGTGGCTTCGTCCCCAGGCTCACGTAGGAGACATAGATGTCTCCCTTCCTCCTGCTGCTTGCCTGTGGCTGGAGGCTGAAGTCAGAGCTAGGGAGAGGGGCTATGCTTGCTCAGTATTGGGATACTGCAGGAGCAGGGCCTGCTGGATACTCAGAGCAGCCAAGTACAGGCTGAGTGCTAGCATGTTTGACTGAGAGGAAGGGCCACAAAGCAGGCTGGGATGCCAGAGGACAACAATCTAACTTGAATTGATAGGGAAACAGTACAGAAATTTCATGCATTGATTTAACCTACATTAATATGAATTAACTGTTCCTCATACCAGATCTATCATAGACCAACTATGCCATTTTTAGACTAGTCTTGTACAATAGACATCCATACAGTTATGGGTTTAAATCAGTCTACATTCACTTTTGCCTGTCTAAGTGTAATGTCTGTGTCCCATTCAAACATACACAGTTAGAAAATTTTGAAAAACCACTTCTCACAGGATCTTACCGAGCATGGAGATTAGAGCTGAGACTATAATATGGCTGAAGCATATAGAAGTAAAGACTTTTCCAAAACGGACTGAAAGTAGTTTTTTTGAATGTGATACACAAAGCATGATTAAATCAGTGTTTGGTACTAGGCTAGGTATGGAAAGACAAACATAGGAAGGCTGGATAGTCAGCTCATTTGAAGAGCAATAAGTGAAATATTCAGGACAGTTTTCTGTGTTTTGTACAAACATAGAAATATCACATAATCTTAACTCAGCAAGATGCTGATTTACACAGGAGCAAGGAAAGAGAAAAGTTATTTTGTACTGCTACAGCACACACCATTAGAACAGCAATAAACCACAACAACCTATGGAAATTCAGTAAAAATGAAGCCAAAATCTTGGAACAAGGCAAAAGCATAGTCAGAAACTAGGAAAGCCAGAGACTTTGCTGGGACACGAACTGCTCAGAGACTGGAGACCAGTATGCTATGCTGCAAGGCCCAGGTGCTGGAGGAGCTCTTTAAATGGAGCACCAGAGCCAATCAGAGAGAAGGGGCTGAGGTCAGCTGGCCTTGATTATTTGTAATGGGTCAGCCGCATTTAACAAGGGTTGCAGGGTAGAAGCCTTATACTCAGTCCAGGGCCTGATCTGGGTGTGGTGGGCTCAGCAAAAGCAGTGTGGGAACTGATCCTGGTATGTGGGGCCAGAAGTGGCCCATGAGCCAGCCCCACACCACACATCTGGTCCACAGGGTTGAAAGATTGAACATCACTGCCCTACATCAGTGATTTCCAAAGTGGGGTGTGCAGGGGTGTGCAAGACAATCCATTGGGGTGCGGGAAGAAAATACTAGAACTTCTATTTATATTTATATAAGTATACATATATTGGGGGTGCATGCTCAACATTTTTTTACTGATAGGGGTGCGCGAATATAAATATACATATATTGGGGGGGGTGCTCAAAAATCTTTTACTGATAGGGGTGCACGATCAAAAAAATCTGGAGACCACTACGCTAGATGATTGGCTTAAAAAGTGAGATTAAAATAATAAATAACTTGTTTTTAATAAGCCTTTCAGTGTATACTCTCATCATATTTTCAGGCTTCATTTTTTCTATAATTAAGGCTAGAGACTTGTTAACTTCTTCTTGCTCCCTGAAGTATACCATCCAACATAGAAGAGGGGAAGAGAGAGATACAGAGAGGACAGTTGCCCATTACAGTAGACTCAGAAGTGCAGCTGTCTGGCCTATTCCAGTTGCTACTACCCAGCTGGCAAACTCCCTGTTGTTCACAAGCTGGGTCGGCTGCAAGGAGAGCAGGGGAAAACTTATGCTCCTGAGAGTATTCAGCCATCACTTGTGCCTCTGATTGGCTCCAGAACATACCAGGAACATAGAGAAAGGAGAGGCATCTGGCAAAGCAAAGAGCTATAGTGCTGTCAGCCCTAAACCCTCTTCTGCCTGTATCCAATTCATCACAACCGCTCCCTCAACTATGGCAGTGGTTAGATTAGATTATCATAACAGTCCCTTCTAGTTTCTAAAGCTGTGAGTAACCATATTTTGGTACTTGATCATATAAGAATAATAATAAAATCTCCCATAGGTGATGCACGGGGGCGGCATGTGCCTCCCCTGAGATTGGCCCTGGCTGGTGGAGGAGTGGGGGTGATGAGAGAAGCACTTCTGGGGTCAGCACTCAGCTGCTGGGGGATACCAGACTCAAGGAGCACCATGAAATCTGTACACTGAAAAGCTATAGATGGTGATCTCATTGGGCCACATTATCAGTGAAAAGCACAACTGGAAGCTTTATGTACAGTGGACCAGAATTTGCATAATATTACATTCAATAAGTCAAAGCAATGAACATAAGGGAAGAATACTGGATCCATTCAAAAGAAGATCAGGTGGACCAAATGTTCATCTTTCAAATATTTAAAAAACCACACTTAAAAAAAATCTAACTCCTTTTAAAAGCAAAGTGTTATAACAAAATGTACATTCAAAATACAGTTATTTAGTGAGGTATTTCAAGTGCAAATCTCTTTGGCATCAACAGAATGGTGTGCATATAAAAATAGTAAGGCTATGTCCTGAGATGGCAATGTCTTTATTCCTATTCCTTAAAAGTCCTGACCTGAATCCCTCTGAAATTAATACCACAACAATGTTTCCATTGAATCCTAAGCTAGGGACAGAAATTACACATAAAGTAGTATAAATGATTGGAACCGAGTTCAAATCTGTAACACAACAGAGGTTCAGTGCACATAAACCACTTTCAAATGGGCCAAAACTGGTTTAAAATAAACCTAGATGGAAGTAGTATTAGACTTAACTAATTTAGGTTAAATCAGTTTATTGAACTTCTGTCCCAGATCCCCTCCAGATTCAAGTTAACTCAGTCCCCCAGCATCCAACAATTTTTTGCACCTCTCCTGCAACCCCCACTTTGCAGGGTGAGAAAGCTAACCTTGGCCCGAGCTGTCTGCTCTAGCTGAGCAGGAAGGTGTGTGCTAACACCATCTAGCTTCTAACCTGGGCCACTGCAGGCATGCGCCTGCATTTCCGGAACCAAAAATGAATGTCTGTTCACTTGCTTATTGGCTCTATCTACACAACTTAGACTAACTTGCAAAGATTGAACAGATTTAGCCTCAGGCCTTTTGGCTAGGGACAGACATTCAAAAAGCTTAAACCTGAATTGGATTCAATCCTTGCAGGTTAGTCTAACCTGGCTAGGCTAAATCAGTTTTGTAATCAGACAGATATCCCAGAAATGCAGGCATATGCCTGCAGTGGCTCAAGCTAGAAGCTAGGGGGAGCACTAGAGCAGCCCTCTCTTCCTTCCAAAGCACTGAGCGGGGGCGGGGGGCGGGAGATACAACCAGGCTTTGGCAGGACAGTGATTAGCCCAGCAGGGAATTGATAACAGTATTTACTACCCAATTAAGAAAACAACAGAGGGACATTACCAGCTACTCATTGATTCTACCTGTTGATTCAACACAGACTATAGCCAGTAGAGCTGTGCAAAATGTCGACAGGTGTTTCATTTTGAAGCTGTTTTGATGCATTTCAAGCTCAAAACAACGAAAGCAAAATAAACAAAAGGCTTCAAACCAGCTTCAAAACGAAATGAGGGCACTTGAAACGTTTAAAAAATGTTTCGAAGCCAAGCTTGCTTGCAGCTAAACAGAAACTAAGGAGAGGGAGGGGGAAGTGGGGGGGAAGAACTACTCTGATATTGACATGTGTAGCTGGCCAGTGACTGTTATCCTTCCCTGAGGTCCCTTCCAATCCCAGTGTTCTGGGGGAGGGACAGTAAAATAACATAAAAAGCATTGTTTGAACTGAACTTTCTCTGTGCCTTGGGGTCAGTTACTAAGCTGCGTCTTCCAGCAGATCAGCAGCATCAGAAAAGCTATCACTTCCTACTTGCTAGTCTGTTCCTAGCAAGTGGGATCCAGTACCTTTTCCTTTCCTAATACCCTTTATTATTATATTAATTCTTTTCAATTTATCCTGCCCCCAAAATCCTCTTTTTGTTTTTGTTAGTCTATTTTGATCCTTTTCCCCCAGAGATCATGGAGATCATGCCTACCTCTCACTCAAAGGACACTGATGTGACCAGTCAGGCCATCGGTGGCCTCTCCTTCGATTCAAACTGATGGATGAGTCCCACATAGCAACCAAGATCATGGGGGTCATGAACTATTTGGTGCAAGGTTGGCTTAATGGGCAGAGCAAGCTCAGCCACGGGTTCACGGTCACCAACAATGGAGCCAATATGGTCAAGGCGGTCCGTGATGCTAACTTTGTTGCCATCTGCTGTGTGGCACACAAGTTCCATCTCATTGTTAGGGACACCTTGGAGGGGGATGGCTGCATCACCACCAGCAAGCTCATTTCCAAATGCAGAAAGGTGGCAGGCTACTTCTACTGGAGCATCAAGGGGAGCAAGATGCTGCAGGACAAAACAGGCAGATCTGACCATCCCACAGCACAAAATCATGCAGGATGTGGAGACTCGGTTAAACGCCACATACCTGATGCTCAAGAGACTGGTGGAGCAACAGAACACCATCCATGAGATGGCCTTGCTTGGGGAGATTGGGATCAGTGGCCCCCTTAACAGACCTGAGTGGGATACCATCTCCCAGATCTTGGTGGTCCTCAAGCCCTTCCTTGAGGCCACCAAGACCCTCAGTGCTGTCAATGCCCTCTTAGCCAGGTAATACCTTGCGTGAGGGAACTTCAGAATCAAATGGAGAATTTCCAGGGATCAATGTTCCTGACTGGGGCAAGCCACTGTCAGCAGACATTCAGGCATTGGTGAGGTGGCTGAAGGAGGGCACTAAGAAATGGCTTGATCCTTTGCGGTCCAGTGCAATCCGCATGCTGGCCGCCATGTGCAACCTGAGTGTGAAGGGGAGTGTATGCGGCAACAAAACTCTAGATCACTGGATGGAAATCCTAGTGAACACAGTCAGGGAGATAGAAGAGGGAAGGCGGGGGGATGTGGAAGAGATGAGAAGGGAAGGTATATGCAGGGCAGAGCTGGCACAGTCACAGGGCCCTACGGGTATTACAGTCATTTCTAGGGAACCCACTCAGTGACAAAGTGCAGTTTTCCCAAACCCCCTGGACCTATCTCCTTGAAACCTGACAGGATTCAAGGCCTTAGCAGGGGCTACCATACCTACTTTTTTCACCCCCCTCCACCTTAACACACACATGTGACATGAGCTTGCTTGTCAGCACTTTGACGTGCAGTTTCCCAGAAACCCCTGCACCTATTCACTTTGAAATTTTCAGGCTTCATGGACTCAGCAGGGGCTACCATCACTGCTGTTGTCATATCTTTCCTGATTAAAATGAAAAAGTTATAGGTATTTTTGTGATTCCCCATTATAGCCTATGGGTGAAATGTCAAAAAAGCATCAAAACAGTTTTAATTACATGAAATGGAACAGTACTTCAAAACAGCAAAACAAAACACTGTCCTTTCAAAATGCCAAAATGGACGTCGAAATGAAATGGTACTGTTTCGCACAGCCCTAGTAGCTAGCATGTAGTCTGCTAGCTAATACACAGACACCTCTCAGCAAGGCAGAAGGGGAAGGGGGAATTTCTGCTTAGCAGGGAGTGGTGAGGAGAGTGGGGAGTAGCCCACAGTCTCTGGAGCTCCAGACAAGGAGCAGAGGGGTGGGGTCAGCTCTGCTGTGGAGCAGAGCACCCAGCCCAGCACAAAGAGCATGTCAAGATGCTGGGGGAGTCTGGTTTATCTTAAACCAGCAAGGGGTCTGAGAGACATTACATAAGCCAGTTTGAGCCAGATTAGTTAAGACTGATCCTATATTCAACCAGGTTTATCTCAAACCAGTTTCAGCCATTCTCAAACTGGTTATATGCATTGAACATCTGTTATGTTACAGGTTTAAACCAATTTCTGATCACTTAAACCAATTTATGTATAATGTCTGTCCCTAGCCTTTGACTGTCTACTTAGCCCTAAGGATGTTTGGATCAGTCCCAATATTAAGTTACTTATTACAGACATTGGGCCTGACCCTGCAGATCCTTACTCATTTGAACTACTGTTACTCATGTTTTGCTTCAGGGATTCAAAAAAAAATATATATATATCCATGAATTGTGAAGAAGCTAAGGATCTTGGAAATCCCAGTGAAAAGTTTTGAGGAGGAGGAGCAGCTGTGAAGAAGAATGAGATTGGAACTGGGGTGTGTGGGAGTGCACATTTAGGTGCCTGCCACTTTAACGGCTGGAGGCAAGCAGCCATCAGGTGCTTGATTAAGGTGGCCATTTTCAAACTTAGGCAAGATGGTCAGAGACAGCAGTTGTCTGCCAGCCGCTGAGGCAGTAATATCAGCTGGCCGAGCTACTGCTCCTGGAACATCTTGGAGGTAAGGGCAGGAGCTATGAAGATAGTTGGAGGCTCCTGCTTCTGGGCATGACCTAAAACTACACCCTGATAGGGAAGGGGGTTCTGGAGGGACTGTCTGTAGTGGGACAGCCCCTACAAAATGCCAAACCTACTACTCCCCACAGTGAAAGGCGGGTAGGGGTGCCTTAACCCCAGCTCCCACCATCTGGTGGTTGAGTGTTGTGAATGAAAAGGGCCAGGCATGCCTGGAGAGGTACCTGAGCCCCACATGGGTGTGAGGGCCCATAGGGGGCAGTGGTGTTATGGGGACCCATTTAGAATAGGGTGCAATGAGAGGCTCCTGAGCATGTAGGGTGCAGAGTAGGGCTGCTGAGGGTGGCCTGAAGGGCTACACCACAGGTGTACTGAGTAGAGCTGCAGGAGCAGTTTGAAGTGCAGTACATGGTCCAACACCAAATGTGAGAACAGGAACAAGTTGCTTGGTGAAGGGCTAGGGGGCAGAATCAGCCCAGTGTTTGGCACAAGGTGACGTAAAGTAGGGGAGCACAAACGAACCAAGGGTGATGCATGGGTTGTGACATAGAGTTAGTAAGCAAGCCTGATGGCTAGAAGGCTGCTCACGGGTGCAGGGCAGTTTGTATGTAGCCCCAGCAAGGACAGTGTGTAAGAGACCCCTGTGAGAGGGAGCGGAGTGCAAGAGGCCACTGTGAGAGCAGGGCAGAGTGAGTGTGAGTGTGGAAGAGGCCCAGCAATGGATTGAGTCTGGCTCACCCTGAATCCAGGAAGCAATAATAGTATCCTGGATGCCATCTGCGAGACATGGGCCATGGTGTAGGGAAGGGTTAGAGCTGTGAATAGCAACCCCTGACATCGGGGCAATGAACAGGCAGCCTTCAACTTATATTATCAATTAGGACATCATAGTATCATAGAAGTAGGGTCGGAAGGGACCCTGTAGATCTTCAAGTCCGACCCCCCGCCTGGGCGGAAGAAAAGACTGGACTCAAATGAGTCCAGCCAGGTAGTCATCAAGCCTCTTCTTAAAGATCCTCAGGGTAGAAGCCAGCACCACTTCCCTTGGAAGTTGGTTCCAGCTCCTAGCCACCCTAACTGTGAAGTAGTTCTTGAGGATGTCTAATCTAAATCTACCCTCTAATAACTTGTGTCCGTTGTTCCTTGTCATGCCAGGGGGCGCTAGGGGAAACAGTGTCTCCCCTAAACCCTTCTGGTCCCCCCTAGTGAGTTTATACACAGTCACCAGGTCCCCCCTCAGCCTTCTGTTGTGAAGGCTGAACAGGCTTAGGTCCCGCAGTCTTTCATTGTAGGGTCTGCCCTGTAGTCCCTGGATCATGCGGGTGGCCCTCCTCTGGACCCTTTCAATGTTGTCCACATCCCTCCTGAAATGGGGCGCACAGAACTGAGTGCAGTACTCCAGCTGTGGCCTGACCAGCGTCGCATGACATCAAGTCATGGCAGGCAAGATGGGGCAGACTGCCCTAGGTGGGTGGGTGGGCTGACATGAGAGCTGGCCCTGAGATATTCCCCTGTCACAGGGTGTTGGCTAAAGGAGAAAGAAGAGGTTGTTCTTGGCTGGGAAAGTAGCAGAGTTTATAGCGAGTTTAGAAGTGGGGTTTGAGAGAAGAAACACTATATGGGGAAGAGGAGGGGACAGTCACTGAGTTAGAGGTTTACCTGATCCTCTGGACAAGGGTTTAGTCAAGGAAGATGGAGGAGTCCCTTTGTCCCAAACACACTAGAAACCACAGCAAGGAATTCACAAAAATGCTACTATCTACTTAAATAAGTTATCCTTCCAACGGTTGCCAGAATCCAATTCACTGTCTCAGGAATCAGTAAGGCATGTGCTTCTTTGGCTTGACAGGCAAGCTGGAGTATGAGGCTTTTATGCTGCTGTGCCACTCTAATAATGCAAAACAATAATAAAAAAGAAGAGAAATGGCCTCTATTTAGCTTTGGCTTAACTAGCTTTGCACACTGATTTCAGAATTCTGAAACACAGCAAAATAAACCAGTGAAGAAAGATTCAGCAAAAGAGATGGAATGATTAAAATTTATCTACTGAGGTGCATGGATTTCAAAATAGTTTATAAACCTTCACAAGTGAAGAGCATGTAAAATGAAACTACACATCCAAAATTATTGCTGGCTGTGCTGGCAGAAAAGTGATCCTTGCTCTTGATAAGATTTTTATGTGGTTCAAAGAACAGTAAGAAGTGAGTTCACAGAAATATAGAAGCTCTCAATTAAGAAACAAGTTCTGTGTTTATATATCTTGTATATCTTCTCACAACCTTTAAACATGATGACCAAAAATAAAACCCATGGCACCTAAAATGTTTAATATTTCATTACAGGCAAACGGTATATGTACTAAAGACTGAGAGGGAAAAAAAAACACTCAATAATAGTAGCTGCTATAAAATATGGGAACTAAAATAGTTAATCTTTTAATGCAAGTCAGGACAGTTAGCAAAAGTGCCATTGTGCCTGATGCCCCATGCATTTGTGTGTCTTTGTCACATATTTATCATTATTATTATGGTCATCATTTGACCGTGGAGAAATTTGTTTTTAAAATGTTTTCAGTTCAATTCATATGTTTCAGCCTTGACATTTCAGCCTTGAAGCATTTTTTCTTCCCTCCCATAAAATAAAATCCCATAATATTCACTCTTTGGACATAAACATGCCTCAAAAATGCATAGTGTGCAAATTTCATAATAATAAAGATCTACTACATCCAATTTAACCATGCTACTTTGGTGCAAAGCCAATGAAGGTAGCTCATTATACTATTTTATGCCTGGATGGGGGCTGGTACAGGATATAGGTATCTGCATTCTATCACTACATTGCTACCACCGGGCCAGCATTAAACAGTCCAGGTGTGATTCTCAGGCCCCAAGTATGTCTTGAAAGACACTGACACGGTGATCTAAATTCATGCTTCTTCAAGACAAATCTTGCAGAGTTAATGTCAAAAAGGACTTTAATACTGGCTCAAAACAGCCAGCATATATCAGAAACAGTAATTTTGATGTAAATATATATATATTACTTACACACACACACAAATCAGTAACCTGTTTTCTCAGCTGTTTGATAGCAAATGGGGGTGAAACAGCCTAGCACAGAAAAAAAAAATTGTATAAAGGAGAGAGAGAGCAAAAAAAATCTACCATGGACTGTGTTTGACATGACTATATTATTTTTAAGGAAATCCAGGACACTGCCCACCCCCACTAAAGTCTGCAGCGCTGCCACAGGCAGAGGCAATGGCAAGGAGTGCAGTCTGGTGGGGAGGCAGAGCCTGCCTGGCATACTGTGCTGCTTCACCTCCCTGCTGGACTGTGCCCCATGCCCCTTCAATTTCAGGACTTTTGTTTCAATTTTTGCCAACCAGCTGGGACCGGTCTATGAAATTCAGAACTGTCCCAGCCAAACTGGGACATAGAGTCACTCTAACTATATAAGATGCACTCAGTGAACTAGGGGAACCTGAATCAAAAACATGGACTTATCTGACCAATGATAATCAACTTTGGGAGTATTCAATATAGGGGGAAAAACCTCATTTTGAATTTGGGTACGGAGACTTGTGGGGCTGAGGTTGCTGTTGCCTCCACTGCTACCTAGCCTGGCCACTGTGGCTGTTGTAGTGGGAGAAGGAGTGTGCAGCAAGTGAGAGTGGAGGAGATGACACAGTGCTGGATGAAGGAGTGGAAAGAAGACCATACAGTGGCAGGGGAGCTACTGCAGCTCCGGTTCTGGCCTTTCTTCAGACCGAGGGCCAGAACTGCTGTCACCACCACTGCTGTCAGGCCAGGCCTGGGGCAAAGCCATTGTGTGCCCCATGCCTCAAGCTGGAATAGGAGCTAGAGCTGCCACACAGGTAAGTGGAAGTGGGAAGAGGGGGAGGGGTGGATAGATGGTATGGGTGGCAGGTATTGGAGGCAACCAGGCACAGGGTGGAGGGCAAGTGGCAACGGGGGACAGGCAGCAGAGGGAAAGGTGCCAGGAGATTCAGGCACTGGAGAGGTGGGTAAGGGGCAGGGATCAAAATGCCCCCACCTCCTTCTCTGTCACTTGCCCCCCTTCATACTGGGGGAATTAATTTAAGACAGCCCTCCAATAATTTGAATCTATCCATGGAAAATCATAACAAATTTATTATGTTCCATGGACAGAATCTAGTTATTCGGGGACTCCTTAAATTCAAAATTGTCTCGGATTTAGGTAAATACAAAATACAGGTGTTCATGTATTTATATACACATAGGGCACGTCTATGAAATGTTACATCACCATACCAACAAGCTATGGTGACTGTGGCTGGGTAGGAGTGAATAATTCAGTCTCTCTCCCTGGGGCTCACCTGTCATGCCTTGAAGTGATGAAAGAATAAGAAGCTAATTCCCCAATGAGAGAGGGTATAGTAAATCACCCCAGAAACAGGATGAAAGTAAATCAGCTTATTAGTGAATTCCCCAAAGGTTGTGGATAGCCCAGCCTGTTCTCAAAGTGTGTGGTCTTCCTTTGCCCTCCACTGCTGTGCAACCCACTCCCCTGAGCCCCTCAGCCTTTTGGCTTAGAAATGGTTTTTAAAGGCCTGTTTTTGGGGAATTTGCTTATAGGTATAGATATATGCATTATAAAGGGTCAAGGTGGGCAGCAGGGATTAAATGGATTTCTAAAGAGCTTGGAAGATGCACACACAGCTTCTCATGGCTCTGGAAGTAGATGGGCTATTTAGCACAAGGCCAATAAATGGACACAGCCTCAGAATTGAAGGGGGGCATTCCATAATACGAGATCACAGCCTTCGAGACAGATGAGCTGTCTAACACAACAAGGCCAACAAGGACACAGTTTAGAAAACAGCCCGGGAACCAAAGGAAGTATGTACCATATTGTCCCATGACGCAAGGTAAGTGACACCACCAACAAGGCCTCAGAGAGCAGGGGGGCTTAAATCCTGGTTTTGGGGGAACAGACCAAATTAGGAAAAGGCCCAGAAGGCTATGTGGATGTGTGACCACAGAGAGTCCCTCCCATCTCTCCCCATTTTGCTTCCTGAGAGGGGTCCCCATCCCTGTCCCCTAGAAACAGTCCCTGAAGCCACCATGGACCACAGGCATACCAGCAGCCTGTCTCATGCACCCCACTGGAGGGGGTCTGTGGGCCTCAGCATCCTACCTCCAGACTGCTGATACCTAAGAGAGAGCACCTCCTGACCAGATGTACCTTGACTCTGATGACAGCCCCAAGATTGGTAGATATAGAATGGTTTTATTGTTTGTATTGTTGCTTTTTTGTTCTTACTTTATTTCAATAAATTTGCCTATTATCATCTGGTAGGTTTTGTGGTCGGCCTCAGGGTTGTGCCCACTTAGAAAAAAGGTACAGATGCTGGGTCCAAATTCAGTGTCAACAAGCTCTCTGCCTGAGGATCAATTTGGTAAGTATCTCCTCTCTCTCCCTCACCTTTTTGCTTAGCCAGTTGCCGTAGTTACCTTCACCCAGTCAGCCGGTCTTATCAGCAATCTGTTCCAGCACTCAGTCTGCTGTTCCTGGTTTTCCCACTGTCTCTCCTTATGCTGTGCCCCAGAGGGCAAAGAAAAGCCCCATGCCATGGACTTTAGTAGCTGCTGGCTCTTAATCAGGCAGCATTCACCCCAAGTGCAATCTCCCTCCCCAACTGTACCTACCAAGTAATTATCCTTGCCCTGTCCCTGACCCGGCTCTCCCACACACTTGCAACTTTGTAGCACTAAAGGATCAGGGCTGTTCCTTGCCTTATTACAGTGACCTAACTCATCAATATGGTGACTAGCATCAGCAGGCACAAATCATGACACCAACACTACCGTGCAGTAGCAACAACCTGCTGCACAGTTGCTCATTGCTACTGCTCAGTAGGGTTGGAAACAACCCATGTGGCACAGGGAGCTATACAATTGGGTGCACACATAGATGCACCCATAGATATATAATATTAAGGAACTTCCAGGGAAGTAATTGTTCTGTTTCAGTTTAAACACACATACACATGCACAGCATTTACTTCCAGTTTCTTAATTAAGGAAGACCCCACAAATTGTGTCCAAATATCCATTTTGTCTACATGATTGTAGACTGGAGGAGGAGCCCTGGCTCCTTCTCAGTCTGAGAACTCATTGGTCCCACACCCCACCTAGTTCTCTATGGCCCTGACTCAAGAAGCAAGCTTATCTGAGAAAGCAGGACTTCATCTCCTGTTGGGGAGAACAATTGCAATTTGAAGTTCCAAAGCAACAAACAGGTGGCTCCATTTTAATAAAGGCTTGTTAAGGCAGAGGTTCTCTGTCCCTTCCAAAGCAGCTCCTCTGTCCCCAGTCCAGTCCACAAAACCCAAGCTACCCCCAAACTTTTCTCTGTTGTTCTTCATTTCTTGAATGAGAACAATAAGGCTACTGAACTGGATCTGAAAAGTTACTGGCAGGACAAGGAATTCCGCGTCCTATATTTTTTCCTTATCTGTCTTTTGTATGTTCCCAGTGACTCTCAGAAAAGTTACTATTTTCAGTCTTCTACTGAACAAAAAAATTAGCTGATGACAACCTGAGCCTCACTGGCACTTTTCTTTAATTTAATATAATTCTGTCATTTTCTGCTATGACATCCTTTCAGGAGTGCCACACAATATAGCTCTGCTAGGTGTGCAAACACATACAAAAGACAGAACCAGGGATTTCAGATAGGAATCCATAGTGTCAAAACCATTCTGACCTGTCATGGTCTTTCTAAATTCTCGGCAACAGAAAAATTGCATTATTTTTCCATAGTAAAACATGAATGAAAATTAAGAGCTAGAAATGTATAAGAGATGCCTTGAGTTTAGCAAGGGTGCCTTGAGCCTAAAAAGGTTGAGAATGACTAACACATTCCTTTGAATAATAGGGCTAGCTAGGGACTCACCTAGGACAACTGAGGGGTTGGAGCAGGCTCACTGGAAACTGGAAGCAGGCTCTTTCAGCTCCTTATGAGTCCTTCAGCAGCTATTTTACCAAACCAAATAAAACTTTCATCTGCTGAAGGTATTGCCACCTGGTCCTGAAAATGATGAAAATGAAGGAAGAACAGTTGCAACAGCAGTGATATCCAGGGATCCTGGTTTTCTCTGATAAAAAAGATCCCCAATTTTCAGTTTAAAAAAAGTAAGCTAAAATCCACATTTTTCCATGATTAAAATGAAACACCACTAATATATATCACCAGGATCCCTGGTGATGTCACAAGAGGTAGCCTGACAGTCATATGAGGCTGGATGATGCAAGCTGTGGAAGAAGAGATGGCATCTTCTGCACATCCCAGAAGCATACAGTCAGACAACTACAGCACATTAAGATAAACGAGTCCTGAGAAACAGCACAAGCAGATTTAATATATTTGCTGCCATCTGACAACAGTGATGCTGATGCCTCAGGAGAGACTTCTGCAGGTCTATGTGCTAGTTCAGGGCATACTTGAGAGCAACTGAACACTGCTACTTAGCTGTAGTTAATAAATTGATTTTCAGCAGTAAACACCATGAGCATCGAGGTGATAATCATTTGACATAAACTTCACTGCTAGGCATGTCGTCAAGATGTCGGACTCCAGACTTCTGAAGCAAGTTTTATTCTCCCAGCTCAGTCATGGCGTATGCTCAAGAGGAAAGCAAAGAGAGTACTTCAAGGAGATCCTCAAGGCCAACCTGAAAAAATGCAACATTGACTTCAACTCATGGGAAGCTGTCATCCAGAACTGCCCAAAATGGTGGAAGAGTTTGCTGCAAGGATCTCAGTACTTTGAAACCTCACAACAATAGCAGGAGATAGAAAAGCTGGACCAGCAGAAACAGCATGTCACGGACCAGATCTGAAATCCAGCACCATCCACACATGAGGAAACATGTGCCCAGTTGCAACAGAACCTGTAGACAGAATGGGCCTTTTCAGTCATCTTCAGACCCACAGATAAGACAATCATGGAAGATAATCATCCTTGACTGGGAGGGATTGTTCCCTAAGCTGCTCTGCCACATGCACAGTGTGGCTGCAGCTGGTCTTCATGGAAACTGAATGCTTATCTTGCTGGGATCCTATGATCCCAGCTGACTTCCTGCCCTTTGGGCGGGGGGCTGGACTCGATGATCTTCCGAGGTCCCTTCCAGCCCTAATGTCTATGAAATCTATGAAACCCCAGGCTGAGCTTTCCTGTGCAGGTGCAGCTGGGGTCTCCATGGAGACTGGCCCAAGCCAGGTAGGGAGGGGCTGCTGGGAAATGGAGTCCAGCTGCTGGTTGGATCAGCCATTTTGCCCACCCCTATTCTAAAACTACAAAGAGTGAAGGGATGAGGTTCCTGCTGTGGTCATTCCCTGGCAGATAGCTGCTTCCCACTTTACAGAGGCTTCCAGCTGAACTGAGAATATCATACTCATAGAAGCTGGTTGCAAGGGCTGTATTTTTTCTACTGGGCATGTGTGGTACATGCAACATGGCTGCCAGCTATCAGCATTTCCCCACTGAGCATAATCAAGAGGATCTCACTGACTTTCCTAAAATGGATGCAGTATCTGCCCATCACTTTGACTATACTCAGGTTGCATTTTGAAAAGTTCCCTGCAATGGTAAGAGGCAGGGGTTACATGTACTCCTATGGAATAGACTGGAGAAAGGAATCAGCAGAGTGGTTCTGGGGTTCAAAATCTGGAGAGATCAGAAAGAAAATGTCAGCAGCAGTAATCCCTCAATTCAAGGATGATCTCTACTATGGCTGATTGATGGGGTGTAGCAGGGCACTAGGTTGCCTGCTACTGAATAGCAGTAGATGGGTTTAGCTGCCATTCATTAGGGCAGCAGGTGCCAGTTACTATGGATATTAATTGGGTCAGCTGACCACCAGGGAGCAGGGCCTGGCCTTCATAAACAGAGAAGGCTGAAGCCAGAGCCAGTTCCCCTCTGGCCGCTGGAAGAGCAGCAACTCTGCTGCGGAGCAGAACACGGCACGGCCGTCTGACTGACTGAGAGTCTACATGATGAGACGGGGGTGCGGGGGGAAGAGAACCCTGACTGGAGTGTACGTTCTAGCCGGTAGGCTTATGGTTATGTTACAGCCGTGTAGCTTGTGGTTCTGTTCAGTTATAGTTACACCGGAGGACCGGGCGAGGCTGTAGAGGTGGAGGAGGCTTCATCAGGAGCTCCCCAATAAGGTGGGGGAGTTCCTAGCACCACAGAGGGTGCTGCGTAGTGGGGTGTCCCGACCCCAGCCCAGCGGGGGCAATATCGGGACGAGCCCCAATTGGAAACCCCAATTGGGAAGAGCCCCAGTGGGGCATAGGCCCAAGAAGGGGGGTCTGGGGGCCAGGTGGGGCTAAGGCCACCTGAGCCCCAACCTTGGGAAGCCTGAGTTGGGCATAGAAGGCCCGAGGGCGGGCAGGCGCAAATATAGGCCCAAGGGTGGGCAGACGCACGAGGAGTGCAAGCATAGGCCCGAGTGCGGGCAAGGAGCGCAAGCATAGGAAGCCTGAGTCGGGCATAGAAGGCCCCGGTGGGGGCAGGGGAGTGCGAGAGGCGCGAGCAAGGGCCCCGGTGGGGGCAGGGGAGTGCGAGAGGCGCGAGCATCTTGGAGCAGCCCCGGAAGGGGGCAAGCCCAGGGATAGGCCCCAGAGAGAAGGGCGAGTCTACTCGGGAGCCCTAAGAGAGAGAGCGAGCTACTTAGAACAGTCCCAGAGACAGGCCGGCATGGAGAGTAGCCTCGGAATCGTGGTATCAAGACCGGCCCCATGCCAAAGGGTCGAGAAGGCAGCCTCCCATTGATAATAATAAGATCAAAAACGTGGCGGACGAGATAGAGGGTGCGTTCAGGACCCAGACTTGGCATGGTAGGCAAGGGCGCTAGGGGAGGTCACGGCACCCCTAGGGACAGTCCTGCCACATGGGTCTTAAGGTGACTTGAGTCCAATTCTTAATTCCCAGTCATAGCTCTGTTCACAGGAGTCACAGGTCCTTCTGCAGGGGGTAGTAGGCTGCAGACTGGGATTCCCCTCCTTTTCTTTCCTGCACCCTCTCTTCTTTGCTTTGAGGACAAGATGCTTTATCTTGAAACAGGCTGCTGCCTGGTTGAGGATGTGGTGCCATTTGAGTCAGTTGGCAGTCAGCTCCTCCCAGCTCTTGATGTTGACATCCGTTTTATTGAGGTATACCTTCAATGTGTCCTTGCAGTGTTTTCTATGGTGGTCACATAGATCGGCCATTACTAAGCTGGCTGTAAAGTGGTTGTTTCGTGGGTCACATATCCACACACAATGTGTGGTCCAGTGAAGATGTTTTTTGAGGATAGCCAACTCAATGCTGGTAGCACTGGCTTCAGCAAAGATGCTGGTGTCTGTGTAGTATTCTTCCCATTTGAGGTACAGGATTTTCCAGAGGCATCACTGGTGATACCTCTCCAGGCTCTTGAGAAATATGGGTGACCTACCACTGTTATCTCATCTCTAGAGGAGAGTGGGGATGACAACTACATTGTACACCTGGTTCTTAGTATCTTTCCAGAGATTGTAATGAATAAAGACATACCAAAGCAATTTCCCAAAGGAGGCACTTGTGCACCATATCCTGTTCTGGATCTCCTCATCAATATTCACTCTGAGAGAAGTGGCTACTAAGGTATGGGAAGTGCTTAATTACCCCCTGGAGTTTTTTCCTTAATAATAATTTGGGGAGGGGTGTCACATTCATGGCCTGAAGCAGGTTGATAAAGTACTTTAGTCTTCTCAATGTTGAGAGAGAGGGGCCCAAATTTCAATAGGCTGCCAAGAGATCCAGTACAGTCTGGAGGTTTTCCTTAGTGTACACAAGGATGACACGATCATTGGCACACTGAAGGTCAGCAATCATTGTTTTGAGTACTTTGGCTTTGAAGCAAAAGTGTCTTAGAATGAAGAATCCTCCATCCTGTCAATTGCAGAAGGAAGGAGATCCTTAATGAGAACCAGGATGACTTAAAAACAATGGAGAACAGAGTTGGGATGCATCCTAGGGACTGTAGTTCAGATGAGAAATGGATCTGTCTTTGATTTGATACATAGAACAGTGGCTGTCATCTGGTCATAGAGAAGCCTCAGGACCTTGATATTCTTTTCAGGACATCCAAATCTGGCCAGTACTTTCCCCAAGGCTTTGCGACTGTTGGAATCAAAGGCCTTAGTGAGTTAAAGGCTATATGCATGTCTTGAAGTCATTCCCAACACTTTTCTTGGACCCAGCAGGCAACAAAGATCATGTCAATTGTCCCACAGGATGGTCTGAAACCACACTGAAATTCTGGTAGGACTTGCTCAGCAAAAAGTGGAAGATGGTTCAGGATGATGTGGGCAAGGATTTTCTCTGCTGTGGAAATATGGATGATACCTTGATAGTTCCCACATGCAGACTTATCTCCTTTCTTGCAGATATTCATGATGTGGGCATTCCTTAGGTCTCTAGGGATCTCTTCATTATTCAAATTCAAATAATAAATTAATGGAGTTTCAGAACCAGTTCTTAGTTGTCAGTCTCTCAGACTTCACACACACACATTGCATGCCTCCAATATAATTTCTGTACAAATAGGTAGTGACAATTATTATCTTACAAATAAGATTATCTTGGGTCTTTACATAAGTAAAGAGTTCTGCCTCTTTTTCCTACAAAGACCACAGAATACATCAATTCTGTTGATTCTCCTACTCACTCTCAAGATTTCCAGAGGAACAAGCCTATGCAGCAATTCTTCCTCTTTAGGGAAGAGCAACACGAGTATGCACATCACAATACAGATAGTCTTCAACTTACGACTTTTCAAGTTACAACGAATGACATTTACAACATTCAACATTTATGACACCCTGTTTTGATTCCAATGTGGGATTCACCATAATGATGTTCAACACAGCTGCGTCTAGCTGATAAGCCTGTTGTCGGGGGAGGGAAGGGGCATGGGGGGGGCAAATCAATGCCTCCATGGCAAGGGAGGGATGGGGCTGGGGAAAGATGCCCAGCTGGGGTAGGGGCATGAAGAGGGAAGGGGGCTCCCATCCCTGTGCACCACTGGTCCAGGAGGGTATGGGGGGCCTGGATCTGGGTGGGGCCGGGGCTGTGCTCCAAGCAAGAGATGCTGGGAGCGGGGCCTCTTCCCTCCCGCTGCTTGCCCAGATGGGGCTGGGGATGCAGGATGAAGCTGCTGTGCTGCCTTGGACAAGCAGTGCACAGAGGCAGGAGCCACCCAGGCCTCCCTGCACCTCCTGAATGAGCCATGGCTTCACCCTGCCCCAGCTGGGTGAGCAGTGATAGGGCATGGCAGAAGCGTGTGCCCCCAGATATATGCAGGGCAGGCGATGAAATGGGGTCTTTGGGGGGGCTGCAACCATCCTAAAATTCCCTATAGGCCCTGCCACCTGCTCAGAGTGCAGCCTGGTTCAGCCCCAGCCCTAGCTGCCCCATGCAGCTCCAGGGGCAGATGCTCCCACCATTCCCTGCCGCTGCCACTGCTCACCCAGTCAGGGCAGGGCAGGGAAAAGCCACAGTTCATTCTGGAGGCACAGGGGGGCCAAGCTCCTGCTGGTGTGTGCTGGTTGTCTGAGGCAGCACAGCAGCTCTGTCCCATGCTCCCCCACCCCAGCTGGACAAGCAATTGGAGGGCATAGCCCCTGCTCCCAGTGCCACTGTACTGACTCGAAGCAAGCTGCACCTACATCCTGTACCCTCCTCATCCCAGCCAGATGAGCGGCAGCTATAGCCACCACTCCCAGCACCTCTGTGGCCACCTGGAACACAGCACCCTGCTTATCCTGTGCATATCTGGGGGCATACACCCCGTGCCCTCCCAGATCAGCGGCGTGCATTGCTGGAAGACACCCCACCCCCTCCCCGAGTCCCATACCCTCCTCCAACTCGGCTCAGCAGTTTGCCCGTGCCCCTGTCCCAGCCCCAGCCACAACACCAATCTCTTCCTCACTGCAGGGTGTTGATCTTCCTCCCTATACCCCTTCCCTCCCCCTTTCCCCCACCACAACAGGCTTACCAGCTGCACACAGCTGTGTTGAGCATGGTAAAGGAACCAATCCTGCACTGTAACATTGTTCTTATGGGAAAATTGGTCCTGAGGGCTGACGTTTTGACTTACAACATGTTTTTTCAGTAACTAATCATGTCATAAGTCTGAGGACTGCCTGTATTACATGAAAAATGAGTAGAGGCAGAAAAGCATGCAGGCACCATTAGCCCAGGGAAGCCTTCATAGAAGCAAAGGACAATATTTGGCTGAGAATGAAAACAAACAACATGTATTAAATATGTGGTTTGACATCAGTTCATTTGTCAATGCTTGTCCAGTGTCAATGATATGAGCACTTACTTCCAGTAATTTGATTCCCACTTTTGGAACAAATAATGCACTTGTCCAATGAGGACTGAACACGTAGACCCCATACAATGCATTAAGAGCAGCATTTATCCATAAATATTTAGATATGGTAGGCATGTCTTTGGTACCTGCCAGAGACCTACCAGTGTCCAACATGGTATAGACATGACTATGTGACAAACATCACTGTGATAACATGCCCCATTCCCTTATACCTACTTTTCAATGTGAGGCACATTCAAAGTTGTCATGTAGCTGCTATTAGAACTTCCAGCACCATTCTAATGAGTGTACCAAAACCAAGAACTTGAGAGTGGCATTGACCATCCTCCAAAATGCACTAGATGGCATTTTTCTTACATGTGGTAAATGTGGAGTGCAAGCAAGTAGGCAGTGGTAATATAGAAGCAATGTAGACATGTCCTGCATATTTAGACCACAATTGACATCATTCTTCTCATTTAGTTAACAAAGTCAAGTAAATGTTCCTACTCATGGAAGTAAAATTAGCAAGATTTGGCTCATTGTACAAATGCCTTCTTCAACAGTCCAGGTGATTACTGCTGAGTTTTACATAGTACCACGGGTACAGTCCAGATACTTCCAGGTTTTAGTTTAACTTAAAGAAATAAGGGTGATTAGAATTTGCCTCATGAAATCTCCCTATTTCTAACTAGATTTCAGTATTTCCTGACTCCTTCCATTTTCCCCAACCAAAGGAAGAGGGAGAATTGCTTAATGGTTTTCTCTCAAAAGGATACAAGAGTTGACACAGTCATATTTAAAACAAGAAAATGACAGGTTTATCTCCCTATTTAAACCTTTGCCAGATACTTTCAAAGTGAAACTCCTGTCAACATTGAGGCTGATTTTCCTGCTAAACCTATATTTATCCGAGAGTTTTTCAACAAAAAAAGGAGTTATTTAGTTCCAAAGAAAACTATACTTTATTAATATTGTTGTAAATTATTGATTGCGAGAGAACATTTTATTTACAGAAACACAAAAAACAACACTAATATGCAAAAATATGTTATACTATTGTCAAATCTGAGGCTTATCATTATCATCATTATTATTATTATCATTAATACTACTATTAATAATAATAATGTTGATTCCACTAGTTCCTAGCAGCGTTACATAGTATTACATAGGTGTGCTTTTATATTGAAATATTACATAGAAGTGTTAAATACATGTTGTAAATACCTAGAATGAAAGAGTGTTTGCCCTGAAGATCTTGCAAGTGAAGCATGTGATGAAAGACAATGGAGTGTATATAACAAACTGGGGAAGAGAGGAGTGGGAAGTAATAGTGAAAGAAAAATCACATTTAATATAGTAAGTATATTATATATTTGTCTGTAGTCCAAACCCATTTAAGTTTGGGCTTTGGGCCACCTCTTGAATCTAAATCACTTTTCAACATTATTCAGATAATTACAGCACAATGCCAAATGCTAACTACCCTACAGCCATGTGGTTAGAGTATGTGGGATCTCCAGATTCTAATACAACTGTCTTTGTTCTTAAGTGTTTGGTTTATGTAGCTGGACCGGCTGCCAACCTGTCAGAGATCTGCTGTTTCATCCCTATGATACAGCTGGTTTCCAAACAGCTGTCCCAGCATAATGTTCAGAACTCTAATGCCAGAAAGTAACAATTAGAAGTATTTTCAAAATGTGCGTGGGAAGATTAAAGTATGTGTAATGCACCCGGACATAGACACACACTTGAAGGTTTCTGTTAGCATTGTGATTATCATGCTTCTCGGATACTCGCATACACTCATTAGGTCAGCATCTATATCAAGTCATGTTATTCGCTTTCCCTATTTTAATTCCCATGTGATGATAGATCTAGGTTGCCAGGTGGTTTACTGACTACTTTCCACCTTGTTTTATGCTAAATTGCAATGTAATCCCCATTGCATTAATTCTATACCATGACTAATGACAAATGACTTAATCAGGATGCAACCTTTACTGCTGCTCCTGTGGATTACTTGCTGTGCTATCAGTATTGCATTAACATTTTACGCAAATCAAAGGAATACTAAGGCATACCTAGAATATGCAGCTTCAAAGCAAGTTCTGTGCAACACATTTAGAACATTAATCAGCAATATACGGGGTGTGAAGGCCACACACAAGGATGACAGATCCAAAAATTCATCTCCTAAAGAAAAATCTACCTTGCTTCTCTTATGAATGTCTCTAATATTATAAAGACTACCAGCTCCAGCTCCTAAAGGAAATAATCATTTTGCCATTCAAGTTGTGCTTCCAGGTATACCACCGTAAGTCTAAAATAATACCAATAATTTCACTTGTTCCATAATTGTGCTGTTGTAAATGCAGACATTTGACTAGCTGCTTTCATTCTACACATTTTAAATACAAACAACCCCGTTCTCTCACCTACTTAAGTTGTATTGGGGGCAGAAAAAGGAGTGGCAAGCAAAAATGGATTAACATTTGGATTTGTCTAGAGAACTACTCAGACCTCAAATTTAAGTTGTTCAGTGTTACTTTTGCTTAAAAACAAAACCAAAGAAGAACAAACAAGGGTGCTGCAATGTTTTGGCATGCCTTTTTTCATAGTCACCAACCTCAAATAGGTACAGCAGTTGATAGGGTGGTAAAAAGCCAGTACTTTAATCCTATCCCACCTGGATAATAATCTTATATCATTAGAATTCACTGGGAATCAGGTCACTAAGATGATTGCCATATTGCAGTGGGCAGCAAAGCCCAATATGTTTGGTATTATTACATTCTTCTTGCTATGTCTCCCATGCTGGGAAAGTGAGGGATGAACAGAATACACATTTGCCCTTGGGAGGGCAGCAGGGCCGACTGTAGCCTGGGTTCTGCCATTTGTAAACTAGTCTATGGTGCTGAACTTCTGTTCTATTATGGATATAGACCAGTTTTGTGTGTTAAGCTTCTGTCCTGTTACAGGTATAGACCAGTTTCTGGTCACTTACACGTACCTAGCCAGAATATTTTTCCTTCCACTTTAGACATTAACTTGTTTGACATGTAATTTTACATATATCATATTTCAACTCATCTTGATTATAAAGCCAGACTTGAAGGGAGAAAATGTAGTAGAAAAGCACCCAGGTATTGGATCAACTTCTTCTTTAACATATATTTAGCATCAAATAAGATTCTAATCAGAATCAAGCTGTTTAGAGGTAGCAGACCTTGACAGTTCCTCCCCATTCCCCTCCCCAAAAAAGTTTTTAAAAACACATTTAATGTTTTCAGGCAAAGTGGCATAACTTCAGCGAGGATATTGCAATCTTGTCTGTACACTGAAGGAAAGACTGGACTGCAGGCGACCCACTTAACATGTTCTGGATGAGTAAGTTTAAACAGAACACAAGCACACCCTTTAGGGACTACTTTTCTGGCTTGGCTTGAAAGAGTTTTGTGTCTAGACCTTGTTAAAAATGATGGAGCCAATGTCAAAGGAAAGTAGGATTAAAAAAGAAAAAGAGGAGCCCAGCTTGACTAAAAGTCTGCCAAAGTGGTAGTTTCATAGCAGTCTAATGCTATTCTGGCATTCTTCTATCAATACTTGTTTCATAAACAAAACATTACCATTGCTATACTATCATGCCAAGGGAAAAGAGAGAGAGAAAAAATACAAAATAAGGTACTTCTGGCTTCAAGATGGGTTGCTATGATTCTTAGACCTAATATTTTTAGACTAAATCACAGCACAAAGAATAGTGCTAATACATTGCAAGTGTTCAAAGAAATCTCAGTGAAATAGCAAACAAAGTAATACTAGGCTGCAGACAAGCTGACATCTTGGGAACAGAGACATTACAAACAGAAGCATAAACAAAGAGAATTGGTCATACAGTTCCAATATTTTGATTTAAAGAAAAATGTTCTCCACCCACAAAAATAATTTCTGACTAATTTGAAACAATTATTACGTTTTTATACTGACAATATCATATTTATTGTTTGTTACGCTTTACCATGCCATTGGTTTGCAAGGTGTTTTATAAACATTTAGGATACCAATTGATGAGCACAAGCACAAAACAGAAATCAAAGTAGGAATACAAATAATTATCAATACATAACATATCTTATCAGACAAAACTGTTGCCATCATTCCTCATCCCACCAAAAAAAAAGAAAATATTGGTTTGCTGTGTGTGAAGCAGAGTTGCCAACTGTCCATGCACTTACAGAGACTCTGTAAATAACCAGGCTGAAAATGCCTGTCCATAAATTCCATAAAAAATTGTGCTAACTTTTAATAAGGAAGCAAAAACAGCTCCACAGAATCAGTTCAATAAAAGCACAGGGCTTATGAAACTCCATGGTCATAAAATAAACTGGTCCCATTTAAAGCAGACAGAGCACAGCAGCACTACCTGGTATTTGAGCTAGAGTGCAGCACCCCAAAGGTAGCTCTTCTCAGGGCTTCTTGGTAATGGTGCTGCTACTGGTGCTGCCTCCCATCTACCTATAACATTTCTGGGTGGCAGGTAGACAGACTGTGGTCTTTCTCTGCAGGGTCCCTGCTGGGACAGAGGGAGTGGGACTGGAGGGGTAAGGCTGAGAAGCAGGGGAAGAGAGCAACATGGTGCAAGGTACAGTTAGGGGTATCAGGGTGTGGGATGAGTAGGGGAATACTAGGGTTCATAATGGTGCAGGGTGCAGCAAGGGATACCCAGGTGTCAGGGGGTAAGTAGAGGAAGAGAAGGGGGGTAGCACAGTATAAAATTTTGCTACAGTCACGTAGTGCTAACAAACCAAGAACATTTTTTTTTAACCAATAATTTCCACACTTTTTAATTATGATTTGAACCTGTCCCTTGTCCAGGATCTGGCATAAATGTTACCTTTACATTATGTAAAACATACATAAGTAAAAAATGTTTGGCCACCAGTAAAAACTTTGCAGATCATCAGTAAAAAAAAAATTGTCTTATGTTGGCAACCCTGGTAGGAAGAAAAGTAAGTATCTTGTCTTTTCAATTAACAAAGGGGTGTCAAAGATACAGAGAGTAAAATTCAAAACACAAATCTTCTTGAAATGTCATATAGAGTGCGTTCAAATGAGCGTGTTCATGCAGTATGCGGCACCACAAACATGTCTGCAGCATCACATAGTGCACAGTCAAGTGTTCTCTGCACTGCAAGGGCACACTGCCCATGAGTGCAGTGCTCCAGGTTTTTTTCGTGGATTTTTTCTGACCCTGGGATATCCTCCATGGGGAAGAAAAATGGAGCAGTGTATCCATGGGCAGCGCATGCCACTGGAAAGCGGAGGTGGGCCACCCAGAGCCATACTGCAGCTGCCAGCCCGGTAGAATCTTCACAGCTGCACCCCTGGGAAGCTCCCAGGACCCCAGGGAAGGCTGCTGGGGCCATCCCAGCAGTGGTCCCAACCTCCCCTCCTGCCCCCAGGGTAACTTGCCACGCACCAAACATGCATGGCACAGATGTTTCCTGTGGACAAGTAGCTGCTACTTGCTCCTGGGGAATCAAACGTCCACACTTGTCTGGACGTGGCCATAGTGTTCATTTAGGAAAACCCTGAATTGTGTAAAGAGCAAGTGAAATGGTGTGGAAAGAAACAATAGACAAGCTAACAGGAAGCAACTTTAAATTTGATTTTCCCTGTTATTGTGAGACCTATTACTATATCCAGTAGCTTAACATATTAAGTTAGCCTGTTTCAAACTTTTTGTTTCTGTTAACAAAACCTAAATGGGGAGGAATGGAAGAATCCCCATGCATCATTCAAAAAAAATTCCACATATATGATAGTGTTCTGTTAGTGTAGGATGAGAAGAAGACAGGAAATGTTGACAAACAACAACATAACATACACAGCATGTGACAGACTTCATCTGTATTATACCATTATTCATGGTGACAGCAATGAGAAGGAAGAATTGTTTAATTAGAAAGCTGCACTAGGATACAGAAAATCTTAGTGCATTCCTGACCTTTCTAGAAACACCCACCAAAAATAAAAACTTCAGCATAAACCTTAGAACTAGTATAACACTATCCCTCTGCTCTCCCACTCCCCCCACTTCAATCAATGATTGAATCACATTCACACACTTACTGAACAAAAAACCCTAATATTAAGTGATAGTCTTTTTATCAACATTTTGAAAAAAAGATGATAATTGCAATCATTAGAAATAAAACTATATTGCTTAGGTGATATATTGTACCTCATTTACTGACATACTACATGCAAATTACTTCGCCTCGCAGCCCCAGTCAGCCTTCCAAAATTGAGCTGTGTATCTTAAATGGGAGAAGCTGATTTTCTCTGCCAGAATTTCACTGCATGGAAGCACAAAAGGACAAAGACACTGTACAACAAGAAAATACAGGAGTGTAGGAGGATATATAATTCTGTGCTGGCTACCAGCTCAGTATTACATATCTCCTATACCAGGGGCTGTCAACCAAGGGTACGTGTACTCCTGGGGGTACTCGGAAAGGTCCCAGGGGGTATGTAGGGGCTGGCGAGAATGGAGCACTGCCACCCCGTGCCACTTCCTCACAGGAGCAGGGCTGGGGTGGGGCAAGAGCAGGGCTGCACAGATGCTATGCCACTGCTCTGCCACTCGCCACAACCC
>NW_017728906.1:97344498-97346172 GCF_001723895.1 Crocodylus porosus
TGACAAGGTACGGTTGGTCTTCCTAACTGCATCCCTACACTGTCAGCCCATGTTCATTTTGGCATCGGTAATGATTCCAAGATCCTTTTCTGCCTCTGCACTGACAAGAAGGGAGTTCCCCAGCCTGTAGGTATGCTGCTGGTTCTTCCTCCTCAAGGTGCAGCACCTTGCACTTGTCAGTGTTGAAACTCATCCTGTTCTCATCCACCCACCCCTGTAACCTGCCTAGGTCTGATTGCAGCCTATTCCTCCCTTCTAGCATGCCCACTTCCCCTCACATCTTAGTGTCATCTGAGAATTTGAACAGGGTGCTTTTTAACCCCTTGTCCAAGTTGCTGATGAAGATGTTGAAGAGTGTGGGCCTGAGGACCGAACCCTGCGGAACCCCACTGCCCACATCCGTCCAAGTCGAATAAGACCTGTTCACCACCATTCTCTGGATGCGGCCCTCTAGCCAGTTAGTGACCCATTTGACTGTGTAGGTGTTGACACCACAGTCCCCTAGTTTTTTAATGAGAATGGGGTGAGAGACAGTGTCAAAGGCCTTCCTAAAGTCCAGGAAGACTATATCCACTGCTACCCCTGTGTCTAAGGATTTTGTGACCTGGTCATAGAAGGCCACCAGGTTGGTCTGACCGGACCTGCCTCTAATGAACCTGTGTTGGTTGCCCCTAAGCATAATCTCCCCTGCTGGCCCCTCATGGACATGCACCAAGATAATTCTCTCTCTCCAGTTTCATAGAACAAATGCTTGAACACCAAGATGCTATATTTAAATATGTAACTGCAGGTTAGAGACACCTTTACCTAAGGCCAGTGGTTTAGTAGAGGCCAATCATATTTTGCTACAACAGTATACATTATTCAAATATCATGAATTCCTTTCTTCTTACCTGGGGAGTTACTGGATTCTTACTGGAACTCCAGAAGCCTTAAGAAAGGAATTAACACCAAATATTGCATCTATATTGTCAGTTTGATGCATGAGCTCCCTTTTCCAACTTGAGAGTGATTTATGAATATGTTCAGTAAAATAGTCACTATATGACATCTTGGCCACATCTACATGAAACGTTGACCATACAGGCATTACTACTCAGTCATTCACTATTTGTTTATAGCACTTGTATAAACAAGTACCAACTGACAGTTCAGTAGCACCAAGAAACATCTTATTTTATGATGTTACTGTACAGTAGTAGCCTAATACTACTGCACAGTAGTGTTACGTCACAGCTATAGTCACGTGATGATGCTATGCAGTAGTATCAAGCTACTCTGCAGTTAGCATCTTATGTAAACATAGCCCTTGAATATATTTTTGGATCTGGTATCTAAGAAAAGTGTGCAAGCTTCATTTATATGAAACTGAATCTTACAAAAATATTAGGATAAACAAAGCCTTTTCTTCAGTTCAACGCAAAATTTATGAATCATAATCTAAAAGAAAAAAATTATAACATTTTATTACTGCATTACATTCAGCCTTAATTTACTATTCGTCACTATTTAGCCAAATCACATCTTTACTTGTCAGCTAAAATGATGAATTCTGGAGATCCCAGATTCAATGTATTCAGCTACCAGAAAGATTGAAATACAAAATGAAACATTCAGGCTCATGGTCTGAACAGAGTGCATGGAAAATAAATGCTTCTGAAAGAAAAAATGGCA
>NW_017728906.1:97346183-97350521 GCF_001723895.1 Crocodylus porosus
CTCCCGAGGTCCCTTCCAGCCCTAATGTCTATGAAATCTATGAAATCTATGAATAATATGCAAGATGGGCAAAAACCTACCAGGACACTGGATAAAATATAACAGATAAGAGTTTCCCAGAACCTTTTCCAGTGGAATTCATAAATTTTCACTGAAAACTCAACCAGAAAATACAGTTTTGAAATGTTGCCTCCATACTTTTTGGAAATGATAGTTCTGATGCTTTCTATCTCTGTTCTTCTCTATGTGCTGGGCTGTCTGACCAGATAGCTATCCATGGTGATCCACTGAAGTGCATGATGAGGGCTCATGGCTCCAGTGTATCAGGGAAATGTATTCTTAGTCTGGGTACAGACATTCAAAGAGCCTAAGACAAAAACAACCTAAGTTGCACAGTTTTCTGTAGGTGGTGTGGTTTAGATTGCTAGTGAACAGAACACACATTTGCCCTTCAGTGGCGGGTAGGAGAGAGGGGGAGGGAAGCAGCAAATTTTAGATGGGTTCCACCATTTTTAAACCAGTCTGTGTGTACCAAAATATTGTTCTGTTGGTATAGACAATATTGTCTATGGGTATAGACAGGTTTCTGATCACTTATGCTGGTAAAAATGTAGTGTCTGTACTTGGCCTGAAAGACAAGCAGGGCCCATGGAAAAGAATGCAACAGAAGACCACAAGACAGGGACATCCTACATCATCCAATCTATTCCAGTTTTATTACACACAATCACAGCACATTTCATAGATTTCATAGACATTAGGGCTGGAAGCGACCTCGGGAGATCATCAAGTCCAGCCCCCTGCCCAAAGGGCAGGAAGTCAGCTGGGGTCACAGGATCCCAGCAAGATAAGCATCCAATTTACACATAATCTAATTCATACTGTATCAAGTTCTATTTTAAAACTAGTTAGAATTTTTGCTATCACTACTCCTATAGAAAGGCTTTCCAGAACTCCACTCATGTGCTGTGTAGAAATAAAGCTAGTCTGAAATTTTCTGACAGAACAAGTACCAGTTTTGTGAACCCAGAATGGTTCAAGAAAATATCTCAGGTTGAGCAGACTGTAGGCAGCATTCCCAAGAAACCATGCCTGTTTGTTTAGAAGGCTTCTTGTCAATAGCTCTAGAACAGCCAACTCTACAGACCGTTCCAGGGTCAGGGCTTTCTAGAGCATTCAGGATCTATCCATCTATCTCAGGGGTGGGCAAAATCTGCCTAAAAAATTTAGAAAATTAATATTAATCTGTCCTGGGCTGCCTGTCATGCAATCCTCAATGGCTTGCTGAAACTCAGTAAGTCATCCTCTGCCCAAAATAATTGCCCGCCCCGATCTATCTATTAGCTGGGGGGGGGGGGGGGGGGGGGGGGGGGGGGGGGGGGGGGGGGGGGGGGGGTCCGGGGGGGGGGGGGGGGGGGGGGGGGGGGGGGGGGGGAAGGGGTGCGCAGCTCTGCCGAAACAGGGCTTCCAAGAACCAAAAAGGCCTTAGAAGCCAGCATCTAACCATGAAAATCCCTGGCTCCATTGTCGGAATTCTGAAAGTACCATGATCCCCTGCAGTTGGAGATAGGGAAGCTGCATGGCAGGAATGTCCTAGAGCCACAGATCCTGATATTAGCAAGGTTAAAATGAGAAGGATGTTAGTTTCAGGTAGAACAAGGCTGTCTAACTTCTGAGTAGCCAAGGGCCACATAGAAGGCAATCCCATCTCCTCCCAACTGCTCTGTGCCATGTACCTAGTCCCACCTCTCACATCCCTTCCCTGCCACACTGCACTGGTGCCCCATGTAAAATGTGGGGTTTCCAGTTCCCCCCTTAATGAACTGGCCAAGTGTTCCCTCAGCCCCATAGCCCATGCCACCCTGTCCTGTCTGCACAGGTGGGGAGAGAAAGCAGAAGCCCAAAGACTCAAGCTTCACCATCAAGAGAGTGATGGAGGAGTGGTGCCCAGACCAGGAGCCCAGAGTATCCACCAGTGTTGCATGCAGCTTACAGGTTACCAGCCCTGATGTAGAATATGACAGGGTCAAAGGGAATATATTTTATTTAGGAAGCACCATAAGTCAGTGATGGAAAATGCAGTATTGGAGGGAAGGGGGGTTGTTTGTTTGTTTATAAGAAATTTGAAAATACGATTTGGATCCACTTCATACCCATTTCTTTTTGTGCCAATATGGTCCTATGTCTTAAACAGTTTTTCTTCATCTCTACCATGTGCTCAAAGCAAGAGCAACAGGGACACAAGTAACTGCTTAGTTAACTGCAGAAGGTTCTATGGCAGCTTTTCAGAGCTGTTTTGAATAAACTATCTTTTTTGTTTCAGGCATTCATTTTAATGGGAAAAAAAGAAATGTTCTATGGAAAGAAAACTGCAATAAAACTCAATTTAGTACAGTAGCAGGACTGGGGTCATGCTAAACCTACAGTATTCATGTAGTACCCCGTATCTACTTCAGTAATTTCTGCTAACTATAGGTATTTATCATTCAGTGTTAAACTACTTCATTAATTAGAATTTTACCTAAAATGTGTATATGTATACACATATAAAACCACTGCTCTTATTTCTATCTGAAAATATATGTAGCTGTAGATTAAATTAAAGATATGTCCAATTTTCAGACTCATTATAAAACCAGAATTAACTTAGACTACTTAAAAAAATCTCAGTAAATTTATAGCACAGCAGAAAGCCAAGCAAGGAATTATATAGCCACTCACCTTATTTGAACAACTTCTCACTTCTAGAATAACCTGATGACATTTTATGGTACATATATTTCAAAAAGATTTTATGAGTACCCAAAAGAACAGTTAACCATAGAGATATGGAGATTCTTATCTCAATAAAGATTATAAAACTCAGGGACAGGCTGAACAGATTTTTACCCTTTGGTTTTCAACCAAAATTGCTTAGTGTTTTTCTAATTTTTCAATATTTGCATACTGTGCTTTTTATAATCTGAATATTTACTTGAGTTCAGTACTTCAGCTTGTCTGAATGATGACTGAAAATGTTCTCTCTGTGCTGTTTCAGGCATATTCCAGTTCAAAAATTGATTTGAATTCTAGAGCAATGAAATGCCAGAAATCAGGCTGAATCTCATTTATGACTCATTCCCACACAGCTGTATTAGAGAAGGAAGTACTCTTATGAGTCATCAGCAACTACTAAATATTAATCCTATCTTTATCAGTGAATCAGTATCTCGTTGTATTCAGTATTCTCCTCCAGTGAATCACCTCTTGTGGATCATGACCTTCATATGAATTTATACCCCATTTTCAAAAATGAGTTTAAAATTCCCTTCCTCGCAGACCTGCAATGAGGACACTTACTGTTTATAGAATAAAAAGTATCATTTGCAGTTGGGCCCAGGAGAGTTAAAGCACTGAGCTCACATCAACTTTCAGTTGTATTTGGCTCCCTAACTACCGTCAGCTCCAAACTGATGCCAAAAGTAGGAATTTTAAAGGTGAATATTTCAGCGTTAGTCATGCTACTTTCAATTTAAAGATATGCATGCACTGAAATCAATAGTAAGCTCCCATTACCTTCAATGAGTGAAGACTCAAACTTTAAAAAACAAACACTAAGAAATAATAAGACTATTAAAATTTAAGGCCATGTTCAAAGGCGATAAATTGATCATAGGTAGATAAAGAATACTTGATCTTCATACTAAAATGGCTTACTTTTAAAGCAATTGAAAAATCCTAAATCTTCACTAGGCATTTTAAGAGATCACCAGGAAGCAAGATGTTATGTCATGTTTTTCAAAAGATATAAGTGATCAAAAATACGTACATGGCATTCAAAGCATATTTTCAAGAGAATTAATATGAATCAGCACAGCTCATCTAGAAGTCCTGTGGCAAGTTGGTTATAACTTTTATTTATTATTTGTAAAATACTGTAGACAGTCACAAGACTGTCCAAAAGGAATTGTTGGCTTTTTACTGCCTTAGAAATATCAGCATTGAGAATAGTAGCAATAACGCATTCCAAGGTTGAAAAAAAAGCCTTATTCCCTATAAACACAGGATCCAATGTGTTTGGAAATTTTCAATTTGAATAGTCATTATTTTGTACCTGTAGGTTATTTCTTAAAGGTAAAATTCACCTGCCCAGGTTCCACTTGGGAAAATGGCCTCCATGTAGCCTATACATAGATTATACCTCAGCCTATAAACTGAATACTTGCCTCTCACTTTCTGGCTGTACTATGTACATTTAATTGTACATTCTCTAGCACAGGAGCGGGCAATTATTTCGGAGGGTCAGAGGGCTGCTTACCGAGTTTTGGCAAGCTATCAAAGGCTGCATGGGTAGCTCTG
>NW_017728906.1:97350894-97368255 GCF_001723895.1 Crocodylus porosus
GGGACTAACCCTATGAACACACACACACACACACACACACACACACACACTGCCCCATGCCAGCAGACAGGCACATACTGTGCCGCTGTGCCTGCTGACATGCACGCACACACACACATACACAGTCCTACTTGCTGAGGGCTCCCTCTGGGTCCTACTGCCGCTGGCTCCAGTCAGCTTTGACAGGGAGCCGGTGCAAATAAATACTAATTTATTCAATTTTTTAGGGGCTCTGTGAGACGGATAGAATGGACTGGCGGGCTGGATCCGGCCTGCAGGCTGTATTTTTCCCATCCCTGCTCTAGGACCTATGTTGGACCTTTTACAGTGCAACCCTTTCCATCCCCTCAGTATCAGAATGAAGACTAACCAAATACTAGAAGTGCAATTAGCACTGAGTAGAAAAGTTGGTGCTAGTAGATTCTGTCATAGGCTACATTCTTTTTTCTTTAAAGGTATGTTTAGGATGTTAAGAATCTAAGGCTAGAGATGGACATTATGTAGCAAGAAACCTTTTTTGCCTGCCCCCCACTCCAATCTAGAGCTCCTCCATATGGCAAAAAGCCCCTTTTGCAGTATTTGTCCCCTTGGTAGGGATGCTTTCTCTTTTCTACCTTTTCTTCCTTCCTCTCTCTTTCTCTTTTATTATATTATTATTATTTTTATAGACTATACGGTGTACTTGTAATAAAATATAGCTTGTAAATACTTTTACGGGTTTAAAATAGTATTCTGCATCAGTATGTCCGTCTCCCACCCATTGTATTTGGTTTTTTTGTTTTATGTGCCATGGCATTTCACCCTTTTATATTTTATATTCTATGCTTTTTAACTTTATAACAAATGTACTTTAAGTTTAAAAGTAAGCTGTACTATGTAACGATGTTAGCAAGGGCGGAAATCAAACCGCGGCTTCTCTGTATGGAGCGGGTCCCTGAATGAATCTTGATTGATTACGTAAGGCAGTAGCTAGACAGGATAATAAGTTAATGAATAGCAATTAACACCTAGGAAACCACAGACTAAGGAGAAGAAAGGATCAATACAGAGCCAGGAATGCCCTGAAACTTCACTGTTAAAGCTACAGAAGCCCCAGTTTGAACTAATCAATGCTGAAGACCAACTCTTGGGACTGAATACCCTCTGATCAACTTTCCCCAGAGTCCTATTCATCATAGCAGTGAATTAATCAAACTTCATCAATGGACTCCCAAGACTGCACGTACCTGTGGACATGAACCCTGCAGCTGACAGCTGCCATCCAGCAACCACCAAGGGGGATGTCCCACGAGGTAAATGACCCCTGGATTGGGTAAGCCCGAAAATTGGGGAGTCACCAAAGTCTGCCAGAGAGGGATAAATGGCAGCAAAGAATGACCCCCATTGGTGCCCTCTCTGACCTGACCAGCCAGAAGGACCAGCTAGTGACCCTTCTGAAGCAACATCACACTGAAAGAAGCCTTGACTGGCCATCAACGGTGGACTCCAGCACTTGGGGACAGGTATATCTTGACATTGGTGCTTAGCGTTCATAGCGAGTTACTGTGAGAGTGTGTGTGTGTGTGTGTGTGTGTGCGCGTGTGACTGTGTGTGTGTTTGAGGGGATCAGCCCCAAGGTTTATGATCTGACTTTTGCTTCTGTCTAATAAACTAGAATTTTATGATGATCCTGTGAGTTGGTCCTTTGTAGCTAACAATTACACAAACTGGTTTAAGTGATCAGAAACTGGTTTATACCTGTAACAGACTATAAGTTCAGTGCACATAAACCAGTTTTAAAATGGCTGAAATTGGTTTCAGATAAACCTGGTTGAATGTAGTATCAGACTTAACAGATTTGGGTCAACTCCGGTTTATGCAATGTCTATCCCAGACCTCTTCCTGATTTAAGTTAAACCAAAGTCCCCCAGCATCCCACATGCTGTCTGGCTTCCCCCTGCCCCAACCCCTGCTTGCTACTTGCTGCTCAAGCAGAGATGCCTCCTCCCTCCCACCTCCCACAACATGGACCCCAGCCCACGGACCCAGGATGTGAAAGATCAGAGTTCAAGTACAGTTTTATCTTCATTTCTTCAGCTGACAGTTTGGTTTTGTTGCCACACTCTTTCCTGACCTGGTTATTTTGTGTTTGCCGTTTTTCCTAGCATAATGCAAACCATACATTTATCATGCTCTCTTTATATATATACCATTTAAACCATAAAAAAATTAAACAGATACAGAAAAGAAGAAAAGCTCTGTTTTTCAACTATAAGAAATTTTCCCAGTGTAATCAGAAGTTAGTGTTTCATTTTCTATAGAAGCCTAATATTAATGGTTGGCCAATTCCACCAGAAAAAATATGAGAAGGTCTGATAGTTATCATGCTGCATAGGTATTCACCAAAAACACACAAACACTTAAATATTCTAAGTTCTTTTGTAAGGGAATGCACTGGCTAGATAGGTAACATGGTATATGGCTGCTACTGTAGTCATATTAACATTGTTTTATGAGGTGCTTAACGTAGGAAGACTGAGCTGTAATATTATTAAAGGCAAGAATACCAAGTAGTTGAAGATTATATACCGAGTACAAGAGGTTTTTTCCCTGTGCATGCAGTCCAGGAGAATTGTTAATACTCTATCCACAAATGTATCCCAAAAGAGCATGCACAACTTAAATTGTAAAGGATAGTATTATACGTCCCATACATGAAATTGGTATTTAATTTTTAAAAAATGTAATTTATTGTTTTGATAAAGCTTGAAAGGAGAAGCCAACTCTCTATAGACTTAAAATGGTCACATTGGGCAAATATGTAGATATTACATACCAACCTAATGTAAAAATGCAGAAACATGCCCTAAGTGAAAGAATATAAAAGGGAAGACGCAATAAAAAAAAGGGGAAGGCAACCTCCGCGGCCTCCCTGCACTACTGTAGCCCCAGCCTCACAAACCAGATTTACCTATTTGTTGCTCCCTGCCTAGCATCGCCCCTCCCCCTGCTCCCACCAGTAGAACAAAGCAAAAACTCAGACATTTCCTCAGATTGAAAAACCTGCCTGGACAGAGATAGGAGGACTCAAGAAGAAAACATGTCTGTTTTCTTGAGGAGGACTCATAAGGAATACCCAGACCTATGGTAATGCTAGCCAGGCTGTGATCCTTGCTGCATGTGTGCAGGCTGCAGCTGGGCGGTTGTGTCTGTGCACATCCCCTGCTGCAGCTCCCTGAAGCCCATGCCTGGGCTGCACTACAGCCCTCTGCACTGCCACCAGTGCCCCACATTTGTGGGGGGTTTCTGCCACCTACGGCTGGGTTTTTCAAGTGAAAGAGACTGTCATATGTTTCAAGCAGGCTTAGTGAATCAGGCCTCTCCAAGCACTGAGCGCCACCAGAGCACCCCAAGGGATGACAAGGTCAAACAGTAACAAACCTCTCCAAGACTGTTTCAGGCTAGGCATAAGAAAGAACTTCTTCACTGTCCAAGCCCCTAAGGCCTGGAACAGACTGCCTCCAGAGGTGGTACAAGCACCTACTTTGGACTCCTTTAAGAGACATTTGGATGCTTATCTTGTGGGGATCCTTTGACCCCAGCTGACTTCCTGCCTCTGGGGGAGGGGGCTAGACTCGATGATCTTCTGGTGTCCCTTCCAACCCTAATGTCTATGAAAATTATGAAATCTATGACTTAGATCAATTTAGGAGCTGCCCAGCCTGCTTGCAGAAGAGCTCAGGTGAGAGTAAAGTGACTAGCTACTCAATCTAAGATGCTCTATATAGGGTCAGAAGCCTATGATTTAAACACATTGCTATACAAATGAATGAATTCAGGTGCCACAGGGTTTTGTGGAATTAGCCTGAATCCATCCTTCCTTCCTTCCTTCTATCAGGTGCCTCAATTTTGCCTAATTTTCACTTAGGCACCTGGATCTAATCCTGAGCACCCTTCAGGAGTTCAGTGAACTACTCATCTGTCTCATGTTATTTGTGATCTTTTCCCTAAAGGAAGAAATGTGCAATGGAGTAGACCCTGATAGGGTTTTAGCATTTTGTTTTTGTTTAAACATGCATGTTACTATAAAGAAAAATTAAAGAAATGACACCTTGCACTTGGAGAAGACAGAGGTTTATGACCAGAGGACAGATACCAGGGTGAAAGGAAGAGTTGAAAGAATACATTTTAATAGGTTTTATATCAAAAAACAATATTGTTTCTCAGCGTCAAAGAATCAGAGCATAACTTCATCCCCTCATAACTCCAGCTAACTGCAGACCTCAACGGTTAACAGACCACAGTTGGTAGTCGACCTCTTCAGCTACACTGCTGCTGTCTTTGCCACCCAAGCTTCCTGCCCCAATGCCAAACATTCAGTGGGGACATATGCAATGACTCATATACTTGGGCATGCCAGCTGTCTGAATCACTGGGCTGCCAACCCAAATGTCCAAAATTTCTTTCACACCATTTGTTGTTATAGAGTCACTCTTCTACCCTTATTCTAAACTAAGGCATGGGGCAGGGCAACCAAGGTTACACAGTTTTAAAAATAATAGCAGTGCTAGTTCCCATTGAACAATTTCCATGAAATTAAGTAAGGGTCCAAAAACTTCTTTTACATGTACAAGGAAAGCAGGATCATGCCTGAAGGAGGATGTTACAACACAGAAATCATGTTTGCACTCAAAGTTGCCGTCAAGATTCCATTACAACGGACAAGTGAATGTGACAGTACACTTCTATAGATATCCAAGGCAACCTCAGATTTAATTATAGTAGCAGGCACTGTAGTGAAACTTGTGCCACTGCTTTTATTGTAAAGCTTTATTTTCCAAAGATTTATAGCTCAGTTAAAACATTCCCTTTTTTTTAGCTAAAACTTTGAACATAATTCCTAAGCCGAGATGTTACTTATGTAAAAAACAGCTAGAACTGTTGGGGATTTTTTTTTTTTTTGTTAGAAGAGTTCAATATTAAAAACTCAATGCTAGCAAAAAAGCTATTTTTAAGCAAATATATTACACACATAAACACACACACTGTGTGTGTGTATATATATATATATATATATTAATTTACAGAGAGAAAGAGTTGTGTGTGTATACACACACACACACACATACTGTATATATAAAAAACAATTCCGTGAATGTGTGTGTGTATATATATACACACACAAAAGTGTTTAATATATAGATATATATTTCTGTGAATGTGTATGTGTTTATGTTTATATTTATTTATTTAACCACTGCCATTGTGCTTTGCTGAGACACAACTGTAAATGTAAATCTTTTCCTATCTGAAATAATTTGTTTTCAATCAACACAGCAAAGCTCAGAAACAACTGCCATGTATACCTAGCCTCTGTAAGTAATAAGACCTATTTGGAGGATTGGACTAAAAGAAATCTCATGAGGTTCAATAAGGACAATTGAAAAGTCCTACATTTAGGATGGAACAATCCCATGCACTAGTGCAGGCTGGGAACAAACTGGATAAGTAGCTCTGCAGAAAAGGACCTGGGGGTTACAGTGGACACTAAGCTGAATATGAGCCAACAGTGTGCCCTTGTTGTTAAGAAGAGATTAATCTAAGAAGGAATACTGGGCTGCATTAGTTGGGACGTTGCCACCAGATCAAGTGAAGTGATTATTTCCCTCTCTTTGGCACTGGTGAAGCCACATGTGGAGTACTGTGTCCAATTTTGGGCTCACTACTACAGAAAGGATGTCCACAAGTTGGAGAGAGTCCAGCAGAAGGTAAAGAAAATGGTTAGAGGATGGGGCACATGACTTCTTCAGAGAGGCTGAGGGAACTGGGCTTATTTAGATGAGAAGACTGAGGGGCCGGGGGGGATTTAATAGCAGCCTTCAACTACCTGAAGGCTGATTCCAAAGAAGACGGAACTGGACTGTTCTCAGTGGTGGCAGATGACAGAACAAGGAGCAATGGTCTCAAGTTCCAACGAGGGGATTTTAGATTAGATATTAGGAAAAACTTCCTCACTTGGAGGGTAGTAAAGCACTGAGACAGGTTACCCAGATAGATTGTGGAATCTCCATCCTTGGAGGTTTTAAAGACTCAGCTAGGGATGATCTAGTTGGGGATTGTCCTGCTTTGAGCAGTGGGTTGGACTAGATGACCCCCTATGATCCCTCCCAACCCCAATTTGCTATGATTCTATGATTTCTGCAACACTCCTAATGGCAATTTTGGTGAAAATAAGGACAACATTTTGATCCAAGTGGTGAAACTTGTAACTCTTGTATGAGTTCAACCAACTTCAATCAAGTGATATGTTGTAATAGGTTTTATTAAGATAAGAGAACAGTGTAAGAGAGGCAGTGAAGTACGTTGTATCCAGTGAAAATTAAAAGGGGGGAATTTAATGAGGGAGAATGTAATAACATGGGGTATTCAAGATTGTTTAAAGAATAGCAGCTTTAGAGAGAGACGTAAAGGATAAGATTCTGCATTGTGTTAACAATCCATGGCAGCCCCCTCAAGCTGCAGGGAGCAGCATACCAGGTGACACCCCTAGCAGCAGTACATGGAGGGAAGCATGAAGCCAGCTTCAGAGACAGTTCTCTCCTGGCTCAGTTAGAGCTCCTCTGTGCCCTGAAATACTCCTCTTCCCTGCAAGGGATTTACCCAAGACAGTAGGTTTAAGACTCCTATACTCAGAAAAAGTGCATGGGATTTTTAACTACAAAAACAGTCAAACTCTCTCTCTCTTTTACACCTAATTTGTAACACCAGACTGGGGTACATATTTACCTCAGAGGTTGGTGGGCAACCTACAAAAAGATCTTTCTCCCTAGCTGTTAGAGCAGCGTGAATTTTTTTACAAGTAGATCATAGGAGGAAAAAAAAATCATGGCTCAGATAGTATACCTGCTTTGAACTGGAAAGACTGAGAAAAGACTAACTTCAAAACAAAGCAAAACCAAACAAAAAACCACAAAACATTCTGAAATGCAGTGACAACTACATCTGATTTCATATGCTCAGCACAGCTGCAGCTATTGCTACATTTGCTCTGTGACTGTCAAATACTTTCTAAGGGAGGTGGCATACTCCCCCTCAGCCCCTGTAAAGTCCCTCTTTCCACCTACCCTCATGGAACGAATTTGCTACTTCCTAGATGAAGGGTTTAAGGCCAGGCAGGGATCAGCTGATGGCCTGCAGGTCACTTGCTTGTCAGATAACAAGCCAGCAAGCATCTGATTTAGAGAAAATGTCTGAAGGAAAGGCTAAGGTTCAAACAGGTAACTCTGGGTTAGTGGAAAGGATCTGGTTTGTCTGTTTCTCTTATGTTGGACTGTGTGGACTTTAAGTACTTATATTATCACCAAGGATCCTGGTTTTCTCCGCTATAAAAAATTCCCAATTTTTGGATTAATAAAGTAACCCCAAATCCAATTTTTTCCATGGTTTAACAGAAACACCACTAATACATATAGTAGTTTCATTTTAATTATGGAAAAATGTGCATCTGAGGGTTGTTTTTTTTTAACTGAAAATTGGGGATTTTTTAATCAGAGAAAACCAGGATCCCTGATTATCACAGAGCCTAGGAGCCTTTAGCTTGGTCCAGGATCCCACTGTGCCACACATTATCTAAACAAAGAACAAAATGACCATTTCCCCAAAAGTTTACAACCTACGTTATAAGTAATAAACCAACCTAGAATAAAGACAATGAAATTCTACAAGCTACTGCAAACCTTTATTTGATGAACTGATTCACTAATTTGTCTACTGGGACTTTAAGACAAACCACCAAATACTGACAGACTTGTGATACTATCGTGAGATCTAGAACAGTGTGGTTGTACTCACTTTTTTTAGCATTGAATATGTAAAAAAAAATCCTTCTCCATCATGATTTTGTTTTCCTTTCACACTCAGCAGTTGCTAGGCAACACATACAGATGCTGCTTGAGTGATCAACTGCCTAGTTCTGTTAGTCAAGTAGCCATAGTCTGATCCACAGCTAATTACCCAACCAAGTGCTGACCCCCTTCCACCTTTATCTGGCTGGTCTATTTAATTTATAAGCTCTTGGAATCAGGAACTCCATAATAAAGTGTATACATACAGTTCTCAGTACAAGCGAGCTCCAACCTTGGTGGGTACTGATGGGATCTACACTAATACAAATAATGAAGAAAAACATTTTCATAAAAATACCATAACTATCAAGTGATGTGCCTGTGTGGCTACTTCAGAGAAACAGCACCAAAAGTGCAAATGTTTCCTAATCATCACAACTGGATGCTGTTGACTCTGAAGCACAACAACACTATTTCGATGGACTTAGTTTTACCTAAACTACTGCCAGTTCCTCAGAGGAAACATTAAGCTATTTTCTTTATTAATCTTATTTCATTAATCACAAATACCTGAAAATCAAAAAGTAATCATCACAAAGTAGAAATTAGGGTATATGACTAACATTGACCATAAAGGAACAGCACAGGTCCTGCCAGAGTAAATATTAGAAGGGCAAACACACAAAATGAATTCCAGCTACCAGGGAATATTGAAGGAATAAGGTCACTTTTCAGATTCTATATAAATGATTATATATACATATATGATCTCAAAAATATTCACTTCTAACGCATGCACACACACGCACATAGTAGTGAACAGCAGACACTGGTAGAGGATGCTAGGGAGCAGATGGTTTTTGGATGTACTAGAGCAGTGGTTCTCAACCTTTTTTGTACAGGGACCCATTTGCCAAGATCAATGGCTTGTTCCAACCCACACCCCTCTGGTTCTGCCAGTGCCCAATCCATACTCCCTGCCCCTCCTCCCCACCCAGGGCCCTGCTCGTACCCCTCACCCCCAAGCCACAGCTCACTGCCCACCTCCCAGCCCTGCTGGAGTGGCCTCCCAGCTGCCTCCACCCCTCTTGGGCCACAGCATGGGCCTCTGCATGTATGGGCTCCAGCCCCATGCCACTGGCACAGGCACACAGCTCCCCACTGCAAAGGTCTGGCCCCACCTCCTTCCCCCACTAAAGGGCCAGGTGTCTTATCCCCCACTCCCCCTGCCCTGCCACAGCCCAGTGCCCGGTCACTGTCCCCTGTGCCAGCAGGCACACACACACACACACACACACACCCTCCACCCCCTGGACCTCCATCCCCAGCTCCCCATACTTACCTTTGTCCAGCAGCTAGGGCTGTTCCCACAACCTGGCTTCACTCTATGCTGGTCATGTTCATCTGTGCACACAGACACATGTGTACCCCCTGCCTCCAATCATCCCAAGCAGCTCTTTGGAGGCTGGAAAGCTGCCAGCCTGCAACAGGAAACCCATGCTTTCACATTTTTTTTTTTCTGGGGACCTGCTTGCAACCCTTTCAAATGTTCTTGCAACCCACTTTTGGGTCGCAATCCACCAGTTGAGAAATGCTGTACTAGAGATACAACTACATCAATACCCACCTACTTGTCCAAGATGAGGAAGGAAGAAAAAAATACTTCTCCCTTGTCCAGTCCCAAAACCTTCCAATGCTTTCTTTGTGCCACAAACACAATATGTTGTAAGGGACATATCATTTTTTGCATCATAAGTGAATGAAGGCACATGGATAGGGAAATAAAGGAAGCTGGGAAACCAAGGGAGTTGCCAGCTGAGTTCACCTGCAGAAGAAGGCACGTTTCCCCTCTCTATTACATGTACTCCAGAGGAAATAACCCCAAATAGATGGGAAATGCTGCATCACCTACTCCTGCTGGCAACCCTGCAGAGGCCTTGCTTACATAGGAAACTTCACTCACAAGGTCTCCACCAGATCTTGGTATTGACTTGCTGGCAATGCAGCCAAATGTCTCTGACAAAGACAGCCATTAGGTGGTACCACCCAAAGTAAGAGGTGCCCGATGATGGTGTTCCTTGGGAAGCAGGTAAATGAGCAACAGGAGGAAGGTGGGATCAACTGAGGTGCATACAGGAACATAAGGACTTTATCAGAAACTGGGGTTCCCAAAGTTTTGCCCTGACAAGCCATTTCAAAGGTAATACTGGTGGTAAGCTGTATCAGAGGGGTTTGCCAGTAACATCTGTCCCACAAGCCACACTTTGGGAACCCTGATCTAAAGGCTGCAGTACATAAATAAAAAATGGAGGAATACAGAAAATGGACTTAAAAAAAACCAGGTTTCAACACATTCAGGAACTGGTAGGAAGGATCTCTTGAAAATAACATCTAGAGGATAAGTCAATGCAGCAGGATTGGCAGTACCTGAAAGAGACTATATTTAATGCACCACAATAAACTTTGCAAATGCAAAGGAAAGCTAGGAAGCTAAGTGAGAAACCATAATGGTAGAATCAGGACATCTTCAATGACCTGAAAACTAAAAAGGAATCATCCAAAAGTAGAAACAAGGGTACATAACTAAGGATGACTATTAAAGGAACAACTCACTCCTATAGGGATACAATCAACAAGGCACAAAATGAATTTCAATTAGCAAGAGACGTAAAAGGTATAAGGATATTAATGAACGCATTAAAAGGAAAAGGAAACCACAAAGAGATATATACTAGTGGAGAGCAAATAATAGAGGTTGCAAAGAAGGCTAAAATGTTCAAAGCAACATTTGCTTCAGTCAACAAAAAAGGTTAATTTTGAGCAGATAATAAAGCCATTGTAACAGAAGTAGTACAAGCCAGAGTACAGAAAAACGTAATAGGTTAAAAAAATTACATAAAATAAAATTGCTTCAAAAAGGAGGGCCTAATGGAAATTCACCCTAGATGAACTAGCTGAAGTAAAATCTGAAGCACTTGCACGTACCTTTGGAATTCATGGAACATGGGGAAAGTTTCTAAGGATTGGAGAAGGGCAAACATAGTACTTTTCTTTAAAAAGGGAAAAGGGAAGAAGAGTCAGAATTCTAGACCAGTCAGCCAAACTGCAAAGATTCTGGAACAAATTATTAATCAGTTTGCAAGTACCTAGAAGATAACAAAGCGACAAAAATGGGTGTAATGGATTAAGAACATAAAAAAAAAATCTTAATTCCTTCTTTGACAGAGTGTTTGGGCTAAGTGGGCAGAGTAGAAATGACAAGTTATACAGCTTGACTTCAGTAAGGCTTTTGACACTGGCCTGAGTGATACTCTCATTAGTGAGTCAAGAAAGCATGATTTATATGGACTCACATGCAAAGAGTAGTTATCAAATGGGGTAGCATCTTTAAAGATGATCTCATGTGGATCCATGTTGGGTCCAGTTCTATTTTTTTATTAACAACTATGGAATATAGAGTATGCTTTAAAAAAAGTGTGGTTGACACTAAGCTGCAGAAGGTGGCAAACAATTTGAAAGACAGCAACAGAATTTGCAATGATCTTGACAAAATAAAGAGTTGAAATTCAATAAAGACAAGTGCAAATGCTACATTTAGAAGAAAGCAAACGCATAAAAATGGGAAAAGCAGCTAGGAAGTAAAGGATCTGCGTCTTATAATTAAACATAAACTTAGTTGTATGTCAAAATATTGTTGCAAAAAAGCTAAATTTCATTCTGGAATAAGTATTTGTATGCAAGACGTGGAGGGGAGGGGTGTACATCTATACATGCAGAGCTAATTTGCTCCACCATAAAGTGTCATTGTCTACGTGTGCACCCATACTATGGTGCAGCAGATTAATTAATTCCACTGTAAGACAGTACTGTTCAGGACAAATACTATCCTACAGCGGAGTAATTTGGTGTGCTGAAATATGTACAGTTGATGACCAGGGCTGGCTGGGGCACAAGGATGCTGCAAAAGAGGGGCTGTCTTCCAGCTAGCCCCACACAGTAGCACTCTCATGCCCCAGCCAACCCGCCGCAGCATTATGAGTCAGGGGGAAGAGTTCTGACCTGGCTGCTCTGCTTGGCTCAAAGTGCTGTGGTCTCAGGCGAATGTGTAAACTGCACCAGAGTTTATTGCTACATACTAATTGCATGTGTAGATGCACCCAGGAGGTAATAGTTTCATTAAACTAAACACTGGCATGAACTCAACTGGAGCACTGAGTTTAGTTGTTGGCACTGCACTTTAAGAAAGGTGTAAACAAAATTAGAGAGACAAGAAAAGCAACAGAATGATAAGAGGTTTGGATAATGTAACCTATAAGAAGAGGATGAAGGAAAAGGTTTTGTTAAGCCTAAAAAAAAAGTAGGCTATGGCTAGAAATAGACTTCACCAAATAAAGCGGATTAGCCATGTCACGACGTGTCGCAGCACAGCTGATTCACTGGATGGAGGACACATCACCTGTTGTCCTGCCAGTTGATGCTGAAGGACAAAGAGCAATGTGTTCTCCCAGGGCTTGAGGGGCCTGGTCCTGCTCTCCCTGGGAATTCTCAGGCAGGATCAGGCCCCTCAGAGCCTGGGAGTGCCTGCTCAGCTTCCCCCACTTACACAGATGTGCCCCCAGGATCTCTGAGGACCCATTTTGGTAAGTGGGGAAAGTCAGGGTTTACCCATGTACACAAACACATCCTGGGGACTCTGATTTTCCCTGCTTACCGGGTTCCTAGAGATCCTGGGGGCAGGACTGGATAAGTGGGTCTCACCATGGAGGCACAGGGTTCTGGGGATTCCCTGGGTCCCATACCTCCATACTGAGACTTGCACAGGCTTTTCCCATTTACAGAGATGCACACTTGAAGATGCTTCTCTGTAAGCAGGGAAAACAAGCAGGTGCTCTGGTAGCTTGAGGGGCCTGATCCTGTGTATAGGAATTCCTGGGGTGCTCAGGTGCGGGCCCTCAAGTATCTGCCCAATGTGGAAGAAATGCAGACATCTCAGGCTGCTCACAGTCTCCCACCACAGAGTAAATAAATGTCCCCTGCAAAAAACCCCCACACAAGTTATTGTGCCTTTTGCTGTGCCACAGATTTGCCTTTGATGTGGCACAACAAAAAGTACGGATGTCTATTTGCTCACCATGACAAATATGTACTGCTGCTATTTGTCCTGTGAGAAACATGTGTCCTTCCATGGGTGCACTTGTGTGGACATGTCCCATTTGTCCCTCTATAAAAATACATTGTCTGAGGCAGAGACACAGAAGCAGACTTCCAACATGGAAAAGAAAGGTGATTGTGTGATCACTAAGGGACAAGCAGAAATCATCTTAAGTTGCAACAAAGAAGATGTAAATTGGATATTATGATATGCTTCCTAGGATGAAATGCTAGAACAGACTACCTTGAGAGGCTGGGAAATCTCCTTCATTGGAGCCTTAAAAAAAGAAAAATTCATAGTAGATGGGCTTTGTGTGCTTGATCCTGTCTTGGAGCACCAGGTTGGACTAGATCTTCTCTTGGGTCCCTTCCAACCCTACATGATTATGATTCTTTGTTTCTAATGGGATGGAACATAAGACTATGTAAGACAACACTAGTGCTAACCACAGATGACCTATTTTGAAAGGTGGCTCCATAGGAAGCACAAAACTTTAACTCTTGGTGTAAGTTATTTTACACCACGCTTGCACATTTTACAGGAAAGATTTTCTCCTACTACTTGTAAAGATAGCTGTATGAATTTCCTCTGAAATCTGACTTGTTCCTGGCTTGTGCAAATTCAGTATCAAAAGTTCACAAAGTTTATGTGGACAGATGAGGTAAAAGTGTGTGAGGGGGGAGACATTTCACACTGGCTTTTACATTAGCTGTTTTGTGTGCCCATTCCTATTCTGCTACAAGCAGAAACCAAATTTTTAAATAAACCCCCTGAGTGCCCTGGTTTAGATTCTCGGTTTTTGGTTGTAACCATGCTGATCTAAGGCCATAGGCAGGCAAGGTTCTTTGAGTAGATAAGATATCTTTTATTAGATTGAGTAGCTGGAAAAAAATTCTTGGCAAGCTTCTTCAGGCATGAAGAGTCTCTTCCGTTCTGAGACTCCAAAAAATGAAAGAAGCTAAGTGTGGCAGGATGTCAATGAGCATGTAAGTAAGTAGAATTAGAAAGACAAAAGATGAGGCAGAGGTGAAGCAGGGAGGAGGGCAAAGACAACAGAGAAAAAAAGGCTGAAGGGAGACAATTCAATGACAGAGTACAAGGTAGAAAAGGGGCTGTCAGACAGGTACCTGGTGAATCAGATGTCAGGCAGGTTGTAATGTGTCATAAGAACTGGGTCTAAAGTTTCAACCATGAAGTTGTGTGTGAGGATGAAGTACATGAGTTCCGTAAAGTCCTGAGTTCTGTACTCTGGGTTATAATCTTGTTCTTGTAGATATTTGAGGCAGGCTTGTATGCCATCCTGGTATGGGATGCTAATGTATAGGTTAGTGATAATCATGGTGGCTAGGAGGGTATTGCTGTGAAGGTGGTCTATGTTTTTAAGTTTTTGCAGGAAATCAGCTGTATCTTGGATGAAACTCAGTCTTTGGGTGACCAGCAGTTTTAAGACAGATTCAATGAAGCCTGATATTTCTTCAGCCAGGGTTTCATGGTTTGAAATAATAGGTCTTCTGGGGTTTCCTTGTTTGTGGATTTTAGGGAGAAGGTAAAAAGTGCCTGGATTGGGTAGTGGAGGGCTCATGGTCTGAAGTTTTTCTTGTAGTTCTGATGGAAATGATGTGACCTTGGTTTTGAGGAGAAAAGGCGAGTAGGATCTTCCTCTAGTTTTTTATAGTAGGTAGTGTTGGAGAGTTGTCTGTTGGCTTGTTTTATGTAGACTTCATGGTTAGCTCCTCCTTTATCTGCTGGTTTTGTTACCATATGGTGGTTCGATCTTAGAGATTCTATGGCCCTTCTTTCTGAGAGGGAGAGGTTGTTCTAGTGGTGTTTGTTGCTGAGTATTTCATTCGTTCATTCGGTCTCTGAAGCAGTCAATGTAGAAATAGAGGTCTGAATTTTGTTCACTGTTAGGAGTTCTTTTTTGGAATGTCTAGCATTGATTTTTTTCATCCATGTTGTCACTAGCTAAATTATTTTTGTTGTGAAAATGTTCCTTCAGACGTAGGAGTTGAAAACATTCTTCTAGCTCTCCACACTGTAGTATCTTATTAGGGTGTTTTTCTGGACAGAAATTAAGGCCTTTGGAGAAGACAGATTTTTCAGCTTTGGAGAGACTGATAATATTAGAGGGTTGATTGATTCCTTCTGTTTTGTCAGGTATGAAGTTGGAGTGTTGTACTGTATTGGTGGTGTTCTTCTGAGGATTGTTTTGTGGCTGGGAAAGTTGCTCCTGTAGTAATTGGTTGCATTTCTTCTTTTTGTATTGGATGGATTCTGTAATAAATCTTTTGTAGTCTTGCTGTATATGTTGTATAATGTTTGGGGAGCTATCTAGATTCATCTCTTGTGGGTGCTTGTAGCATTTGTTGATTTCCTTTTTGAGGTAATTTCTTTTGAAGGAGTAGAGTATGTGAAGGAGATGATTTCTAAGTTTTTCTGAAGTTCTCCTGCAGAGCTGTGCAGCGTATCTGGAGTTGTGTGTGGTGGTTAGAGGATTGTAGATGTTCAGTCCTTTGGGAATGAGGTTCTGTTTCTTGCAGAGGCTTAGGAAATATATGTCGCTGTTGAGGTTAGCATCTTTTTTCTTCTTGTTCTGAAGTTTCAATTTCAGATGCCAAAATTCAATATCTTCCAGGCTGCTGAGTTTTTGGTTATAGCTGTGTTGGTCTAAGGACATAGGAAGGTAAGGTACTTTGATCTGATATCTTTTATTAGACCAACTGAGATGGACCCAAAGAGATGCCCCCAGTGATGGAGACCAAGCTGAGAATGGGGCCACCTGCCTGTGCAGTCACACTCCTCCCACCCCTCTCCCCACACCCCACCTGGCTGGTCCACGTAGGCGCCCGGAGAGTTGTCAGCCAGGCTTACCATTGCTGAATGGCTGTGGTGCGGTGGATAGGAGTACTCCCCCACCCTTCCCCCACCTTAGACAGCACCATTAACTTGGAGGGGGGGCCATGCTACAAGGGGCCACCGGAGGAGGGAGGGATGCCAAAATACAAATTTGCCCAGGGCACCATTTTCCATAAGGCCAACTCTGGCTTCACCAATATGAACCCTTTGAAAGAATTTACACAGTATTACAGAAGGAGTTCACTCCTTCTTAGAGTCAAGAATCTTTTCAGTGAAAATCCTTTATAAGTTGTCAGTATGAAATTCTTAGAAGAAAATGTTATCTATACAGTGGGTGCTTCCAGACTCCATTTTGGGGTGCATGCATGGCCAATACATTTACATTTTTCACTGAAACTCTTGACAACAGCCAGTGGCAGGGGGAGAAATGCAGCTCACAATCCATAGCTCAGAATGCCTTATCACTTTCAAATAAGCATTATTAAACTCATTCTAGAGATGTTGAAACTGAAAAAAAGAAAGTGAAATGTTTTTTCTAGAGGTATTTCTGCTAGTAGAACCCCAGTTGTCTTATTCCCAGGCCTGGCTCCATCACCTGAAAACATGGCTGGTCCCTCTCTGCCCTGAAAGGTTAATTTTCAGCCATATCTATCTTGCTGAAAGCTTTAAACTTGGCTGTCATTGAACTCCCAAATGATACCAAGCATGTGGGCAGTTGTACTTAATGATCTCAAGTTTCTACTAGTTTAAAGACTGAAAGTTATTTTTAAGGGCCCACCAGTAACAAGTCAGCATGGTTATCATGTCCACCAGTAAAGAAAGGAATGGAAATTTGGTTTAAAAAAGACACACACACACACACACACGCGCGCACACACACACACACACAATCACCTAACATGTACAATTTGATAAAAAATACCAGAAATGAATAAAGTGCAACTGATATGTGGAAATCTTCCTCTTTTCTAAATGCGACTTGTTTATTTTGTTTATTTTAATAAAATGATCAGGCTCATTGAAGCCTTGGCAATAACTCTTCAAATGAGTAAGGGGCAAAGACTTTAAAGCAGGGATTCTGTTTGGAAGGAGGTGGGTTTTTTTAATATTTACCACTTGCTTCTGTATGTCCTTTCTTACCTTATTGCAGTGGCTCTCTACCTTTTTAGATTTAGGACAACCCTCATAAGTTTTTTTTATTCTTATTATTTGACAGCTGTCCATTTGAGAACCACTGGTATGCTGCACTACCTTACATCAATGGTTCTCAACCAGGGCACTCACACTATTACTAACCCAGATGGAACTGTATTAGGGTTATGTCTGATAAGGCAAAATGTTACCTGTCAGCTCCATGTTTTTGGGGAACCCTGACACAGAATACAGACTGTCTGACTCACAAAGAATCGCCCCCCCACCTAAACAGAAACTGATTAAGATGCAGTGAGAGACACACCTAAAACCCTCCAGATAAGGGTGACAAAAGTGAAACAACTGCCCTAGGTCTCATTTGCATCTGAGATGGGAACA
>NW_017728906.1:97368971-97405812 GCF_001723895.1 Crocodylus porosus
CACCTACATTGAACACCTTCAAGAGTAAATTGGATGCTTATCTTGCTGGGATCCTATGACCCCAGCTGACTTCCTGCCCTTTAGGCAGGGGGCTGGACTTGATGATCTCCCAAGGTCCCTTCCAGCCGTAATGTCTATGAAATCTATGAAATCCTTGGACCCCTACACATACTGCCCTCACTCTATGTGCCTTGGTCCTGTGCTTTTCTGTCAGGGTGTGCTCCTCTAGCCTTTTCCCTTCACAGGGTGATCCACAAGGCAGAGGGGGCTGAGGCTTTCTGGAACCCCATACTCACCTTTCACTGGGCAGGCACTGGTGTGGCATTTCCTGGAGACTGCCCTGCCACAGGTAGCCCCACCACACCATCCTACCCTAGCAGGGTATAGTTTTAGGTCATTCCTCAGGATCAGTCTTCAAACCTCCTGGTCTCTCAGGAAGCCATGTGCACATAGCTCCTCTCTGGGCTTGCCCTGAGCATTCCTCTCAGCAAGCCACAGGCACTCAGCCCCCTTCTCCAGGCACTGGATCCCACACTGGTTCCCCAGGAACCTCCTCCACCCCCATAGCTCCTACCCTTAACTGCCAGATGTTCTGGGAGGAGCAGTACTCTAGCCAGTACATATTCACCCTTCAGATCCCCAGGTGTAACTGCTGGCCTGGCTCCTCAGGGCCTGCTTTTATACTGAGATGACTCAGCCCTGCTCCAATCAGGTGGCCTCCTGATGGTCATGTGACCACCTGATTGGGTCTGCTCCCACCTGCAAGCTGCCTCACAGCCTACTTAAGCCCTTAAATGGCAGGCACCCAAAGGTGCACTGTCACAGTAAGGAAGGAAGAGTTACTATGTAGGTTCTCTTCCTTCTTTATGTAGAACATGGTGAAATTTGCTAGCCATAGTAGGTATAGGCATAAGGAGTACTAAGTATTACCTTACCTTAAAACAACAATAGTGAAAAATAAAGAGAACCAAATTTTCATGTTTGACTTGTAGAGTATAACACACACTATTTTCTTGCCTAGGTTGTTTCTTATCACACCTGTTTAACCTTGATTTCTCAAGGATAATTAATTAATGTGTGGATTCTGTTAAAAATTCAAAGCAATCAATCTCTAGACACACATGCTTTTCATCACAAACCAAGTTTGGAAACATTGCAATATAATCAGAACTTGACTCTTGCAGGGAGTTTTAGGAACATTTAACTGGAGATATTAGAGTTGTTTTTACAAATATTATAGAAAGGTTTTTTCTACCCACAAAAACTCCAAAATCACAGAAAAGCCCTCAGTTAAAATCATAGTACCAATAAAATATATATTCTGTTCTTTTTAGATAGTCTTATCTTATCATCCCACTGTGAAATGTGTTCGGTCAACAAGTTATTGGCAAATGTTGCTGTCTGGAAACTACACAAGGGAGTAAAAACAGCTAAATATTGAGTTTTGTTCTGTAAACAAATTGTGCTATTAGGTCTCACAATTTGAACTAAGAAATAGACCAGTATCACAGCTGGCTTGCTATAACCTTACTAGTAAAACCAATTAATTCCTCATTTTACTGTTTATATTTCATAACAAGGTTCTCATTCATCTCTTAGTACATTCTACAAATGTATTCTCTTCTCCCTGTTTCAATGAAAATATCTTACAACTAAATACAAACTGATGATGGAATTTAGTTGAGAAATATAGCAACACACTCCATGGTATCACCTGTTTATTTCCATAAGCAAATAGAAAATAAACAATTTATCAAGAACTATAGCACTGAATCAGTTATAAATATGCTTCCCCACTCACAACTAGCACTGGCAGCCTAATAAATACATTCTAAAAATGGATCCCACTCTCCTTTGCACAAGCAAATAATATATAACTTAGAAACAATAGGGTCGTTTTGAGACAAAATATAGTGCTTTTTGCAGTCCATTTGCAACAGGACTTTTCCTAACACTAACAATTTTATTTATTTGATGTTCCAGTTGAATTAAGATGAATTAGAAAAAGAAAAAGAAATCTGAATAAGAATATGCATGTCTGATCTTTATTTCCTTTTCTATATCCTAAAGAAATGTGTTGCTGATGGCAGCAATCCATTGGTAATATTTAAAATGGTCCTTTTACAGAATATGTTAAAATAATTAAAAAGAAGAGCTCATGTCCTGAAATATACTAAATATTATAACTCACACAAAGGTAACAGAAGAGTGCTCCGAAGTACATTCTGTCTCAGGATGACCACTTCATAAACAGAGAGATTTACCTTTTGTTACATCAGTGTGCTAAATATAAACTCATTTTTAAAACACATCCAGCGTTTGAGAAATCTTTCTGGGTGATGCCACCACTAATTCACATTTAGTATTAATTGTAAGTTTGTGATAAGGATATAAAAACATTTTCAAATGCAACTTTTGCAAATATTAGTTTGCGGCTTAAGGAAGAACTCATTATTTAGTTTCTTTACTCCATCTATATTTTATGTTACTAACAAAGCATAATAATTTTGACCTGTATGAGAAATCAACTTACAAATAATTGCCTTTAACATAAGTAATTTATTTGTGTTCATTATTGTTCACATATATTTCTTAAATGTCTCGTACATGCTGAAATATACATATTATGAGTTGAAGATGCACAGAGTTTATGGTGGGGAAAAAATACCTGCAGTGATATTTAACTCAGATGTAATTCATTTTTTTAAAGTCTTCCTAATGAAATCTTGACAGTAAAACAAAAAAGAGCATAGAAAGAAATACAGTTTCCTACCAGAAATTTTATCTCAGCAAATTTGGCTCCCACATATTCCTGTGTTCAACTGAATCAATTTCACACTTACTCACCTCGCTGTCTCTGTGATGTGGTTTATTCATTGGTTTTATATTGCCATAGCAACTCTGCAACATGGTAACATGTTACCCAAGCTATGCTATTCACCTCCTAGTGTATGGTGAACAGCTGTCTGGTGTACTACAGCACAATATTTTTTTATGTATATTGATTTCCGTTTCCTGCTGTTAACCTACCATTTTAGCATCAGCATTCATATCTCTATAGTTAAGAGTCTTTCATCATAACTATTGTAGCTGTCAATTTTCCAGTGGTATTAGCTCAATTATAAATATAAGCTATTACCACAGGAAATTTAGAGCCAGGGAATATTTTAGACATTAATCTGAAAGTAACTTGTTTAGCAATTTTCAAATACACAATCATTCCCACCCTGAAATTTCATGGCTACTCCAGCAGTGTTTTAGTTGCCAACCAATGAAAGCAAACAAGTAAGGACCATAAGGACCAGATTATGGCTAACACTTGAAGATATACAAAGTACACTTGTTAGTATAAACACTCTTTGTATGGCCTAAAGAAATGCAGAGTACATTCAGTCTTTGCTTCCTTATGGACTGGCCAGTAAACTGTGTATAAAGTGCCCAGCTTGTCATGAGAAAGAGATTGCTTTCTTCAGCATTCTCTGAAGGGATATAGCAATGGTTAAACTATTATACAGTAAAGGATTCAGGGTTCCTTCATCCAGCAGCCCAAGGGCAACAACATTTGTCATCACTCCACATTATAAAATACTGGTAGTTTGAACAAACTCCTCCCAAACAAAATACCTGTTGTGATCAAATATACATCTTTCAGGCAGTAGACAGTAGAGACTCCTAAAGTTGAAGTCTATCACATCACTAATATGCAAATCAGGGCATCCCTAAATGCAGATCTGGATTATGGTAAAAAGACTAGGCAATCATCCAGGACACCAGCATGAGTGGGTGATGAAAGGCTCAGTCAGTGAGACATTTTATCTACGCAAGCCAAGCAACATTTCACAACTGTGTTTACACACAGTTTAAATGTGGTTGAGCTTGAACAAAGTTATAACTAAGTTTGGCCAGTCACATTGTTTCTAAAAAGAGTTTCACCTAAAGGTCAGTTCTGCCCTTAGCTACACCTCTACAGCTCCCATTGAAATGAAAGGAAGCTTACCCAGATATAAAAATATGTGCAGTTTGTCTCATGAGCTAAAGATATGTTTTTAAATACAGCAACAAAGTCTGACCATTTCCGTTTAAGCTATGTGAGCCAAATTACAACTGTTTCAGTCCTTGTCATGTTTAAAACAGGTGCGAGTATAATGGTTAATCACTACCATTCACCTTAGGTTAAGTGTACAACTGTTATCAATAATCCAGACTCTCCCCACTGCCCAACAACCTGCATCCCTCCTATCCCAACACTTCCTACTGAAATTCAAGTTAGTGTTACTTTGCTCTGAAGTGGTGAGTTTCCCGTGTTCCAGGATGGACTATCAAAACATCCCTAGACTGATTGGAAACAGAAATACTTAATGTGCTTTTCCAGCAGAGTAGAAAGCAGTATTTTACTTTGGAGTTTATCCAGCCTACAGTGGAAAGAAAAAGAGAGCACTCTTTGAGTAAAAATCAGTTTCAGCTGCTGAATCTACTCCCTACCAGTCAAACACAAACAAGGGTATTAGAGCAATGTTCACCCTGTCTTATTTTGAGGGAATCTGTTTCACTTCAGTGCAATACCACCAGAGAGAGCAGCAACAAAAATGCTTGTGTAGAAAGAGCAGTGGATTCTACCACCATTTCATTTAATCATGCTTTGATCAGCTCTAATCACAAATTGTCAAAGGCAACAGAGAATGCAAGTCCCCTGTTTACCTTACAAGTGATCCCACCAGTAGTTGCTCCCATTAAAAAATTTGTACGATGAAAGAATAGAGTAATGCCTTTGTGTGAACTGCACTTGGCAATCAGTTCAGGCTCTCTCTTTGGCTTTGGGAAATCTCTTCATCATCTGCTCATATGTAAATGACCAGATCTTCCGCACCTCTACCCTTCTTCATATTTCAATAGCATCTTTACTTTGGGCACATCTACACATGCATTAACATGCTTTAGTTAATGCACATTAAATCTAGTTCCTCCATTGTGAAATGTGGATTAACTAAAGAGCATGGGGTGCCTGTATACAACTGCAGAGGTTGCTCCAATGTGTTGTAATTGCAGCACATCAGAGAAGGCTCAATTATTCAAGTCTGCTGGAGCATGATAATTACTGTGCTCCAGCCAGCCTCCGTGTCTCATGTATCAGCCTCCGCACACTTCAAGAAGGTGGCGGGGGTACTTGAATTAAAGCTTGTTGAATGAGCTTGAGATAAAGTGCCCTCAGAGCTGCTCTAATTAAAGCATTGGCCCCTTCCCCTACCCCTGGAGCACTTGCAAAAGTGCCTGTGGTTTTTAGATAGCATTTAAAGCTTATTGGCCTATTTTAATGTGCATTAAATAAATAGCACGTTTTTTTCAGTGATGCTTTACTGTGCAGTAAACTAGGCTAATGCACATTAAAGCACACTGTTAGGGTGACAATAATTTGGATTAGTAGGGAGCACTGGATTTGCAGCTGAATAAAAGGCATGACCTGTGGCCTAGCAGAGCTGGTAACCACAAGGCAGAACGATATATTATTATTGCATATGAATATTATACATTGCAATGTATATTATACATTGCAAGATGCTTAGGCAACCAGATTTTGCTTATGAATGCTTATGCTAAGCCAGCCCTTTGCTTATGCTAAGTAACCATTTTAACTGTGTCAACCAGGGAAAAGCAGCAAGTGAATCTGTGCAAGTCTGTGTGCTGTGAACCAGCTACAGTAAGGAACAAGATAAGATACAGGGGCCCAAAAAGGGTGGAAGATAGTACAAACTGAGACTGGAAAACAGACTGGAAAACAACATGTAATTGGTAACAAAATCTGAGATGAACATACGCAAAAAGGTGAATGATAATTGGTGAAGAAGCCTCCAGAAGCTTCCAGGTTTTGGTCAAAGTCCGCCCATTGACTGAAGAAGAGAAGTCAAGGTCTTAGACATAGCAAGAAGTCATATAAATGAATGAAATGCATAGGCAATTCCATGCTAATGAGGCAAACAGTAAACAGAGGCAGAGCTTGAGATGGGAGGAGAAATAGGTGGAGGAGAGGCAAGGGTAGAATAAATGTTAATAAGTATAAACCAAAGCGTATAAATATGGGAGAAAACTATTGTTCATTGTGGCTCCCCATATTCTATCGGTGTGGGAGCTAGTTTGAAGCTGTCTCCATTCTGAATAAAGCTGTTGCTAGCAATGTGTGCTGGTGTTTGCTCCCTGCTCTGCTCTGGCTAACGAGTAACAGGTTCCACAGGTAATTGAACCATCATCTCCCTAGTTGTTGGGTGCCACGTGGAATCAGGGTCTAACACACACATGTAAATACACTCTTTGAGTAGCATTTTGAAGCCAGAAGTAGATTAACAGGTGTTTTTATGAGGGACAGTCAATCATCAATCTTTCTTTACTCAAAAACTGCTGCTATTCTTCTCCATGGACTAAATGTTGTCATTATATGTGAGGAAATATGCAGGGAATCTGTGACTGCTTCATCTGACTTCCATTTTTTTACCACAGTCTTCCCTTCCAGCCATGACCTCAAACCTCATATCTAATTGATCCACAAGCTAACTCAAATTCTTTAACAACTCCCCACCAAAAATGAATCAGCACTCAAAGTGTAACAACACTTAGGGCAGCAGTGCAAGTGCTTAAGTGATTGTAATTTCCTTTCAGCAAAAGTTACTATGCATCCAAACTCCCTGATAAATCTGCAGTCTATTACATCTATCACAAAAGCAGATTTTACTTTTAGTTTATGCCATATTTCTTTTCTCTTTCAAAATTAAGCTTTTTAAAAAGTTGTAAAAATGGTCCTTTTTTTAAAATCTGACAGCCAGGCCTTGACTGATGATGAGTAATAACAGTGGCATATTTCATTTACAATGAACTTGTGGGAACTATTCTAGATCTTCTAATGTAAACCTCAACATATTGAGCAAACTGTTCAATACGAAAACCTATCACAAAGGCATTCAAGCAATATTATAAACAGATAAGTGACATTAGGAAATGGTCAGAGACTGCACATCTCATCCTTAACGTGGAAGTGAGGTATATGAAGAGCCAGGCTCCAACACGCACCCCCCTACCTAAATCAAACAGCGTCAGGCAACTATCAGATGATGGCTCTCTGTATGCTACATTATGTCTATGGACAATTAGGAGTCAGTAACGATTTTACACATAATCTTCAGAAATCAGAAGCTGACTTGGAGGAAGTTGATATTTAACATTACCTTCATGGAAATTCACCAAAGACTAATTCATTTCGTATACAAACATTAAATAATCAGGTGACAGAGATAATAAACATGAAAAACCTACCAAGAAGTAGTTTTGCCATTGCAGGAAATAAGCCAAGTTTTAGAGTCATTTATCAATCTACACCGTTGAGTTAGTTTTCAATCTATATCATCAATCTATATCTTAAATGCCCCCCCAAAAAAATGATTTTTTGGCAATAGAGCATGACTTCAGCTTTAGTTTAATTATTTTGATTATTTTACCGCTAGGATGGCATAACAATTCTGACTTGATATAAAGCAGGTAGTAAATCATGTCACCTTCAAAACACAACAGGTAAGTTTCTCAGGCTGGTATCCTCACAGCAGAAGTGCAGCTCTACCTACAGTGTCATTTTCTCAAGAGAAAGTGCCGAGTTCCAGATTTTATTTGTACATGCTGAACTTTGACTCACTGTTAGTACTTAACAACTACTTGCTGATCTGAGCCTTTTGAAACACGTGGTAAAGTTGACAAGAATACGTTTGCCAAAAATCAGCCCTTGTTTTATGAGCCTTTTTATCACTAGCAGATGTTTTTGCAACAACAGGAAATAAACACAAGAAGGATGGGTAATTCAACAAGACAAAATGGGTTGACACAAAATAAATTGATGGCAATATAAGTAATCATCAGATCGTATTAGGAAACCTCTGCAAGCAGAAGAAGGAACTCCAAGCAGTTATTAGCCAACAAAAATAATCAGTAAGGTTCTTATTTCCACTAGAAGAGATTATTATTAGAGATGCTATTTTTGGCCTGGAATACATTAACATGATATAGCTGTTATTTTGATTGATTGCACTTTTTGCCATTCTCCGTTCATTGAGCTAAACAGATATAGATAAGCTAATCCAACTGTTCCCAATGACAAACAGATATTGTTGTGATTGTGTGTCCAGAATTCTAGTCACTATGGTGGCTAGTCCTTTTTTGTGCCTAATGAAAATGGGTAACTGAGAGGTGAGGTTTTTATTTTGGCGTTTGGAGTTTTTCTGAGAAAGGCAATCACTCAGGGAAAACATAAAACTTTATTAATATTTTAAAAACTAGATGGTAATCATTTCAAAGAAAATAATAAGCAAGATAAACTGAACAAGGTTCTCTCAACTGAAGCATGTGCATTATAGAAAACAACTACTAAGAAGTATAGCGTAAAGATTTTGGGGCAGTTTCATTTCAAGAAATACTTATTTTGGAGTCATTCCTACAAACAGTGGAACTCCCATGTAACTTCATTTGTGTTAGCCAAGTCACTAGTTTAGATACTGGTGCACAATTTCTATTTCCAATTTGTTTTTTCAGGACATGAAGGTGCTTTTATCAAAACAACAAAAACAAAAAAGAAAAAGAACCGGAGCCTTTTAAGGGATGTTTAAATTTACTGGCTGTAAATGTGAAATGTAATTTTCAGAAAAGAAATTATTTTATCATCCAAAAAGAATTTCATCTTTGTCAAAATAATAATGAATGCAAAATTATTCTAAAAAGTTTATTTCCCAGACTATTTAAATTTAACATGAATGACTAGCTGAATATACTTAGCATTTTCTGCTGACTAAATAAATGTGGAAAATGATCAGTTTCTGCAACAGCTATGAAAACATCCATTAAAAGTAGCAACCATTACAATCACGAATAATTTTCTGTAAAAGCATTAATACAGAAGATGAAAAAGATAATGAAACATAAGAGAAATAGGATCTTTACCATATATTATTATTGGTTTCCCTACAGCTTCATTCTTTGTATTTCTAGCAAAGAGGCCTATTTAGGAGGGCCATTATTAAATATAAAAATACTCACTTCAATTTGTGCTTCAATTTGACAGAACTATTATCTTGTTTAATTAAAAAAATATTAATTTTGTAACAGCATGGCTTGCTGGTTTGAAAACCAGGTGATAATGGGTCCAATTCCAATGACTGGATTTTGACTATTTCTTGAGATGTGATGAGTAGGGTAAGCTGTCAAAAGTAGGATTCTCAGAACCTCAGAGTATCCATTCAACTGATTTCAAAATCAAAAGCTACAAAAATTGCATCAGACAATTTTTTTTTCTCCGTAATCCACAGTACAATGATTTGTATTTTTCTATAACTAAAAGATTACTAATTGGTAAAATTTTATCTGAGATCAGCTGTCTCTAAGTAATATTATGGACAACATGGAAAAACCAACACATCTGCCCACCTCCTCCACCTTGAGTAGCAAACTAGCCTGGGAATAGTGCCATTGAAGAAGATAACTTTACTTGTGGAAAGGGTATCCAATGTAATTATAATTTTTTTTCACTTCAAGAAACATTTACTCACTCATGAAAAAAGACTCAACTACTTAGTAGCCGCATCTACATGAGACACCAACTGCACAGTTGTTACTGAGTAGTAATTTAGTACTTGCATACTCAAGTACTAAATGACTATGCAGTAACCAGTATTTCTGGGTAATATGCAAATGTACCTTATATTCAAAACCTACTTAAATCTTATAAGGCAGAAATCTAAAGCTGATAAACCAAGGAACCAAACTTACATAGAAAACTATACAACATGAATAATGTATACTGCCTAGAAAGTAATTACAAAGCATGTAGGAGCAATGGAGTGATCTCGGGTGCTGATAAAAAACTCAAGCAGTATAATTCACTAACTCAGAAGTTATTTTCCTCAACACAAAGTGGAGAGACATAAATACTTTTAAAAAATGAGATCAAGACAATTTAATGTTTTAATTAACACCTTGTTTACCTAGTTTATAGTAGAAGTAAATTAACATGTCCTCTCATTTATTCTCTGCCATACCTTATTTTTTTATTCGTTTCCATGTTAAAAAATGACCCGCTGGATATATCTCTGAGTACTATTATGGTAACAACACAATTTCCATTAGAGAGCACGTTTCTATTTTGATAGTAATGTCCACTGGAATCTAGCAAAGTGGTTCATTCCTTTTCTTCTTGCAAAACATAGCAAACGTTTACGCCAACATCTTATATGGGTCTTTATTTACAATATGCATTTTTGCTTTAATGTTTGTCTAATTAAACATGTCTGGTCCAAAAGAGCATTCCAAGAACTACTTTACAGAACACAGAGACCAAGCATAAAAAAATCAGAGTTGCTGAACCTGTTTCTCTACAGCCATAGAAAACATGGATTCTAATTGATCCAGGCCTTGGCTACTACATATAAACACCTAAAACTGTTTGGATGGATAGACTCAATTTCTTCATGCAGAGCAGCTACTGAATCAGACTGTTCACTTTGCCCAATGTCAGGCTGTCATGTACCCAAAAAACTCAATACATCTACCTTCATGCAATGATTTGGACCAAATAAACAGATGCTGTCTCCTATTCCTATGGCGTTAATCCATAAGGATATTTTTTATTTCCCTTTCCTGTACTTTCTTGTGAGGGGAAGATTTTATCAATCTATTGTTAACCTTAGGATACATGCAGATGCTTTCAGGACCTGAACTATGATTGTGCAGTGTACTTTAAGCTACATGATCAGAGATTGGTTCTATTTTTGCAGACATTCACCAGTGCTGGGAGCTGCACCAGGAACATGATCCAAGTAAACTGGAGTTAGAGGAGAGGCAGGAGGGATCCCAGGGGGAGTGAGCTAGCAGGTCCACAGGGGGTTTCAGAAGATTGTTCATCCAGGGGTGGAGAGGTCAGAGGCTAGAAATAGCATAGTCAGGGTGGGGGATAGAAAAAGTGCAGGCCTTCTTTAGACTGGGCTAACCTGCGCCCTATCTAACTTAGTGCATCTCCTCAGTGCACCTCCTTAGTACATTTTCTGTACCTATCCCTTGACTGTCTCTATTAAATCTTATCTAATTCACAGGTTACAGGAGTCCAAAGAATGATTTAGACCCTTTCTGGGGAGTCAAATGACCTGTTACTTTTTCCTCATTGGGCTAAATATAATATCTACTGAAGTGAACGGCAAAGCTCTCTTCAACTTTATTTACTGGAAGAAGAGATAAAGCATTGAATTAGCTGCTGCTTACTGTCTTTTCAATGCACTGAAAGAATATTTGCTGGAACTGATGGGACAAGAACTGATTTCTCTGTAATTTCTGTTCTATCATTAAGTGGGACTGTTAATTTATACATTCATTATATATTTGTTTCTTCTTATGACTATTTTTAGGGCAATCCTCAAGATTTCTTGAGGCATAGGTTCCACTTCACAAGTCATAATATGTATTGTCAATGAGTTTAACTTGTTCAATTTCTCTGTTCTGTCAGAAATATGTTCATAGAGAACACTGTAGTTTCTCCTTCCCTGTAGTTGTTAAGAATAGGTTAGAGATGGTCTGTTGGAGACAGTCTTGGTATACTTGAGAAGGCCATTCATTAGGTGATAGGGAACTGTGCGAGATCAAGATGTTCTGACAAATGTGATCTTATCTAGGGATTACCCCAAAGGGTTTGGAAAAGAAAGTTGAAGGGATTAATATGTTGCAAAAGGTTGCTTTGGTTCAGGATCCATCAATGTATCATTTTAGTCCATAAAGTTTCATGTTTACCTTTGAACTGAAGGTCAAACTAGATGGTGTCTTGACATCCCTTCCAGATCTACTTTTCTATCATTTAGTCCATACTCTGATGTCATGGATGACACCCTTTCAGGGGAAGGTATGCCTCAGGACACACTAAGAAGAAGCCTTATTCAGTCTTCCTTCTTCAGGATCCCTTGAAACCACCTTGGTGTGCCTTCTTGAGGCTCAAGCCTATGGCTTGTGACCCAAGACCCTCTTTGTCTCTGGCATCCCCAGTGATCCATAGTACCTCTGTACTCAAACGCCATGTCTATGTAAGATGCTGCCTTCGTCCCGTCTGCCTCACATAGACACCTCTCAGCATTAGCTAGCATACCATATGCTGACTACGGTCTGTGCTGTGGGAGAGGGGAGGTGGATATCCCTGTGTCACGGGGCGGAGCGCAGGGGCAGCTGTGATCCCTCTAGTGCCCCCCCCACCGTGTCAAGTAGGCGATCCAGCACCCTCTTATCTCGCCCGCCACGTCTTTGATGATATCTGGTTCTATATGGGAGGCTGCCTTTGATCCCCTAGTACACGGTGTTATGCTGGCACTACTCCCCGTTCCGTATGGGGTGACTCGGTGCACCCCAGCCTTAAGGGCTATGCATGCCTCAAACCTCCCCTTTAGCATGCCCCAAGCCTCACAGCTGTACCGGACGTTCTTGTGTCGTATACTCGCCCCTCCTGGGCTTCTGTTCACCCTCTCACCCTTTTCTGGGCTTTTAGTCCGGCGCTTGGTCCTTCCTGACCTCTAAGCGCGCACCTGGCTCTGTCGAGCTGCCATCGGTCCGGCCCCTATCCACACATCCACCCCTCTCCAGGCCTATTCTCGTGCGCCTGCCCTCTCTGGGACTTCCACCACACGCTCGCCCTTCTCCAGGGCTTAGTGTTAGTAGGGTGCCAGTCGCTCACCCTGGAGCCTCTTATTTTAACCTGCTGTCTGGGCTTGTCCTCGCGTGCCAGCCCCTCTCCACGATTTTTACCACACACTCCCCCTGGCGTCCTGTTCCTGTGTGTCTGCCCTCTCTGGGGCCTATGCCACGCTGCCCACGCTCCTCGCCCTCTCTGGGGCCTATACCGCGCTGCCCACGCTCCTCGCCCTCTCTGGGGCCTATACCGCGCTGCCCACGCTCCTCGCCCTCTCTGGGGCCTATACCGTGCTGCCCACGCTCCTTGGCCACACTCGGGGCTTCCTGCGGTTGGGGCTCAGGCAGCCTTAGCCTTACCTGGCTCCAGACCCCTTTCCTGGGTCATACGCCTTACTGGGCAAAATACCACCCCCTTACGGGGCCGGGGTCACAACACCCCACAACGTCACACCTCTCTTTGGCGGTCACCCGTGGTGCCAGCTCCGGCACCAATTACTGTGCCGCCCTGGCACCACTCGCTGTGCCCTTACTGGGCACCAGGAACCCCCAAATTATTGGGGCACTCCCATGAGGCCTCCTCATACCCCTACCGCCTCACCCGGTCCTCCGGTTTTCACACAAACAGCCCTACTGCAAAGCAAACTACTAGCCAACCAGCTCTAACTCAAAATAAGCCTACCAGCTATAACATAAGGGTCCAGACCCAAACTGGCCCTCTTGCAGACGCATCTGCGTCAGGATTCTCTCTGCCCTCACCATGCTGCGGCCCCTTACATGCTCAGGTGGCACGGCACAGCTCTTCTGCAGAGCTCCTGCTCCTGCTGCTGCCAGAAAGGAACAAGCTCTGGCCTCAGCCTGGCCGCTTATAAAGGCCAGGCCCTGCCCCCTTCTAGCCAGCTGACCAACATTAGTTGCCCCGGCAACCCTCACCTGTGCTGCCCTGTTGATTGGCCGCTGTCCTTACTACTATTACTAGTAGCGAGCACCCTAGTGCTCTGCTACACCCTGTTTGAGCAGTGACTGGTGGTGAGGGGGAGGAGCGCCAGGAGGAAGCCAGGCAGACACTGTTGTGCCTGCAAGTCTTTGCCAGAGCTCTGGCCAGGGAGCAAAAGGTCAGGGCCAGCCCTGCTAGGCTGGACCCAGCCCAAAGAGCATGCCAAGATGCTGGGGGACTCTGGTTTAAGTTAAACCAGGAAGGGGTCTGGGACAGACATTGCATCAACCGATTTGACCCAAATCAGTTAAGTCTGATACTACTTTCAGGCAGGTTTATTTCAAACCAGTTTCAGCCATTTTCAAACTGGTTTATGTGTATTAACATCTGTTCCGTTACAGGTTTAAACCAGTTTCTGATCACTTATACCAGTTTATGTGTAATGTCTGTCCCTAGTCCCAGTGGGGTGAAAATATATTATATTTAGAATATAATATTCTTGATAATACAATGAGGCAATCTCCAGGGTAACTTAACACACACAAAGGCAGCCTGTGTATATGATAACAAATGTCTTTAAATATTTATGCTGATATTAAAGCACAAATCAGAGATGACATCTTAATAGGTTGTCTAATATTCAGTTACATGTGTTCAGGTAGAGTAGCTGCTTTGTACCATAGTGACAGTAGGTTCTGGTAACTGGCCCAAGATGTTTGGGCCAGGTTGGTCACTCCAGTGGAAAGGGGCTCCTTTGTCTTAAGACTCCTGTGCCCAACTCCTCCCACTGACTAAGAATTATGCCAGAGAGAAGAGAAGCAAAGCTGAGATTCTCCATACTGTGTTCCTTTTTGGCCCAGTTTTAAGGCCTTAATGCTACTCATATTTCTGCAGAAAAGCTCTAATTTTAGGACAGTCCTAAGATGAACATTATAGCATCTCCTACAACTTCCTCCACATTTGTTCTGTGTACTTCTTGGCTGCAGCCAAGGATTTTCCTGAAATGTAAATCTACAAGTCCCAGTACAAGGCACCAAACTACAGCTTGATCTTTCTAGATCAGAGGAACTCAACATTTTTAGATGCAAGGCTCCCCTTGTTAGAGTCAAGATGCCACTCAGAAAATGCCAACTCTTTGTTTTCACTTGTTTTTTCAGGAATAGAGCAATTTTCTGTTGCAAGAACTTAGAAAGACCACAACAAGGCAGAATGTTCTTAACACTATGAATTTTTATTGAAATATCTGGGTTTATCTGGTGCATTTTGTTTTTACATCTAAGATTGTTAACATTGCATGGGACCCCACGGCACTCTTGAAATGATCTCAAGATACCCCAGGGTGCCATGGCACCCTGGTTGGTAATCACTGATCTATATCTGCTATACAATCACTTTGGCTGTTTACAGAAATTTATAAAACGTGTGGTTTATCAGAGGAAGCAGCATGTTACTTTGATCCAGTTCTGCAGTATCTGTATAGATCAGACACTTCAGCTGCGCTTTTTGGCACTTTTATCCAAAGCTGATTCAATCAGCTACTAGAGAAAAATGCCAAAAAAGCCTGACTAAAGCACCCAATCTATAGACACTGGGTGAGCTGGATCCAACTATTGTGATGCCTCTTCTGGGCATGCACTGGGCTCAGCACAGGAGCATGAAGAGTTTTAAGTTAAGCAGTGTTTTGTTTTGTTTTGTTTTGGTTTTGGTTTTTTTTTTTTAATCTGTAAGCAGACTTTATGTTCACTTTACATCTACTATTGGTATAGTCCTTAAATTTTACCAATTATGCCTAAACTTTACCAATTATGCCTAAGAATAGAGGATCCTAATGTCTAGAGCTTCTTGAGCACTATAGCATTTTGCCTGTTCTGCAGGTCTTCTGTTTACTTCTTCCTGTATGACTGTGACAGCAGTTTTTCACTAAATCACCACCATGTACATTAACATTAGGATCTCATCCATAAAAAAATTAAAGCAGTGTATTGATGTGCAAAATCACCACACACCCCAAAAACCCTTTCCATACTTCATTAACATTTTGCACTGTTGAACCATTTTGTGAATCCAAAGTGGGCATTTACTGTTCAATTTCCTCAGTATACCATTAATGACAAAACAAAAGAGAGACAATCAAAGATAAATCATTCAAACTTCCCATCAGGTTTCACTTCTGTATTTCTGCCATCTGTGCTGGCTGCAGTGTTACTACATATGTCTGAATACAATACTATACAGGTCACAGCACACTCCAGCCACTTGTGCCTTTTATTATGATTGTTACAGTCCACTACTTCTGCTGTCTGCTTTCAAAATATAGGTCTGCAGGGACAGCTTTCATTCACATAAATAGGAGGCAGACAGCTGATCTCACAACACTACATATGCCCTTCTCCTCAGGAAAACTTGCTAACCAGCACCTGTTTTTATTGTTATGTACCCATGTACAGAACTCATGATTTCTGAGTCAACATGTTCTCTTTTGAACTGTTTCCTTTGAGAAACTTATTCTGTTAAAGTTATTCTAAATTGATAATCTGATGGACTGTTTTCCTAGAAAAGAAGTATATATTTTTTTAATAATAAACAAGGAAGGAATTTAAATCAAAACCAAGGCTAAGAAAATGAGAACATTTCTCTCTCTCAAATAAGCAATAACAAAAGATGAAATATTGATCTATGTTTTTGAATTAGCTTTCTGAGGTTTGCAACCACCTTTTCATAGCAGTGAACACAGCACAACAAAAAAATTGATCATCACTCACTTTCAGAGCTGAACTGCTCGGATCGTTAATGATTGACTTGTTAATTAAATATGGTAAAAGAATCTCAGATTACTGCTTTCTTCATAAGCACACCATTAATAAACCTATTTTTCAATTTAAGAAATCTTCAAGAATACACATCATCAATTTACAAATGCTTGCTCTGGTTTCATGAAGTAGCCACAAATGCACAGTGTCTGCTTTAAATACTCCATCTGTCATGTCCATAAGGAAATGGGTATAAGAGAAAGCAAGGCAATAAACATAGGTTCTCTAATTCACTATTATATGAGTGGCACTGTATATAGTGCTTGAAAGCTAAGGAAGAGAGGGCTGCTTCTTTAGCTATTCTCATCTTCTTCTTTTCCAATGATCTCTTTGGTTCTTTATGGAATCCTGAGTATATGGAATATAAAAAAGAATGTTTCTTTAAGTAGTTTCATGAAAAATATATAACAAATCCAACAGTGTACCATGTAATCTTTTCATGTCCCACATTAGCTTTAATTTTTTACTATACCTATTGGTGTCCAATTTGATACATCACATGATACATCAGTAATGTTGACACAGTGTAGCCCTGTTTTCTCTCAAGTATCATATCCAAGGTCAACACCTGTTCTTTCAAAAGGCAGAGTAGTCCTGCTGAGGTGGGAAAAATGTCCCCCTAAGAGAAGCCTCAGACCATATTTGGAAGCTAGAGAGCACATTTCTTCTTGGAAGACTTCCAACAACACATGCCATGCAAACAAATTAACATCTATCTATTTTAAATAAGCACATCCCAATGAAACAAATCCATTGTTTCCAGAACATGGCTATGAAAATGAAGCCACTGGTCTTCAGAATTAGACAGGTATCAATTCTATTAAGATACACTGGGTGAGTCTACCCATGCAATTAATGGGACTGAATAAACTCCAGTGCAATTTGAGCCAGAGTAATCTAATCCAGGTGTAACTGTCTACATGTGTGTTTAATCAGAATAATATACTCCACTGTTGGATAGTACAGGTAGTCCTCAACTTACGACTTTTTGAGTTATGACAAATGGCATTTATGACATTTGTAAATTGACACCCTGTTTCAATATTCCCATACTGGTTTCACCTTTATGATGGCTGACACAGTTGCATCCAGCTGGTAAGTCTGTTGTGGTGAGGGGCATGGGGGAGCAGATCAATGCCTCCTCAGTGAGGAAGGGATTGGAGGCTGGGGCTGGGACCAGGGCTAGGGCAAGCAATGCCCAAGGAAGGGGTGGGGTGGCTTGCACTGCTGTGCACCATCAGTCTGGGAGCTGGTTGTGTGGCGGCTTGTCTGGTGGGTCTCACTGCTTTTCCCACCACTGGTCCGAGAGGGCATAGGATGGGTCTGTGTGTCCCAGGATCTCCGCAAGGTGGGTGGGGCCAGGGCTACACCAGGCTGCATCCTGGGTGGAAGGTGGAAGGCGGAAGACACTGGGAGTGGGGGCTATGCCTCTCACCTCTTGCCTAGATGGAGTGAGACTGAGCCACTGCACTGCCTCTGGGCAAGCAACATGCAGCGGTGGGAGCCAGCCTGGCCTCCCCATGTCTCCTGGACAAGCAGCAGCTTCACCATGGCTGGGCAAGCAGTAGCAGGGCTGGCGGGGTGGGATGTGTGTGACCCAAAACTTGCTGTAGCCCCCCTATAGCCCCCTCTTTCCGCCCCAATCCAGAGGAATACGCCCCCACCATACCTTGCCGCTGCATGCCCAGCCAGAGTAAAGTCGCTGCTTGTCTGGGAGGCACAGGGAAGCTGGGTTGGCACCCGCTGCTGCATGTCACTTGTCCAGAGGCAGTGCAGTAGCTCAGTCTTCTGCCAGCCCCACATCGGCTGGGCAAGCAGCAGGGAGGTGTAGCCCCCACTCACAGCGTTTTCCACCCGGAGCGCAGTCTGGCACAGCCCCAGCCCTGCCCACCCCCCACAGATCCTGGGGCACATGCCCACACCCCATGCCCTCCCGGACCAGCAGCGGGAGCAGACATGAGCAGCTCCTGGATTGGTGTCATGCAGCAGCATGAGCCAGACTACCCCCTCCCTGGACAGCGCTTGCCTCACCTCCGGCCCCAATCCCTCCCTCGCTACAGGGGCATTGATCTGCCCCCACATGCCCATTCCCTCTCCCCCACCACAATAGACTTATCAGCTGGATGCAGCTGTGTTGACCATCATAAAGGAACCAATCACCCAACTTATAACATTGTTCCTATGGGAAAATTGGTTCTGAGTTACATTTCAACTTAAGATGCAGTTTTCAGGAACCAGTTGTGTTGTAAGTCTGAGGACACCTTGTACGTGTGTCTGACAGAACTAATACAATGGTGCAGTAAATTAGTCTATATCAGCCTAATTGCCACACACATGCAAACGGTAATGCTTTACTGTGCAACAAATTAGTCTACTGAACAGTAAAGCGCACATCCACTCACTGTGGATGAAAACGAGGTTCAAACCTGCTCTCAGTATATAAAGAAAACCACCTTTAACTTCCATGCCAGTTTTGTCTTCCAGAAATCTTATTCAAAGAATTTCTGCTAAAAACATATTACTACTATATTGTTTCACAGACATATGCACCTTTTCCCCAAACATTACCTTGCAGAATTGGAGTGTGCAATGTATGCAAGGAAATATGTTAAGAACGGTTTCTGTAAATTAAGCTTTGGCCAGGCAAAAGCAAAAGTAAAGTATGCAAGCAATCCATAGGGAGTAAACAATGAACAGCTTCAGCCCCTGATTGCTGCTACTTACATACTATAAGGAATGATCTTTTTTCCTTCATTCTGCCTTTCAAAAACAAAGGTACATATCTTATTCCAGGTTATGTGTTGAAAAAATGTTTGACACATTAAAAGATGCTGAGCCACATAAACATGGTAAATTTATCAAGTCTTTTTCAGAAGTGAAAATGCCTAAACACTTTCCTTCAGTATATGTATTGGAACAATGAATATTTCATGAGAACTTACCATTTCAAATTTAAAAATATGTATAAGGGGAAAACTAACAAATGATGAACTTTTAACATGGTAAAGGCTAAATGAGGAGCTGGATTGATTCTGATCTTCTTATTCCAGTTTTGGATAAGTGTGGCTCAGTTGGCTTCATTGGACCTACTCCTTAATTAAAGTCATATAAATGAGAAGAATGTCAGAGTAATGTTTATAGTAAGGCACTGATAAGAAGGTACTTCATTTTTTAGCATTGCTTAGCAAGTATAGAACTGTAAGCACAAATGGTGCATCTCAGTCTGTATATGATTTCCTTATGCAGTCAGATAAATCAGCTGCAGTTTTCCTTATTATCTGCTTCTTTTTCAAGAATATTTTTTCCTTTGCCAATCTATTTCCATAAAGCATTAAAGTACTTGTCTTGTTTGTCCATTTTTCTATAGCTTTTGGAACCTATCTTCACCAAGACATCTTTCGGTAAACACAGCAGTATTAATTTCCAGGTGCTTCCAAATCTCTTGCACTAACAAGTTAGTGGCAATCAACTACAATTCACTATTAACCAAGTTTATCTTTGGAGTAACTTCAAGGAAGTCAACAGAGTTACACTAGGAATAGGTGTTCAGCATCCCAATTCCACGTCATCCTAACAATCAGGAACACATGCAGTAACTTTGTAATGTTAGCTGAGTTGCACTGAACGAGGACTTAAACTTACTTAGCCATGTTTAGATTATCTGATGTCACTACAGCCAATACACATCAATGTGGCCATACTATTGTATAATATATAATAGAAATACTATTAGCAATTAACCAAACAAAATATAGAGAAAAATGTAGAAATGGGTTAAATTCACTAAGGAGTGCTTAACAGTTTCAATGCATGAATTCATTAGACAAGTAATAAGTGTACTGTATAAATTAAATAGATTGTGGGTACTCTCATTAAATGCTAGTTAATGCGTTAATAAGCTTGAAAAGCAAAGACGTTGTTTAAATCTATGCATGAGAAGATTTTGCAGCAGTTTCTTGAAAGTTGTGTGCTTGACAAAATTCTTTGGGTTCATAAATGGGCTAATAAATTGTACCCAATGTTCTCCTTTACATGTCTGGAGTACCTTAACAAGTAGATAAAATTCTGTGGGGAAAAACATTAATTAAATAAGCACCATGGTCTCCAATTTGTCAAGAGTGTTTTGCAATCAAGATGCAAGCAATAAATGCTACCCAGAACCAAGATGAAACTAGGAATTTTATTATATAATTGAACAATACAGGGGGAGCTTGCAACTTCCTTGCAAACATCTGGCATTCACCACTCAGAAAAAAGGCTAACAGACTTAGTGACCACTTTGGGGTCTCCTGTGGCTTCTTCTAGGGCTTTAATTCTATCTGGGGTTGATGGCTATGTAATGATTCAATAATTTAAAAATGTGTTGCCAGACATATCTGCATTGGGATAGTGATCCCATTTGTCAATGTCATTTGGAAGCCTCTAGCTGGCCTTCCACTTTGGAGCACAAAGATTGACATTACTGTTGATCTCTGTATAGGACATGTGGTGGCAGGGCACATTAGCTTTTACCTGCTCCCCTCTCATACCACAAACTATCCCTAGCCCTTCGGTGGAGAGAAGCTGGGGCTGCACATGAGAACGTAGGCCTTTTTTCTTCAGAGCCATTAGCTATCTTCTTTGAGAATACATGGAGTTGGATGAGGTCCCAGATAACTGAAAAAGGGCAAATAAGGTGCTCATCTTCAAGAAAGGAAAGAAGGAGGATCTGAGGAATTACAGACCAGTCAGTTTGACCTCTATATCCAGAAAGATCATGGAGCAGGTCCTCAACGAATCTGTTACAAAACACCTAGAGGACAACAAGGTGATCAGGAAGAGCCAGCATAGATTCACCAAGAGCATGGATTCACCAAGAATTATGTCTGACCAACCTGATTTCTATGATAAACTAACAGGCTTTGTGGATAGAGGGAGAATAGTGGATATGATATACCTTGACTTTAGCAAGGCTTTTGACACAGTATCCCACAATATTCTCATTAACAAGCTAATAACATACTGACTAAAGGAAAGGCCTGTAAAATGGATACAAAACTGGTTGGATCATTATGCTCAACAACTGGTCATCGGTGGTTCAATGTCCAGTTTCGAGGAGGTATTAAGTAGGATTCCCCAGGAGTTTGTCCCGAATCTGGTATTGTTTAACATTTTCATTAATGATTTGGATGATTCAGTGCATGTTTAGCAAATCTGTGGAAAACGTCAAGTTGGATGAGTTTGATAACAATCTTCAAATACATGATGAGCAATTATGAAGAGGATGGAAATAGACTACTCTTTGTAGTCATAGGGACAAGATTAGGAACAATGGCCACAAACTGCAGTCAAGGAAATTAAAATTGGGGATTAGGAAGAATTCTTGGGATGGTCAAGCACTGAAACAGGCTACCTAAAGAGGCTGTAGAATCTCCAACCTTGGAAGTTTTCAAAAGCAGGTTAGACAGACACTTGGCCGGGACAGTTTAGTTGGGGATTATCTTCCCTTGAGCAAAGGGCTGGATTAGATGACTAGATAACCTAATGAGATCTCTTCATTCCTATGATCCTAGATTCTTCATATAAATATTCTTCATGTAAATGTAAATACTACTGAATTGTAAAGTCTTGGACTATTGTCTGAACTCATTTTTAAGTATACTGCAGATTCAGTGCATTAAACCTTAGCATAGTTCAGTGAATTTAAGAGTATACAGTAATCACAGCCTTTCAAGCATGTAGCTAGCTGATCTACACTTCACAAATAAATAACCATCCATTATTTAAAATGCTTTATTCAAACTCTATCATATGCTTAAAACTATTTTAGATAAGTTGAACATACTCTTTCAATTTTACCTGTTAATCTTGTTTTTTAAATCCTCTGAAACTCCATTCTAGGAAAAGAAAATGTTTTCCTTAGAAGTAGGCATAAAATACTTAGAGGAAAAACTTCATTTGATAGTTTATTACAACTACTTTTAACTATTCTATTATTTTGCAATGCACCAGAAAAAACAAACATAACAAGAAAACCCCAAGAAACATAGTCTAACTATAAGAACAGTGGAACCATGTCATAACTGATGCCTTGAGAACCATGTGAAATTCCTGTGTGGGCAAAATTTAATTATCACATAGGAAAAAAAAATGCACTTCAACATGCTCCAGTATGTTCCAGCCTAAAGAAGTAAGATCTCAAAATCAGCTGTCAGCTTCATAAAATATATATTGATAAACTGTTTTGAAAGAAAAGCCTGAAGAACTCCATGAGGAAAGTAACATCTAAGAATGCTATCAATCTCACAGCACTTAAAAGCTCAAATACACATGTAACTCCCCTATGACAGCAATATTAACTCCAAAGGCAAAAATGAAGTACATTTCACAAGATCTCCAAGAAGAGAGGATACGTATAAAATCAGATTTCCTAAATAAGTTTTTCTTTCAGCAGTAATCAAGCCACACAGCCAAACATCTTGCGAATCCCAGAGGCCCTGAGCTGAGCCAACACTATCTCATCTTTTCATTGATTCAGTTTTTGTAATCTGAATTTCTCAAAGTACATTCAAGACTAGCCACACTACAGGTACAGATGTCTCTCTGAAACAGAAACAATACTTTAAATCAATTTTGGTCACTGGCTTTCATAAATTGTGTAGCTATGACTACAACAATTTGGTCTCCTTTACATTTCCATATCAAAATATATTTTAGCCAGTTCAAAGTAAGATGATGTTGCAAAAAGTTATTGAAATAGGTTTATTTATGGGACAAATAGATGATTAATGAGGAAAGGCTATCTATGCTTAGTGCTATTAAGGATTATACTACAAATAGTCTAAAGCTTTCATGGCTAAGGTGAAAGAAGTAAATCATATGAAAAACAGATCCTACACTGTCCATATAAGAAAATCTTATGTCACAATCACTTACTGGGCAGAATTAGACCATACTAGATAGCACATTTAGTAAATAATAGATGTAATAATTATAAATTTAACCATTTATATTTACAATTGTTATTTATAATCACAGATGTTTTATTTTAGCATATGTCAGTTTTAATTTATTGCATAGAATTCACTGATTATTACAGCAGTCACCTGAAAACTGCTTGAGTGAAAACATTGCAATTTGAAGTGCTATTTGTAGTGAAGGTTTATGTTTCCATTTCCAAGGAAATTCTTGCAGAAACATAAAAACTAAGGTTAGAGGGTTTTTTTTTTCTTGAATGGATCATTTAATACATCTTATGTTCACTCGGAAGCCCTTATTTCTGTATAAGTGGAGAAGGAAAGGTCGCCAATAGCCCGAAGGCAATGGCACAGTAGCAGCTGGGCCTTAGAACTGGTACTTGTTAAATTTCAGCCAATAACTAGCAGATGAAATTAACGAATGCCAGTTTAAAAGAAAAATCTGTAGCATTTTTAGACTACATAAGATAAATTCATTAAAGTATATATGCATCACATTTCTGAAGCAAATTTCTGTTCTTTACCATAGAAGGGGTTTTTTTAATGCTTTTATCTTTTTAATGTAGAAAGATACACGTTTACTCATTTCAGGTGAGGTGATTTAATCTGAGTTTGGTGGAGCACACAAAAGCAGTACTTGGAATAATCATTTCCTGTGATTAGTTATTGAAAATGTAATGCAGAATTATATTAGCTATTTGATCAACAATTTTGTAGACTCACTTTCTACATGGTAGTTGCATTTCTCTAAAAGTGAAGAGGATAGAAACATCTCCCAATTAATTGTGTTCAATTTTTAAATTTCGTATTGCTTGTACCTGTTCTTGTGATTGGCATAACTGAAAAATAAAGATGGCATAACTGAAAGTAAAGATAGCATAACAGAAAGTAAAAATGAAGAATACAAAACTACCTCAAAGCAGATACAAAAAGGAGTATAATTGCCCCAGTGTTTTCTAACATCCACAGTGCCTCCAATCCTGCTGCACTTTTCCATTTCAGAACTAAACAACTGACTTTTTATGGATTAAACCTCCTTTCCCACACAAAACATTCTTTGAAATCCTCAAACAATTGCAACCCATACTAGAAGAAGACCCATTTATTACAGAGATCTTTCCAGAAACCCCATCCTAGCCTTCAAACAAGTATCGAACCTCACTAACCTCATCACCAGAAGCAAACTCCCTATGACCCAAACTACACCAAACGAATCCAGATCATGCCAGGACAAGAAATGCAAACCTGCCAACACATCAGCACCACCCCCACTATAACTACACCCCATAACAGAACTATCACCATTCCTGGATCTTACAACTACGCCTCCAGAAATGTTATACGTCTCATCCAGTGTACCAAATGCCCCAAGGGAAAATATGTTGAAGAAACCAAAAAACAACCGTGTGCCAGAATGAATGCATACCGAGAAGCTACCAAAGACAAGAATACCCAACTCCCTGTGGGTGCACAGTTCTCACAGGACAATCACAACCTCTTCGATCTCCCAGGTCTAATCCTCAATGGGAATTTACAAAACACCTTCCATAGACGAGCCTATGAACTTCACTTCATAAATCTACTGGATATAAAACAAAATCACAGACTCAATATAGACTTTGGTTTTATGACACATTACAACCTGCCTGAGATCTGATTCACCAGGTACCTGACTCACCTGACCTCTTACATTTTTCTTTTCCCCACCTTTTCTCTTCTCTCCTCCCATCCCACACTTCTCTTCCCTTTGTCTCTCTGATTTCCTACTATTTCCTTCTTCATTGAGAGCCTCTTTCTTACCCTGTATTATTTCCTCTATAATATTTCCCTTTGGCCTTTCTTTTCCCCTGCTTTCTTCCTCCTCTCTCCCATGTTTCACTTTTTGTTTCTCCTTTTTACCTATTTATATTTTCACTACATCCTCTCACACTTTGAACTTCTCTCAGTCCTGTTTTCCTGATCTCCTACTATTTTCCTTTTCACTGACAGCCTTTTTTCTACCTTGTAGTCTATCACTGTTATGCCTCCTTTCGGCCTTTTTTTTCTTTTCCCTTGCTCTCTTCCCCTTCCCCTCCCCCTTTACTTTAGTTCCCTGCTTTACCTTTTGTCTTTCTAATTTCTACCTATTTACATCTTTACTGACATCCTGCCATACTTTTAGCTCGTCTCACTTCTTAGAACAGCAGAGACTCCCTATGCCTGAAGAAGGGTGACTGAATCCAAAAGCTTGCCAAGAATGATTCCCCAACTACTCAATTGGTCTAAGAAAAGATATCACATCTACTCTAAGAACCTTGCATGCCAATGCAAACTGCAGGCATTTGAACAGGGCACAAAATTCACACATGAACAGCAAATCCACCAAAAGAAATGAATGAAAAAAGACAGCCTTCCCATGCCCACTGTTTCAACATATGGACTAAAACAGCAGCCACAACCTTTTCCAGTCTTCCTTTATGCAGTGACCAGCCAATGCTAAAGAACTGATTTTGTAATCCTTCTGGGCCATCTCTCACTCAATCTATTTGGAATCAAAACATGCAGTTCCTTCAAATTATGCAGGGTTCTCTATCAGTATCTCCATAAACCTATCATATTCCATAAACTCAGTAAAGGGATTGGTGTAATTAATGTGCACTTGGATTAATTTCACACTGTATTCCTAAACTATCATATTGAGCAAGGCTATAAAGTCTAAGGTTGGAGAGGGTACATCCTGCAGTCTCTGCTCAGGAAAGAATGCTTAAAATCTATCCTACTTATTTATATGGACTTTATTTGTGAAGTTGGCTTAGGCTTGATTTTAGTTTTTGATTTGGTTTGTTTTATTCATGACTAAATTAAGTGTTAGTATTTTTCTAGCATTGATTTTTTAAAAAAATACTACTTCCTGCATGTTTTATATATATTATGGGCTTTAAAATATTAAAATTTAGCTGGTATGGTAACAGCTAGTTTATTCAGTGATAAAATAGAATAGGACCTAGGAAATGGAATGCCCTTCATTAATGAAATTTCTCTGACATTAGCTACACTTGCTGTTTTATTGGTCTCAATGACAGTCCAACCTGTAGGCTGTGGCCTATTAGTACTGCTGCAATATTATATAATACATATATTTAGTCTATTCCCAAACTTTTTCTTATTGCATACCCCCTTCCAGATTTATCAGCCGCCAGCATGCCCCTACCAGCATACACTTTATATTTTAACCCTTTAAATGCCAATTATTAAAATTAAATCCATCATTTCACAATTTCTCCCACATGCCACCCAGATATGTCTTGCATACCCACAAGGATATGCATACCACAGTTTGGGAACTCCTGATCTATTATGTCTAGAAGACAAACTAACTAAACTTTAAAAATATTAAAAAATTCTGTTCTCAATACCTAGGGCCATTTAATGAAAACAATTATAATATTCATTTCTACTTTCTTTGCAGACAAAACAATAACATTTGTTTTCTGAAACAGTCATAGATCTGAAAAGCACATAGGACATATCCCTGACAGAGCACTGCTGTCCATGAGCTCCTGGGGCTCCAGCCCCACCACATGTGGACCCTCCTGGCAAATAGGAACTGGTGACTGCACATCATCCAGGGCATCTGGGATGATGATCAATGGCTGAACTCATTACAGATGATCCACCTTCCAGGAGCTCATCGACCAGCTCTGCCTGCATCTGGAGTGGCAGACCACCAGCATGCAGCTGGCCCTCCCTCAGGAGACCTGGCTGGCCATCACCATGCTCAAGCTGGCCACACCTACCAGCCTGTGTTATGTCAGCCATGCCTTCAGCATGGGCAAGGCCCATAGGAGGCCATCCTGGAGGTCTGAAGTGCCCTCCAGGATATGCTGGGGCACACATTGCTCCGGTTCCATGATCAGCTAGAGATGGTGGCAGGTTTCCACTCCCTGAGCTGTCCCCAGTGCATCAGGGCCCTGGACAGGACTCACATCCCTATTACCTCCCCACCATGCAGTGACCACCTGTACTACAGCTGGTGGGGCTTTCATTCCATTGTGCTGCAGGGTGTCATTGACCACTGGGGTGCCTTCACCACTGTCAACACCAGCTGGACTGGCAGCACCAATGATGCCTGCATCTGCTAGAACTCTGCCCTACAGGACAAGACAGTAGGAGCTTTGTGCTGGGGTACCAGACCTCTAGCTGGGTGAGGTGACAGTCCTGCCCCTCATCAAGAAACACACCTACTTGCTCCTTCCCAGCTCATGTGGTCCTACACTGGTCAGCTGGACTCCCACCAAGCACCTTTCAACTAGTGCCTGGGCCAGTCTCACAGGCTAGTGGAGTGCAACTCTGGCCACCTGAAGAGACGCTGATACACCTTCATGCCCACCTCAAGGTTGTGGAGGCCAATACCCCCCAGGTCATCATCATAGCCTATGTGCTGTATAACATCTGCAAGGCCCAGGAGGATCTCTTCTGTGAGACCTGGGCACAGGAGGTGCAGCAGGAAAAGAATACCTGACACTGGCAGTGCCAGCTGTGGTGGCAGCAACAGTAACAGCACCCCCTCACCCCAACCAAAGTCACGTGCGAGCTACACACCCAAGAGTGGGGGCCAGGGAAATGGCTACAAGAGGTACTAGCAGACAACCTCCTCCTGAACCCCATGCTGTAGGCCACAAACCCCAGCCACACTGTGCACCCCAGCACTAAGCTCACTGTGGACAGTTTTCTGCAAAGCACTTTATTCCCCTCCACAAAACACAGACCCCAACCCACCCACCCTACCAAACAGCAAAGACCCTCCTCCCCGAACAACAGCCCCCATCCCATCCTCCCTCCCAAACAACAGAGCCTCACCACCAACCACCCCATCCATCACCAATAAAGCACTCTCTTCCCTGTGCACAATGTACATTGTGCACTGTGTGCCCTCCCAAGGTGAGGGACAGTGGGGTAGGGTTCCTACAGGGCAGAGCCCAGGGACAGACACCCAGCACCTTGGCCTCTGGCTACAGTGCTCTGGGTGTGAGTGTCACAGCAAAGCCAGTGGGAGAGGCCTCACCTGGGGGTGAGGGCGGCCACTGTTTTGCCAGCATAGCTGGTTCCCCCTCCTGCAGCCTGGGGCAAGGGCCAGCACGGCCTGCATACAGTGCTGGCCCAACTGTGGGCCACTGTGTTCAGGTGCTGCATGGAGCCGGGGCACGTGTTCCCAGGTGTGAAGGCCAGCTGGCAGGGGACCTGGGGCAGATGCCCGAGCAGGGGGACCTAACTGCTGTGGGCTTGCAGATGGGCAGTAGGCCAGGGAGCAGGAGGGGCTAGGGCCCAGGGTTGGGCAACGTGTGGGATAAAGGAGACCACCAAGGCCACAATGCTGTCCAACGCTTAGCAGTCCTCTTCCATGGCTGCCACTCCTGGGCCTCCAGCATCCTCTCAAGAAGGTCAATGTGCCTCTCCTTGAGGGCAAGAAGCCTCTCCCAAAATGCCTGGTTCTCCCAGGCCCTCTCTTGGGCTCTCTCCAGCTTGTGCACAACCCTCTCTCACTCACTCACAAGGTCCTCTGTGCACCAAACCCATCAGCTGCTCCTCCGCCACAGTGATGAGCTGGTCTAGCAGCCAGGTCCAGACCCAGGTCCACCGCTGCAATAGCCAGCACATGCAGAGGGCCCTGGCTGAGGCTGGCAGTGACCCTGAAGACACATCCCTATGCACAGCTGGTGAAAACTCTTCTGAATCATCTCCTTCCACTTGCTGTTCATCTCCTACCAGAATTTCAGGGTGGGTTTAGGAATTAAAAGGTACAACTGACATGATCTTCACTGTTCACTAGCTGCACAAAAAATGCTGGAAACAACATAAATGTCTCTACATGGCCTTTCTTGACCTCATGAAAGCCTTCAACTCTGTCAGCTGAGAAGCACAGTGGAAGAACCTTCTGAAATACAGCTGCCCACCAACATTTGTCACCATTTTCTTCCTGCTTCATGACAGTATGAAAGCAGTGGTTCTCAGTAATGGATCTATCACAGATCCCTTTGGGGTTAAGGTGGAAGTTAAGCAAGGCTGTCTCATCACTCCAACACACTTCTCAAAATTCCTTACAGTGATGCTACATCTGACCACCAACAAGCTTCCAGTCAGAGTGGTGTATCAGCGTCTCTTCAGGTGGCCAGAGTTGCACTCCACTAGCCTGTGAGGCTGGCCCAGGCACTGTTTAACCTCAGCTAACTCCAAGCCAAAATTGAGGCCACCCTGACCTCAATCATGAAGCTCCAGTTTGCTAATTATGCTGTACTGTGCGCTCACTTAGAAACAGACATTCGGGCAATCATCAATGTCTTTACCTAGACATACAAGAATTTTGGACTGATGCTTAATGTTAAGAGGACTAAGGTCTTTCATCAACAAGGTCTTAATGAGCAGTTCCCAGCTCTGTTAATTCAGATTCACAGTGAGACTCTGGAGAATGTTGAGTATTTCCCATACCTCAGAAGCCATCTATTACAGAAGGCTGATAGCAACAAAGAAATCAATCACCTCAAAAGTGCAAATATAATTTTTGGATGTGTGAGAAAACTGGTGTTTGAAGATTGTGACATTGGATCTGAAACTAAACTCTTAGTTTATCAAGCAGCTGTGATCCCTACCTTACTGTATGGAGCTGAAACATGGACAACATGCAGGAGACACCTCAAATCACTAGAGAAATACCATCAACACTGCCTGTGGAAGATCCTTTGAATCCAGTGGGTAAACAGATGCACTAACAGTTAGCATCCTCTCACAAGAAAACACTATGAGCATCAAAGCAGTAATCATCCAACATCAACTTTGCTAGGCTGGTCATGTCATCTGGATGTCCAACTCCAGACTCCTGAAGCAAATGTTATTCTCTCAGGTCAGTCAAGGTGTACACTCAAGAGGAAAGCAGAGAAAGCACTTCAAGGACATCTTCAAGGCCAACGTGAAAAAATGCAATATCAATATTAACTCATGGGAGACTATCACCCAGGACCACCTGGAATACAGGAAGAGTCTGCTGCAAGAATCTCAGTACTTTGAAACCTTACAATGACAAAAGGAAACGGAAAAATGGGAGTGGCAGAACCTAGAACCACCCACCCAACATGGAGACATGCCCAAGCTGCAACAGTCTGTCAATCCCATATAGGCCTTGGCAGTCATCTCTGGACCCACAGATAAGACAATCATAGAGCACAATCACCCTTGCTTGTGTGTGATTGCCAATGATGATGAGTAATGGGCAATTCAGCATGGGACTTTTGACTAAAGAGCCAGGACAGTGCTGAGAACGTTGGAGGAAGGAGAGAGAAGGTCTAACAATGAAAGAAGCAGGGAAAGTTTGCATAGAGAAATGTTAGGCCACTTCAGAATGGGGAAAAAAATGCCTGCAGTAGGGAGTGAAGCCAGGGAGGAAGTTTAATATTTGTCATCCTTGAATTAGAGAAGTCCAAGTCAACACTCTGAAATAATTCCTGAATTACCATTCTTATCTTCAATTAAAACAAGTCAATGCCATGACCCACAATGTGCAAAACGTATCTCTAAAAATTAAGTGGTACTGACTTAAGGAAAGGGGATGGGGGAACATACTCCTCCTTATACACACACACACACACACACACACACACACACAAATACTTCGCAGCCACTCATCACATAAAAAACTTTTTTTTAACTCTGTAAAACTTAAAACTAAAACTACATTCCTGAACTAAAACTGCCTGCCAAATCCAAATTGATTTAATTCACACAACTTAACATCACGTTACAAATCTCTGAAAGTAGTATTTCTGCTCACAAAAATTAAGGAAACCCTGAGAGACTTTTTATGGGCTAGAGGCATCATTATTATCAAACTTCAGTTATTACAGCTCAACTAATGGTAAGAATTCCTCAGAGGAATGTTATGCTCACCTACTTAATGATGATAAACATCCTGGCCCAGATTCTCTTTTCCAGCTAAGCTGCACTTCAGTCAGGACTGGGAGAGAGATGCAGAAATAGATTTATGACATTACGGCCCCTGTTACAATTTAGAACTCTCTCACTTTGGTCTGTTTTGGCAGCATATTACAGAGGTAATATGACCACACTTCTTTGTCCCTTTGCCACACCATTTAGATTGGAATTAGAGCTGAGAAGAAGGTGGCATAAAGGGAATGTTGGGAATGCCCCTCCACTGGTTAATCACAAGAGAAGTTTGGCCTGACATTTGCATCTTTTGAAAAGCACATGCACAACTTTGTCAGAACTTCCTGGATTTGGAAATTGATTATAATTGGTATCGGCACAATATGTATGCAAAAGGTATCTATCTTCATGATCGCATAAATATAGGACAAAAATTAACAGATTTAATTGGACTAATCATTTCTTATTTCTAGTATATATTGTCAGAGAAGTGTTCATTTTCTGTAAAATGTCTTGCTCCAGTGTTAATCAGAAGCTTAGGAATAATTGGATTGGTATATTAAATCAATAATGCTCTTTAAATAAATCTCCTAATTAGCACACATTGCACATTTATCTACAAACTTCCATGTGACACACTTCCCAAATTTGCTGTTTCTAGATAATGTCTAGGACTACTTCTTATAGCACAAAGCAGGTGAGAAGCCAACATCTCCAGGCCTCTAAGAGGGAAGTTCTTGTAGTATATGCTTGGAACAGCAGTTCCAATGCACCCTCCATTCTGACCCTAACCCAAGAGCCAAGAAAAATGGGACATGGTTGGCAAGCAGCCTCTGCATCCGTCTGATCTGCACCAGCCAAGAGCTCGTTAGAGCCACAACATACCTACATAAAAGGCAGGAGGCAGGTGGAAAGGACCAGAATCTTCATTTACAGCACTTTGAAAATATTATGAAATTATAAATTTTTATAAAGGAAAAAATAAAGGAACTAAGGGGAGGGAGTAAAAGGAGGAGAAAGAAAGCAGGAGAGAAAGAGTGAGAGATACAAAAGAGCTAAAAGCCTGTTGGTCAAGACATTTGACTCAGATGTTGGTGATACAAATGCAAGTCAGTGATGTTCCCGATTTGAAGCATCTGCATGACCAGACAAATATGTTATCTGCAACTCTCTCCCTCCCTTGTTTTGATTAGAAATTCCGTCATGAACCTGAGAAATCCGTCCTAACAAAAAGTCAATCAAAACTAGTATGTTTGCATGAAAAGTTTTGGCTTAGATAAATACACATTGTCTTACCAAAAATAATTGTTGAAACTGTCTCAAAGCTCTCATCCTGACAAGTTTGTTTGTTTCTTAGCACACCATTGGAATATATATGCCATATTGTGTAAGTATTTCTATTTTACCTTCAAACTTTGTTTCAATGTGTTAAAAAATTTACAAGAACACTTCATGTTGCTTTGAAATTATGATACTATTTTAAGGAACATTATGCTAGACTGAAATAGAACAGTGATTTCTAACTAGCACAGTGAGACATCACCATGTGTTGGTCAAGCAGTTGCTTCATACAAATATAAAATATTCAGATAACAAGAAACCTCAAGCTATATTTGATTTATACAGTACTGCTTAATTTGATATTACACAGAAGACACATTGTACAATCATATTTGAGTTGGTCCCCCAGTTGGCCCAAAGGGTGTCTGTACTCATTCGTATTCAGCATGATACATAAATCCAATGTGTTGTTTTCAAACATATTGCTAGAATTTTCAAACCTCTTTCCTCAGTTACTGTATAATCACTCTAACCAGACAAAGTTCACTTTTATACCAAGAGTGACTACAGTGGGGAGGACCTGGATATTACAATCATGAAAGCCATGGTCTACACCCCAGTTCTAGCTGTAACCTGGTCTGTCACTTTACTTCCTTCTGTGTCTGCTTACCCTCCAACCCCCTATCTCTTTGACCCTTATATTGTGAACTCTTTGGGGCAGTGACTCTCTTTTATTATTTTTGAAATACTTAATACTCCAGTCTAAGGTGGGATTACTGGGTACTTTTGTAACACAAATAAAACCACACCACAGCCCAGAGGTAAAAGCTCAGCCTTACATACCACGCAAATCCTATTCTGTGAGATGGTTTCTCACTCTCTCTGCCAGAGTGGATAGGACTGTAATCTGGATACTTAGTTTGTGAGGAAAAAAACTCCTCAGCAAGCATCCGTTCACCCCTGGGGAAGCTATAGACAGCAGTAATGGGAGAAAGTTCCCATGGATCCAGACCCATCAGAAGGGGTAAGCAAACCAAGAGTAAATGTTGGCTCATTCCCCAAATCAAATCAAATACAGGCATACCTCGTTTTATTGCGCTTAGCTTTATTGCGCTTCGCAGATATTGCGTTTTTTACAAATTGAAGGTTGGTGGCAACCCTGCGTCGAGCAAGTCTATCAGCGCCATTTTTCTATCCATTAGCATTTTTTTAGCAATAAAGTATTTTTTAATTAAGGTATGTACATTGTTTTTTTACACATAATGCTATTGCACACTTAATAGACTACAGTATAGTGTAAACATAACTTTTATATGCACTGGGAAACCAAAAAATTCGTGTGACTTGCTTTATTGCGATATTCGCTTTATTGCGGTGGTCTAGAACCGAACCCGCAATATCTCTGAGGTATGCCTGTAACTATTAATCAAAGCTAGGGCTCCTAGCTAGACTAGAACCCAGGAGTCCCTAAATTGGGAGTGCCATGTTCAGGGAATGCTGGATGCTCCCCTATCTTGGAAAGGATGCATATAATAGTAGCAGCAGCAGCAGCAACAACCTGTTTTCTCATAGAATGGCTTGAAAGTTATACCCTACTCAGAATTCTTCTATAGCCAGGAATTCTGATGTCTTCCAAAAGTTTTCCCTCTGAACTGGAACAAAGCTAGACATCTCAGAATTGGCCTTGGATGTAACATGACAACAACCTGACATTTTGGAGGGGGGAAAGGGAATCTAAAAATTTCCATTTGAAATTAAATTAAATGAGGCAACTGGCTGCTTCCAGTGTCATTCGCAGGGTACTCTGACTCCAGGGAATTCCTCAAGGCTGTTCCCAAGAAGCAGAGGCAGCGAAGGAGTTTCCCTGGCATAAAGCCTTGAGATTTACAGAAGAGACCAGGCTCCTGGGTGCGTGGCAGGAAGCTCCATGAAGACTTTCTTAAGCTGGGGCTCCAAGGACTTCTAGGCTTCCTGCTGTGGAGCTGGGACTCTAGACCCTTTTGGGTCTAGTCCTTGCTACACCCAGGTTTTTCTGACATTAGCAACAGAGTGTGTGAACACCCTGGAGTCCTCAGCTCTGAAACAGTTAGCACTGTGAGGCTGTCCAGCAACCCCAGCCTGGGAAAGACAGGTCAACCTTGCTTGCAAGCTGGTTCCTCTCAGAAAATCATCTGATTGATAGTGCTCCCCTGGGAGCCTGCCTGCATGTTACTGGAAGTAAACATACAATGTAACTAAGGGCCTTATTACACAGTAATTTTCTGTGGGTCCTGGAGCTCTTAACCCCTCAACTGTCCCCACATTAACACTATCAAGAGGTTTGAAGCACTCATTATGAGGCTCAAAGTTATACCACTCCAGGGCAGGATTATCTCTGATCTGCACTACCCAGCTTCTCACAGATGTGCCACCCATGCTGAAATCCTCCAGTATCCCAGGATCTTTCACACCTCTGCTTGTAAAGCAGGGATACAAGCCTGTCCTGGTTCACCATCCCTATAGTAGCAATTTGCCGCTACAGCTCCTCTCCCTGCTGCTGTTCCCCAGACCTTTAGAGCAATGGCTTTCAACTTTTTTTTCATTTGTAGACCCCTTTGAAATTTTCAAATGGAGGTGCAGGCCCCTCTGAATTGTAAGCGTGGGTATTCACATACTTTTGATTGATCACAGTCATCTTTTGTGGACCCTATAGACCCCCAGGCATCCGTAGACCACAAGCTGAAAAACACTGCTGTAGTGGCAAGTCACAGCCATGCAGGTGGGGGGCACCCAGAGAAGATTTCTAAACTAAGAGCCTGACTGCTCCAAATTCCAAGCTAGCCCTAACCTGGATCAACACACATGTGGCTCACAGCACAAGGGATCACAAGGCACTTCCTGGGAGTAAGGGAACATACACTTTAATGCACATTAGTCTACTTTAATGTGCATTAAAACATCACCAAAAAAACCACATTCTTTCGCTAATGCACATTTTTGTAGTGCTTCACAATGGAGAGTGCCTATACATGTGCAGCAAGGCTGCTCTGATGTGCTGTAATTACTGTGGTAATTACTGTGGGGCATTTATACATGTTTGCCCAGCAGCACCGGGCAGTTCTGAATTCACCTGGAGCTGTGACGTATCCATTCATATACGTAAATGGTGAAATGTGCGTTAGCGCTGAGGAAATGGCGGTGATGTGTGTTTGAACTAAAACACTTTGAAGGTGTTTTAGTTCAAAAGTGCGCCACCGCCATTTTCTCACTGCTCGTGTGCATTTTGCCATTTGTGCAAACACACGCGACGCATCGCCGGGCACCTCAGCTCATGCGGGATCTCAGAACAGACAAATGCATGTGTATAAATAACCATTGGTGCCAGTGCTGTAGCAATGAAGGTTGGCGCCTGGGGCAAAGTCCGCAGCAGCAGCCTGCCCTTGTCCGGTGGACACACACCCCATCATGCTTGCCTGGGAGTGCACACCTCCCCCTGTCCCTGTGCCCCCTCAAAGAAACAGCTTGCAGCTCCATCCCCCAAGGGGCCGTTGGTGCCCCTTCACTTCGGCAGTCGCCCTGCTCTTGCTACAGCACCGACTGGCACTAGATCTTATCTGCACGAACAAATGTGTAGGTGTGCCCCGAAAGGCCGCACATCTGAGACCCGTGCCTGGCCAGGCAAGTCAGCAAGGGTGCTGGCATGGGTCTGCCAGCCTCTCCTGGCACCACTCCACTACTGCCACCCAGGCGCTCTGTGCTCCGGCTGGCCAGGGCACGGCCACACAAAGGGACCGGCTGTGTCAGCCCATTTTGCTGCCATCCCCATCCCCTCCGAGCCCCGTGCCACAGCCGCTCCCGCGCCCTCCCCTGGTTAGTCTCCCCCATCCCAGCCGGGTCTCCCCATCGCAACCTGAGCGCAAGGCAGGAGAAGGTGTCCCGGGCCCCCTCCCAGCTTACCTCAGGGCTGGAGAAGAGGCACTCGGCGGCGCGAGGGGTCCTGCCGGCGCCCCCGGAGCGAGCCCGCGGCGCGGGGGCGGCACAGCTGCTCGCGCCCCTCCCCGGCCCCTGCCTCGCCCCTCCTCGCCGGGCTGCTCCGAGTTGCCTCCCGTGGCTGCCAGGGGAGGCAGAAAGCAGCGGTGGGAAGGGCGGGGAGGGAGGAGCTGTGGATGGAGACAGATTGCCGGCAGTTTAATCACTCTGCCTGCTCCGCCCGAGCTGCAGGACACGGGCCCTGAAACGCCCGCCGGGCTGCTCCGTGGGCGCGGGGCCTGGCAGCGCCAGGC
>NW_017728906.1:97406569-97417709 GCF_001723895.1 Crocodylus porosus
ACACCCCCACCCCCAGACAGATGAACAAACCCACGCGCACGCACTTGCTCTGCTTTCCCTTTATCCAAACTTGCAAGGCAAGTCAGTAAGGTTTTTTTCCCCCAAACTTCCTTCTCTGGTATTTTCCTCTCCCATAAACTGCTTGAAGGGGCGAAAAGGAGAGGGAGAGAGGAAAAAATGTTCAGATTAGAGTTGTCTGGTTGCTATTCCGTACAACAAAGAGCTGGCTGAATCCCTGCTGGTAGATAATGCCAAACAATAGAGAAGCACCGGGAATGTCACATTTGTCACCCAGTGAGATGGAGTAAAAAATAAAGTCACTTCTTAAAAGATACACAGTTACGAAAAAATAGCAGAGTGGGTACATCTCTTTCCACCCACATACTACAAGTAGCATGCTGATGCCTACTGCCTTACTGGCACATTTGCTGGCAGACTACGCAGAAATCTTGGGGGGGAAAAGCCATCAACAAAAAACTCTGTTTACAAGCATGACAAGTGGCTAAGGTGGCTTTTGGCAGATAGTGACCATCTCTTTGTAGTTCACTTGACTTTTCGAAGGCATTTCTTGATTTTTACTGTACCTTGGCTAGACTGCCTTATTGGTCAGAGTCAGTTGAAATCATGGATTTATCTTAATTGCTCATGTTACTTAGATTTTCTAGGAGGAGCTTGCATTCTAAGCATAGACCTCATGGGTTCTCCAGGCCAGTGACTTCATAAACTTTGGCATATTACCATTTAATATATTAGTAGCAACCCCGGCTCAGATAGAAAACATGACAGCTATTAATGTGATCCTTAACATATGTGACAGCCCACTTCACTTTATTCACAGGAGCACTGTTAAAAGTCCATGAGACAAATGCGTGCAAATTTAAGGAAAGAGGAATGTCTGTGGAAGTTCAAAGACTTTATAAAAGTCTAAAATAAGCATTAATTAATTTAATGGATGTTTCTACTTTTTTGTAAGCAGAAGAGCAATACAGTCCTAGCCTCATTACATTTTTTCATATGCATGTAGAACTGTTTTACTTCACCTCTTGTTTTGGAAACTACACATTATTGTGAGGATGTACAGTTCGATTGTGTTGAATTTGATATCAGTACTCATGGATACTGGTATTTTATTATAGTTCTATTAGAAATTCAAAGTATTACATAACCTCTGCATGGGTCTCAAAGTGGTCTACAGGTGTTTATATCATTTAAACTTCTGTGGCATATATCCATTCTAGTCAAAGGGAAACTGCTGTTCATCAGGACATAACCAATTAACTTTAAACTAGCTAACATGAGTAACAATATCAGTCAATGTAAGCTTTCATAGAATGAAGTTCAGCACAGGCTGCAAAACTTAAAAAGTGGAGATGGTTGTTTCCTCCTGAGCTCCATGCTGCTGTAGATGCACTACAATGAGTATCCAGTTTAGAGCTAGCTTGAAGATGCTTCCTGAAGCTCCAGTCACATCTTTGACTTCCATACAGACCTATCACATGAATTCAGTGTTAATATTATACCCATTTTATAAATGAGCAAAATGGTGGAACAAAAGAAATTGAATCATAGGTCCACAAAGGACTCAGGTGCCATGACACTCGCAAAGCTAAACTTTTAGGCACCCAGCTACCACAGCAGATTCTGCAGCTCCCATACACATGGACAAGATTTATTTCTCTTAGCAGTGGGACTCAGTCTACTGCCACTATGATGTAAACATACCCTAAGATAGGTGCCTAAGATCCCAATGCAATGCATGTGCAGAGGTAATTGCATCCAGATGGGAGACAGGAAAGTCAGCATGCTGAACAGGCCTAAGCTAGAAGTATGAAATACTGAGGAGAGAAGTGTTTTATAAATTCTGTCCCTCTCCAGGGTTTTGGTGCTTTATGCTAGAGGGAGATGTCACCCTCTGTGCAAGATTCTCAGTGCAGAATGCTCTCCCGTGTCTAATCTCTTTCTTTCAAGTCCATGCAGTCATTTCTTTCCAGTAGTGTAACCAAAGATGGACAGCCAGGGTTCCAATCCCAGACACCAATTTGAAGGGTGTGCAAGAACTGGTGGTTGCTACTGCTGCTGTATCCCAGTTGCCACTGGACACAGAAATTTCTTGCTACACCTCTGCTCCCTTTTTTCCAGAACACAAGTGATAAGCATGGGCTGCTGCCATTGCTCACCTTATGAAACAGATCAGTGGTAATCTTGAGACAGCAGCAGTAATCAGTGTGTCACCCTTTTCTGTGCCCAGAGACCTGAGGGGGAGGGTAACATGGGAAGAAAGGAGAGTGCCACTGAGCACAGGGGGGGAAAGGAGGGGGCTGCTGAGACCAAAACAATTTTGACCTGCTTTAGGGACTTTAAAGAAATCCCCAGCTACTTCTACCATGGTACTTGGACTCTGTAGGGAACCCAGGTGTCCAGATCTGTGGGGACTTAGAACCACCAAGCTACGCTGTGAAAAGGGGAGTGGATAGTGCCACTGTACCCTGTCTAGATCTGCCCTTAAGCATGCATGCTGCAGATTGGCCAACCCTGCTATAAACACTAAGTTAGACAACAATTATTTCCTTCTCACTGGCTGAATAACTATTCATGTAATACAAAATGAGATATATCTTTGTATGTAATGTGAATTTTTACTTCACTTCCAGCAAGCAGGTGAAAATGAAATAAAGTCCTAACACAGATAAGAACTTAAATAGAATTATACTCAGTAGGTGGACAATATTCCATTATAGTGGCAATATTATTCCTGTTCCTAAAGCTGATACTTTCAACTCATAATACAAATGGCCAATTTGTCAGTGGCCATAACATCTAGAATTTTTGCAGATATCAAATTGTGCATCATTGAACATTTTCTAAAATCAGAACACGCTTTGTCTTTTGCAACCCTACCAGATAGCAGACAATGAAAGAAGATAACCTAAACCTAAAATATAACTCTGAGATTGGCAATGTCAAGTGTAGAAATACATTTCTTCAATATGATTGCTAAATAGTTATCAATTTGGGATAAAACATTTGTAACAGTGAACTGGGATTATTCAGTCTTTTTAACTTCATGCATTCTCATTGGACTCCAGTATAAACACAGTTCAGAGTTAGTATTCCTAATTAATGTGCAAAATACAATGGATACTACTGCAAATGTATACCTACTATATTATTAACAGTTATGAATCTAAACTATTATCTTGCTTAGGACCTTCCTATACAGAGACACACAGGAATTCTCCTGGCTTGTCACCTGGAGTATGCCAATTACACACAAGCTCAGAAGATAGAACTGTGAAATTTAAGGAAGTCAACAGTGATGGAAAATAACATTTTTCAGTAACATATGTTCTGCAGGAGGAATGAAGTTTCAGTTGCATACAGTTGGTATAAATGGCATTATATTGCTGCTGAGGCTCAGAGACTGCTACTTTGATAGTAAGATGATTTCCTTTTCCCCTTCAACCTTCGTGGTTATTTCCAGTCCCTACTTATATGTCCAAATGAGTGAACATTTTAAAGAAAGGTGGCATTAGGTATCATCTCTTGATATTTTTTATTACCAAGTGAGTGGTTCTCATTATAAAGACTCTCCTCACTGGGAGTCACTGGGTATGTCTACATGTTCATTGATGTGCCATAGTTACTATGCATTAAGTTTAGTACTTGGATAACCAATGCACTAAACCAACTGATACTAAATCAATGCACAGTAACACGTACTGCTGAGCAGTAGCACCAGCACACAGGTTGTTAGTGATGTTTACTGTGCAGCAGCCAAATGCTACTGCACAGTAGCATATTAGCATAGTTTTTGCCCAGCATGTTACTGCACAGCGTTATAAGCAGGGATCCTGGTTTTTTTAATTAAAAAAAATCCCCAATTTTCAGATTAAAAAAAAGTAACCCAAAATCCACATTTTTCTGTGATTAAAACAGAACACCACTATATATATGTATCCACTATATATATGTAATCATGGAAAAATGTGGATTTGGGGTTCATAGATTTCATAGACACTAGGGCTGGAAGGGACCTTGGAAGATCACTGAGTCTAGCACCCTGCCCCAGGAGCAGGAATTCAGCAGGGGTCATAGGATCCCTGCAAGATAAACATCCAAATTTCTCTTAAAGGCTTTCAAAGTAGGTGCTTGAACCACCTCCAGCAGCAGTCTATTCCAAACCTTGGGGGCTCGTACAGTAAAGAAGTTCTTCCTTATGTCCAGCCTTAAATGGTCATGAAGGAGTTTCTGACCATTTGACCTTGTCATCCCCTGGGGCACTCTGGTGAACAGACGTTTCCCCAGATCCTGGTGAACATCCCTGATAAACTTATAGGTGGCCATCGGATCACCCCGAGCCTGTGTTTTCCAGGCTGAAGAGTCCCATAGCTCTCAGCCTCTTATCATAAGGTCTGCTTTCCTGACCTCTGATCATGCATGTGGCTCTCCTCTGAACTCTCTCAAGCTTCTCCACATCCTTTTTGAATTGTGGAGCCCAAAACTGGATGCAGTACTCCAGTTGCAGGCTGACCAAGGCCAAATACAACAGAAGAATGAGGTCCTGGGATTTGCTTGAGAAGTATCTATGGATACAAGCTAGTGTTCTGCTTGCTTTCCTTGCTGCAGCATCATATTGAAGGCTCATGTTCATCTTGCGGTCAATCATTACCCCCAAGTCCTTTTCATCCATAGTGCTAGCCAGCGTAACACTGCCAAGCCTGTAAGCACGCTGCGGGTTTTTTTTCCCGAGGTGGAGAACCTATGGATTTTTCAGTGTTAAAGATCATCAGGTTCTTGTCTGCTCATTTGCTGAGCCTGTCAAGGTCAGCCTGGATCACCCTCCTGTCGTCAGGTGTGGATGCTTTACCCCAAAGTTTGGTGTCATTGGCGAACTTGGCCAGTCTGCTTCTGATACCAATGTCCACATCATTACTGAAGATGTTGAATAGTGTTGGCCTGCAGAGACAGAGCCTTGAGGGACCCCACTGGTCACAGCACACCATGATGATTGACTTCCATCAACCACCACACTCAGGGTCTAATCATGGAGCCAATTCCCCAGCCAGCGGACTGTGGTGAGGCTGCAGTTGGCCAGTTTTGCTAAGAGGTGATCATGGGATACCAGATCAAAGGCTTTTTTTAAATCAAGATATATGACATCAATCTCTTCCCCCTAGCCCAGGTGATAGGTCACCTGGTCGTAAAAGGAAATAAGATTGGTCAAGCAAGACTTACCCGCAACTAACACGTGCTGGCTATCCCTCAGGATGTTGCCATCGGCCAGTCTGTTAAGAATGACCTCTTTGATAATCTTTTCTAAGACCTTCCCCGGGACAGAGGTCAGGCTGATGGACCTGTAGTTAGCCAGATCCACTTTCCTCCCTTTCTTGAAGATAGGCACCACATTGGCCTTCTTCCAGTCTTCAGGCACTTCTCCAAAGCACCAAGAGTTCTCAAAGATCTGTGCTAGGGGCTGAGCTATGATGCTTGCCAGCTCCTTGAGTACTCTGGGATATAAACTGTCAGGGCCGGCTGACTTGAAGGTGTCCAGCCTCTCAAGGTGTTCCTTCACAAGGTGAGCATTGATGGAGGGTAAGGAATCACCCTCACCCAGGCGTTTCAGTCCTGTAATGGGAAGGGGAGCCCCTTGGGACTGGTGAAAAACTGATGCAAAGTACCCATTTAGCAAGTTGGCTTTTTCCTGGGCATCGGTTGTCAGTTGTCCCATCTGGTTTAGCAGAGGTTCGATGTTGCCCTTGTTTTTCCTCCAGCTTCCCACATATCTAAAAAAGGACTTTTTATTGTCCTTGATACCTGTAGCTAATTGGAGTTCAGCCTTAGTTTTTCTGGTTCACTCCCTACAGGTCTGGACCAGTGCAGAATATTCCTCCTTGGAGGTGGATCCCATCCTCCATCCTTTGTAGGTCTTTCTTTTTAGATGCAGGAAGTCCATTAGTTACTTTTTTAATCCAAAAATTGCGAAATTTTTATCATAGAAAACCAAGATCCTTGGTTATAAGGCTACTGCACAGTTAGTGTCCTGTGTAGATGCTAACGCTTTGTCTGCTGATCGTGTAACATACGTGAATACCAGAAACCAATTTCGAGATCTCTCACAAAAGGTAGTTTTCCAATGAAACAGCTATCAGGGCCTCAGTACTTTGATCCTTTACTTTTATCTAGCTTTTCATGTGTGAAACTGGCTTCTGGGCCTGATGTGATTATAGAATGACTGGATGGTCACTTTACTTCTCTATTTCTCTCTCTCGTTTGTGACCATCCCTTTTCACATAGAGGATAAGCTGTTAGTTTCTCTGATTTGGGAAATACCACCATGCTGATTTTTTATGGGCTCCTCTACACATGCAGGTAAAGATGAATGAGATCTGATGTGTGATCCACAGGAGGTGTAATTGTGGGATCCAGCATTAGATCCCATTGTGCCTTATTGCTGGTATAAGAAGAGCCTGATCCTGGGTTCTCCTTATACTGGCAAGAAGCAAGCTCTCATAGCTGGGAGTCCCCTCAGCTGAGAGGCTCCTAGCCACAGAAGCACCCCACACACCTCCATGGCTGAGAGATGCAGCTACTGTGACCTCCTAGCCCTGGGAGTGCACAAACCTTCCAGGCCTAGGATGCTGCAGCTGCCATGGTCTACCCACCCTGGGGATGCCACACACCCCCAGAATTTGGAGACTGCAGTAGCTGTGTTCCCAAAGCCTCTTGGGTTCCATATACTCCTGGGGCTTGGAGATCGCAGCTGCACCTCATGGCTTCTGGGATGCAGTTGGGTCCTGGCATTTGGAGGTGCACTGGTGGAACCCAGTGTCCACATCTTTGAGACTCTGGGTCCAGCAGCTATGGGGCACTGCCAGGACCTAGTGACAGCAAACTGCTGGGACTGAAAGTTCCCTCAGCTGTGGGACTCTCAGCCCTAACTGGGAATGGTGCACCCCTGTAGCTGGGAGCCTGGTCAAAAGCAGAAAAGGAGCCAACCCAGAACACTAAGCATCTCTCCATCAGGGCAGTTACTTACGATGTGGAAGACCCAGTGTCAAGTTCCTGCTCTGCCTGATCTATATGATATGGCTCTGATCTCAGATGGTAAATCTAAATGCTGCTTCATTACAATAGTAAGTATACTGTACATTATTTGGATTAAATAATATTGCATAATACCATTGGAGTTCTCCCCCACTGTGTTGATTACAAGATCAGAACCATAGCAAGCCTGATACAATATGATTTATGTAGGTCTGGAAAGAGATATTTTGTCAAAGCTGCCATTTTGACAGGAAAAATAATAATTTCACATGATTTTTCGCAAGGAGGGCAGAATTCTGCTTCATGTGTTGGATGACTAAAATGTAGCTTAATAAAAACTCTGAGTTAACAAAATATAAGAGCAAAATATAAGAGCAAAATATAAGAGCAATTTTATTATCCCTTCTGGGTGCAGAAGTGCCCCTATTTTAGGACTAGGCAGTAGCCGTAGTCTAACTATGGTGGTGGTAACCACCCCAGGAACTGATGTTTGGTAGAGAGGTGAACAAAAACATCAGCAGCTGCATTTCTATACTGGTGGCTGCCATACTGCCAACAGAGAGCCAGTGACACTGCTCTGTGTGCCACTACCACCCAGGATGATCAGGCCTCCCATTATGCCTCTGAGAATAGGATTGCTCTCTGGGAGATGCACAGGTGTCTCCTTCTTTCTGTAAGTGAAAAGGGATTCTGCCTAGAGTATTTGCTTTCTGTGGAAGATTTCAGTTTTCCCTAAAAAAAATAAAAATAAAAAAAGGAGTAAAAGGTTGTCTTCATTTCCTAGAACCTTTTCATTGAAAGTGTTTTATAGAAAAAAGGCAATTTTGACCAGCTTTAAATGTAATATGTCTAAAAAACATACTGCTCTTGTATATTGTACATATGATGGCAAATTTTAATTCCTGGGAATTTAGTAAACTTTGTATTTTGGCTATCATTAATAGTACCAGTATTTTAGACATTGTGCCAATGCTATGGCTTTCCATTCTACCTTAAAAAATGGAAACAATACGAACAGTGTTTTTCCACTGTAGTGAAAATAGCACATGCTCTAAGTTAAATGAACCTTTACGAAAAGGGACATTTAAACATATGCAGCTGACAAATTTTCAGTCAATTTAACCAAGTAGTTAAGTGTAATAAAACATGACCATTCCATTAGCTGTACTAGATCACTTGCTCTGCAACAGCAAAATAATCCCTGTTAAAATGTCTTAGTGGTAGAATGAAAAGGACAATGTCTAAGTTGATAGGTCTTTTTCTTTTATCCAAGGTGAAAAATCCAAAAATGCATATTTAAAACAATTATTTTTATCATTAAAACATATCCTGTGACATTCTGAAGAATCCCAAATCAACCAATTATTGTCCATGATGTTGGATAATTCAAAGTGAAATAATTTTGAATAATTTTAGAAGTGACTATTGTAATCAGCAGATAAAAAATTAAGTAAAAAATAACGAGTGTTCTTTTACTTTTTATAGACCAATCATCATTGCTCTAAGGAAATGGAGAGAAACTATTTTAAAGTTTATTCCCCATCTGTTGCCTTCAATTCTGCTCCTCTTATTTTTTCTTTGCTGATTATGTCTCCATCCTGCAAACGCCCTTTACTAGCAGGAAGAAAAACTAAGGTTCAAATGCAGCTAACATACTGGTATTTCTACCCTGTTGTCTTCTTGTGCACCAGAATTCCAGTTTCACTTAATCAAAATAGGAAGTTTTGTAGGTATTGTGGCTTTGGAAAATGGACTGCAGAAGTGCCCCTATTTTACAAATAATGCAAATTATGCTTATTATGAGAGTGCCTAGAGATTAATCAAGATATAATTGAACTGCACAACTGCAGAGACATAATGATCAGAGTTTGCAGGGAGGGACCACTGAGCACTGGAGGGGAGGAAGTGCTGGGGCCCAGAAAAAGTCCTCGACTACTGCAGCAGCATGGCCTGCCTACCTTGGTTATTGCTACTATTCTGATGCCCTGACTAGTTTGGCAGATGGGACTGGTGCTCTGCTTTCCCTCCCCCCTCGTCTTCCAAGTTATAAACTGAACATCTTCACAAATGTACTGACAAATCTTCACAAATCAAATGAATGGCATTTCATTTTCATAATACATGTCTCCAGAGTTTGAAAGACTATTAATGACTTCCTTCCTCTTTTCTCCAACTTCCATTAGCCTCTGGGGCAATCTTCATGCTCTTTCTTAGAGCGGAGTATCTTCTTTTCCTGACATCACTTCAAAACAGAGATATCAGATTCTGTGAAAGGACATTATTCAGCTGCTATTCTAAATAATCCACATCTGCAGCTTCTCTGTATGAGGCACAAGGTGGGTCCTGAGAACTGGTGAATATGAAGTAAACAAGGAAAGCAGGTTAAGAGAAAGAGGAATGTGTCAGCAGAGGATAAGCAAGACAGATTAGGAATAGTTTCTACTCTGGAGTCCAAGCCCAAGTCACTCCTGCAAACACAAATTTACTTCCTGCCCAGTATCCCAGGACTGACAGGTTTTTTAAGGATTAAACATTATATTTTGAAAGCCAGTTGCAGAATGTTGGAGTACAAATTGTACTGAAGTTAATTAGAAGCTTTTGAAATCCTGATATAACACATGCACATGTGAACACACAAACACACACCCCAGTTGTATAGAAAGGGCTTCACCAAGATGAAAGCATTGAAGTACCACATGGGGATTCCTTTCCCCTATTACCTTCAATATACAGCATAGGAAGATATGGCTGGTTTGTGTGTTTGGAGGAAAAAAAAAATCAAGTTAGACTTTTCAGCAAAAAATATGCCAAAAATTTCTGACTGAAAACTGGAAATGTGACATAGAAATGCTGGTACTTCAGGCTTATACAAAAGCTTTATACAGTTGTTCCAATAAAAGGCATCACTAAAAATCCTCGCCTCTTATATGAGGACTAATATACACAGGTATCCCTCACTTCATGCTGTACGTGCGATTCTGGAAAATGGCACATAACTTGAATTTGCATAAAGGGAACTCACTTTACAAAGTAACTAATAGGGATATGTTCCAAGACCTCAACTGTACTGAACCTCAGACCCATTTCTACCACTTTTACAAGACAATTCTGGTGCTCACCAACAGCAGACAGTACACACAAGCACAGGGCACTATCATAATGGCAACTCCAGAAATGCGTGTCACAGACGATGAGTGAGGAGCACAGATCTACACAGGAGACTATATTTTGATGCGCATTGCTCCCACAGTACACCACACAAAGCAACTGAGTGGTGTGCTTCCACCACACCAATTCCATAAGAGCGAATTTACCTCGCAACTAATGAATTTTTGGTATAAAAAGGGTCATCGCATAGAAGCGAATCTGCACATACAGAGAGAGGGAAACTTGTAAAAGATTGAGTCTTTCAGATTTGAGTGAGGTTTAATATTAGTGAGTCAATTTGACAGATGCTATAAAGAAAATGTTATACAGACCTAAGAAAGAGACAGGATTAACACACATTTTTAATATAATTTTGGATAGTATATATGACGCATACATTTCTTGCACATAAGGAAATTGCAGAAAGTGCAAGGGGACTTGCATTATAAATACTTTGTAGCAAGATTTGTCTCCTTCCATGGATCTGATCATGTTTCCTTTGTCATCAAAGGCAAATTGTCCATTCATTTGAATGATGCAGGATCAAGTGCCTAATAATCATGTAATCATAGAAGTAGGGTCGGAAGGGACCTTGTAGATCTTCAAGTCCAACCCCACCGCCTGGGTGGGAGAAAAGACTGGACTCAAATGAGTCCAGCCAGGTAGTCATCAAGCCTCTTCTTAAAGATCCCCAGGGTAGGAGCCAGCACCACTTCCCTAGGAAGTTGGTTCCAGCTCCTAGCCGCCCTACCTGTGAAGTAGTTCTTGTGGATGTCTAATCAAAATCTACTCTCTAATAATTTGTGTCCATTGTTCCTTGTCATGCCAGGGGGTGCTAGGGGATACAGTGTCTCCCCTAAACCCTTCTGGTCCCCCTTAGTGAGTTTATAGACAGTCACCAGGTCCCCCCTCAGCCTTCTCTTGTGAAGGCTGAACAGGTTTAGGTCCC
>NW_017728906.1:97418644-97465902 GCF_001723895.1 Crocodylus porosus
CCTCAACACCCTGGGGGGGAGAGCATCTGGACCTGCTGATTTGAACATATCCAGCCCCTCCAGAAACTCTCTAACCCGGTCCTCCCCAACCTGAGGTCTGGAGGCATTCCACTTGAGTTCATCTGGCATCACAGTGGGGAAGTCCTGGTCCCTGCACAAGAAAATGGACATGAAGAATTGGTTACAGAGTTCCGGTTTCTCCTCTGGCGCAACCACCAGATTGTCCAGCGTACCTTGCAGGGGCCCCACATTACCCGCATTGTCAATAGTAGAGACAAGACATTTTCATAGAAGATATTCAGAAAGAAGATAGAAAAATAAATCAGAATGGATATCCATCTAAGAGTGGTTATAAGGGGACTTCAAAGTGAAAAATAGGTATGCATGTGGTTAACTACCTAAGCCTTACTTAACTTAACTATAGAAAGACATTGCTTTATTTGGGCGGATAAAAAGAAACATTAAAGTTAGTTTTCCTTTGAAAAACAGAAGTTTAATGACAACGCTTAGTAATCAGCAGGGATCCTGGTGTTCTTTGATAAAAAAATCCCCAATTTTAGGAATAAAACAAGTAACCCAAAATTCACATTTTTCCATTATTAAAATGAAACACCACACTATATACAGATAGATAGATATACAGATAGATAGATAAATAGTGGTGAAACGCCACATTATATATGTGTGTATATATGTATATGTGTATGTGTGTGTGTGTATATATATGTGTGGTGTTTCAACAGTATATATATACACACTCTGTGTGTGTGTGTGTGTGTGGTGTGGTGTTTCATTTTTATCATAGAAAAAATGTGGATTTTGGGTTAATTTTTTTTATCTGAAAGTTGGGGATTTGTTTTTATCAGAGAAAACCAAAAACCAGGATCCCTGGTAATCAGTGACCAAAAATAAGAAATGACAGGGGAGTCTTGACTTAAAATGCTTTTTACAATAAAACCATGCTAAATAAATATGACTTTCTAACCTTTTCCTTAGTAATACTACAGAAACGAAAAAAAACCTATGTGTGTGTGTATATATGCGTGTGCATGTGTGTGTGTATCGAAGGACCTTATGAGGTGAAAGGGTTAAGTCATGTTTAACCAGAATGTATACTCAGTCCTCTTTATCTCCCTGGGACTTGTTAGCACTTTGAGGACCAATTCACTTGGAATGAATAATACCATGAATGACATCAGCTTCCGCCAACATGCAAGAGGTTACTATGGTAATGGAGAAAGTTTTTCACAGTACAAAACAAGTACCATACTTGATATATTAGTCAGCCAAAGAAAGCAGTCACATATAAACTACAGCATCTTTCTAATGAATAGTCATTTATGCAGCATGCATGTTAGCAATTCCGCTGTGTTCTTCAGAACATCAAACCTTGGCAGTTACATTGAAAAACTTGGCAGATTTACAAAAGTGTTAACATTTTGTTTTCAGAGCCTGTTTTGTTTTGTTTTTTTTTCTCTTGGAGCCCATATCGTCAGCATATTCACAGAGTATGTAGCCTAATGCCAGCAAGGGAGGTCTGACGTGAGCTCGAATACACTATGTATATAGAGAAAGCTATCAGCTTGACCATGCAAGCGTCTCAAAAAAAACATTATTTCATTAGTTGCAGAAGAACATATCATTTCTCTACTATCTTTCTCATAATAGTTTAATTTATAAATGAAAACGAATATATTATACTTATTACAGTGCCATTGTGGGGAGTTAGAGCATTGAAATTCCACTAGTATCACAGAGCAACTCATTTGTTAACATGTTTGACATTAGTTAGTCTATCAGAAATAATGATATTCAGAATGCATCACTACTCACCAAAAGTAGAGGAGCAGAACAAAAAAAAAAAAAAAATCAGAAAACAGGTAAGTTATAGTAAGGGACCTACCAAAATCACAACTTCAGAAACCATTATTTTGGGTGGGATCCACGCTTTTGGCGGGCTCACTGAAAAAAAAAATCTTACCAAAATAAAATGCTGACTCCCTCTGGGGAGCCAGCAGTCCTTATGGCCACCTCAAACCAGTCACATAACCCGCCAAGATGGGGGCATAGCAAGATGGCTGCCACCTCCACCCCTCAATGGTGACTGGCTGCAAGAGCTGTCCATTATGTGGCCCTGCCCCTCATCAGATGGAGCTGCATGGCAGACAGTTCTTGCAGCCAATCAGCAGCAAGGGGTGGGGGGTGACTGGGGCCTTTTAGACAATCAGAGGTACAGGGATGCCCTATTACACTCCACCCACAAAAAAAAAATAAAAATAAAAATAAATCGCTGCCAGCCCCATGATCTGGATAGAAACCTGACCAGCAGCTGCCTTAAGTTCAGTAGAACCTTAGTTATAATCAGGGATCCTGTTTTTCTCTGTTAAAAAAATCCCCAATTTTAAGATTAAAAGAAATAAACCAACATCCAATTTTTTCCATGATTAAAATAAAATACCACTATATATATATATCGATATATATATATACAAAAGTGTCATTTTAATCAGAGAAAAATGTAGATTTTGGGTTACTTTTTTAAAACTAAAAACTGGAGATTTTTTTAATCAGAAAAAACCAGGATCCCTGATTATAATGTTCCTATTTTCATTATTGCCAATGCATGATATTGCTGAAATCACAAGAACGGTTTCTTACCCTTGGATACATATAGCCCAACTGAGTTTACCTTATCAGCTCAAGAATTTGCTAAAGCACCTATCATCACACTAACTTGCTGTTCTCATACAATATTCTCTTCTGTGCCAGTAAGCTGTTTGCTGAGGAAGAGGTTGACAGGTGCAGGGTGAAGGGACAGCCACAGATCCCAGATGCTAACATTCTGACCCCAACAAAACTTATTTGCAAGCAGCTGTAAGTCTTGCTACTGATGTGGCTTGTATAAACAGTTAAGCAGAGCTCCAGCAAACCTCTTTTATAGCCATTAAATGCTTCCCCCTGCGTAATACTTGTCTATGCTGGGTATGAGGGACTGAGGAAGAGGCAAGGCATAGACCTAGAATTGACCCTTTTTTCTGGCAGAGAGTTTCTGTACCCCAGGAGAATTGTGAACCAGCAGCTGCATTGTGACTCCTCTATGGTACCTAAACCATTAAATCTAGTAAGAAAGTTTATCACATATTCTTTGCCAACTCTGAAGTGCAACTCATACTGGAGCTCCTGGTTTTTAGTCCTTTCCAAAGTTTTACTCCAACCCACCATCCTGCTCTATTCCCATGCAGATACTACTACCAAATCTGATATTTTCCATCTCAGGAAAAAGTCTAAAGTTGATATGAAAGGTAAAACACTTTTGAGATGATGATATTTTAAAATCATGCCTTCCCTATTTTATAGGAAGAATGAAACAATTACAATAATATTTTCTGGGTGTCTACACATGCATATTTATGTGATGCAATAAACTCTGGTACTTATCGAAGAGCCCCCCACAAACAGCTCCTGCTATTCCTACCTTTTCCAGTGAGATGGTGGGGAGGAAAGGGGGGCAGGGGGAGGCTGTGGGCTTTTCAGCAGCCATCAGAGCAAGGCCTCTGATGCTGCAATTAAACATGACCCTAAACTGGCCCCCTCAACCAATCAGGGGCAGTGGGGGATAGGGAGTACCACAATCTAGGAGTGAAAATGGTGCCCCTACCATGTTCAGGCCATGATATTAATGAGCTGGGCCTGCAATTTAAACCAGGGCCTAATGATGATGCATCCTGGCTTGACCCCAGTTCAGATGGCAAATGGATCTGTCTCCGGTCTACTACAAAGAACAGTTACAGTCATCTGATCATGGAGAAGCCTCAGCACTTTGATGTACTTTTCAAGGCATCTAACTCTGCTCAGTACTTTCTACAAGGCCTTATGATTTATGGAATCAAAGGCCTTGGTGAGGTCAATGAGGGCCATATACAGGTCCTCATGTTGTTTCTGATATTTTCCTTGGATCTGATGGGCAACAAAGATCATGTCTGCTGCCCCATGGGATGGTCTGAAACTACACTGAGACTCTGGCAGTATTTCCTCAGCAAGTGGTAGAAGACAGTTGAAGAGGATGAGGGAGAGGCTTTTCCCTAATGTGGAAAAGAGAGTGATACCTCCAAAGTTCCCATGCACAGATTTGTTTCCTTTCTTGAAGACAGTCATGTTGTTGGCATTCCTCAGGTTCCCAGTTATCTCTTCATTATTCCAAATTCAAAGGACAAACTTGTAGAGTCTCAGCACCAGTTCCTGGCCCCCAACCTTGTAGATTTTAACAGGTATGCCATCCAATCCAGTAGCTTTGTTGTTCCTGGTTTCCTTGATAGCAAGCCAGACTTCTCCTCGGATAGGTCGGATAGGAGGGATCTCTTTCAGGATATTGGGGGATGGACTACATAGCAGAATCTGTCACAATTGGCATACAATTCAAGAGTGCCTCAAAGTGTTTTTTTCCATCTAGCATGGATATATTAATTGTCTTTGATGTACCTTGAGCCATCCTGAGATCTCAGGAAAGTAGGACTGCCAGTGCCATGGCAAGAAAGTTTGGTGTCCAAATCAAAGCCAGCAGCAACAGCCTGCCCTCGCCCCATGCACAGATCCACGGGGTCTATGCCACCCTATGCTTGCCTGGGAGTGCATGCAGAGGTGGAAGCTACTCTCCTCCCATTCCCATGTCCCCCCAAAGAGCCGCTTGTGGCTCCATCCTGCATCCTGCCCTGGTTGTGCAGTGCCTATTGGTGCCTTTCACTTTGACAGCTGGGGAAGTAGCCCTGCTCACGCCCTGCTTGCTAAGGCACTGAGGACTGTGGGAAGTTGGGCCATAAATGGCCTTCATTTCCTGGAAGAAAGCTATGCATGTCATGTTTGTCAACAGAGCTGGATCTCTTTGGCTTTATCCTGCTACCCCTGATTTTTGATTTCCTGGATCCTCCTTTGAGCTTCAGCTTTGAGGAGATGATATGTCTCCTTTTTCTGCTGAGATAAGGTGTCACCTTGCCAACCAGAATAAGCTCTTCTCTTCTGGCCAAGAAGCACTTGGATCTCATTGTCACTCTCATCAAACCAGTTCTGGTGTTGATGGATAGTATAGCCAATGGATTCAGACCATGTGGACAGTAGTTTTAAATCGCTTCCAGAGTTCCTCAATGTTGCCTTCATTTGTGGGCAGTACAGAGAGCTTTCCATGGAGACACTGTTAGAGAATCTTACAGACCTTCAGGTCTTGAAGAGATTTGGTGTTGAGTCCTTCACATTGCTTTCAGTTGTGTTCAGTGTTTCAGAGAAAGCTGGATGTTCATAATAGATCTGACAAGATAGTGATCTGTTGAGCAGTCATCAATTCTTCATATGGTGCATGTGACACAGACATTCATTCAGTCATGGGCCTGTACAATAACATCATTGAGGAGGTGCCAATGCTTACAGTGAGAGTGTTTCCAGGTGGTCTTATACTTGTCACTCTGTCTGAAGATGGCATTTGTGATGACAAGATAGTAACGTTATGGTTAAAAGCACATATGCAGGTGTTGGTTTTTAGCTGAAAGTGAAATCTGACATTTTTCTATTCTTTTTTAAAAAGGCTAAAATGTAGGAAATATCGGAAATCAAGTCTAATATAGACTACTTACCTGTAACTGTAATCAGAGCTATGCGTACTACTACAGAATTTGTAGTCTTCAAGGGAAGTTTAAAACAGAATGGTCCCATTTCTAATGCAGCAACATAAAAATTCATGACAAGCATAGGCTCTAATAACATGAGTAATATAGTACCAAATATATTTACTTATATCTAAATTTGTTCTCGCGCAATTTTATGGCATGTTATATTTATGCTAGCATGATAGAATTGGTCCAGTTCACATTTAAGAACACTTGAAAACAAAAGTTTCAGTGATGCCTGCTTTGTTTTCACTTCACCCAAGGCATTTTTCTTCCACTGCCTGTTCTCAGTCATGGGCTCAATTTTTGAGTCTGCTCCAGCTGATGTGCATCAGACCTATAGCACAAAGCAACTAGAAAGCTGCTTTAACTAATTCTCCTTGATTTCTTTTGCGTGACAGGAATCCCATGGTGGGGTGGAATGTAGCATATCTATCTGATCATAACTCTCTTAGCCCAGGAGTAAGAGAGATTCCTTACAGAACAGGGGCAAAGCAGGGTTTCTTCATGCCTCAATGATCCACAACCACAACAGTACCGTGGTACAAAGGAAGCTGGACATGATTTACAGTAGTTTGGGGAATGCTGTATGCTCATCAGAGGACCAGACTTGTCCCAGGATTGGGATACTTCAGCAGGTTACTTTCTCTGACCTCTTGGTCTTGCTCATCATAACTGAGCGTTTTTCCAATTTTGACAATAAGAGGTTTACAAGTGCTGTCTAGGAACACATGACCCTTCCCACTATGCTGAGGTCCTCACAAACTTTACTTCAATCTCATGGCACTTCTTTATTACAGTAGGTGCCAACCTTTTTGGTAGGCATGGCATTAATTAGCCTCACACCCTCCTCAAGAGCCACCCCTTCCCCCTTCCCAATCTGTTGCTCTGTTTTCTGTTCCTTCCCAACTAGCTGCTCTGGTTTCAGCTCCCTGCTTTATCTGTGCTACCCCCTCCCTAATCTGCCACACACAAAGGCAGCTCATACCACCCATGATTGTGCGGGTTGGCCACCCCTGATTTAGTAGATTTATATCCTACCTCATCCAAAAGACTCAGAGCAGCTTGCAGCAAACAAACAAACAACAGAAAGGATTCCCTCAACAACACTGGTACTGTTTTGTCACTCATGTATTCAGGAGTTTTTGATCCCAGTCCCCCTATTTCCATTTAACCTGTGAGATGCAGACAGTTCTTAAACACACACAGAGGCTCAAATGAAATTATCTGATTTCTGAAAACTACTAACCAAAAGACACCTTTCAACCCAAAGGGCCTGATAACTTAGATATAGTGTTACCCTACTGGACGGAGGGTGGCAAACAGCCAGTGCAACACAAAATTTTACAATAGTTGGAGAACAACTGATATCTAAGTGTTGTGAGAAATGTTATATCTATGCAGATCATATGAAGCTAGCACAAGACAAATCATGTATTAGAGCACCAGAAAAAGTGCTACATTTAAGAGGGCTGCATGGACACAGACTGTTTCCAACAATAGTGCTATCTGAATTTATCACAGAGGAAATATAAAATGGCTTAGAGGAATACACCCAGTAGTGGAGACAAAGCAAGTAGAGACTAGAATACACTTTGGACTGGGAATGACTGGAAAGTGAAAACAGGACAGAACAGAGCTTAAAGGAGAAGTTAAGAGGAAGTTTGGAGAGAAGAAAATAATTAGTGAGGCTAGAACTTGACTTAAGAAGTGAGATACAAAGAGGAAAGCAAGGGACAAGGAAAATAACAATCTTCATAAGAAAATCAGTCATATTTTATATAAAGCTTTATTATACTTCATAGTTCAGTACACATAAGGTTGAAGCTGTAACGTTCTTGATGAAAATTTTCCTTTTATGTGTCTTTTCCCCCTGAATTTTGAAATGCTTTGACCAGTCATAGTGCTCTGTCTGGCTTGTGGCATATTACAGTTCAACAGATGAACAGTGCAGTGTTGATATTTTTAAGCATGATTAGTTACTGTGAATCTTAAAGAAGGGCAGATTTTTTCTTTTAGGAATAAGAAGCAAGTTTGTAAGCAAGTAACAGAGAACTCGCAAGCTATGTTTCACATGCCTGTCTGTGTGCCAGACTTCAGAGCTCTGGCAAGGAGTTCACTGTAGCACTATTCTGCAACTTTGTCCTAGTTTGAGTTCTGAATAGGGATCATCTGCCAACTTCCACATTATAAAGAAGCTGCAAGGAAAAATACACATGCCTTAAAAGCTAGGATTTAACCTCTACTAACAAAATCTACCTTTGATTGTAGGGAGAAAGTTATGTTAGTTTGATTTTTATTAACTTGTCTGCCTTACAGATAATACAGGTTTCATTATAGGAACACAGTGACTAAGTTAGTAGTGACCTTCCATTAGCACAGCCTACAGAAAAAAAGTTTACTAAAAGATTGCTTGCCTTCCAATGCAAATTTCAGGGAAGGAAACTAAAAGATCTCCTAGTTCTACTAGAAATAATAATGATGATGATAATAATAATAATACTATGATAATCTATTCTGACCTCAAACTCAGACTAGTTAGTCCAGTCAAAAATGTGGGGGGAAAAATTGGGGGGAGGGAAGGGGAATGGTATGGATTACACAATTCTGTTCACTGAAAAATGAACCACCTCCCTTCCCACCAAAACCGCAAAAAACAAACATTTCCATTCAACCCAAAAGGAAATTATGACACTAATCCACTGTCATAATTGAATGGAGACTCAGAATCTCTCTCTTCTCTGCCAAAGGTGGCTCAAATCCACCTAAGCATCCTAACCAGAAGACTAGAGAGACATATATACATGGTCTAGGTTCAGAAAGCTGTCTTTTGCCCCACTTCGCAGAATGAATGTAACCTATTTCAATACCCAAAATCTTCACACTGTGGTTTCCAACCGTTGACGATTGTACCCAGGCATGTTATTTATTTATTTGATATCTATGCTATTCTCCCCACAAAAGCTCAGGCCAGCTTACAATAACAAAATCATAAAAGCAAATAAAATAATAACAAAAAATAAAAACCATACTCCAAGGAATACCCAAGCTTAACCCCACCTGCTAAACTGCCCAAAAGAAAAGGCATTGTTTCAAAAAGCCAAGCTCAGACTTGTATGGGCTTCAGGTAAACATCAGGTATGAAGGGGCTAAGATGTCTTTTCATTATGTATCACATACTCCTCCTTAAAGCCTGTAATGTAATTAACCACATAACTAACTGCTTCCAAATCCGTTCCAGTTGAAATAGTATACTATGTACATTCAAGCTAAAAAGCATCTTTGAATTATCCAGTAAGAACAGAGTCTCAATGTATTTGTATCATGTGATCCTCAGAAATGATGTGGGGTGAGGTTTTTTTCTACATTTTTCAAAATCTTCCAAGTGATTTAGGATCTCTTTTCTCTGGATATGTATTTATTTTTACTTTTGTATCAAAACCATCCTAAAATCTAAGTATGCAGATTTAAAAAAACCCATATATTCTAAGCTATCCATATTTATATTCATGCCATGGTTTTTCTAAGCCAGTGGTTATCAAACTTTTCAGACTCCAGGCAACTCTCAGAAAATGCCAGCTCTTACTTTTCACTTGCTTTTTGACAACAGAAAACCAATAAAAAAATGAGGTCTTTGCTGCAAAGAACTCAGAAAACCCAACATAGCTCAGAAAGGTTTTAAACATTATGAATTTCTATTTGAAATCTCTGGGTTTGTCTCATGAACCCTGTTTTCACATTTAACATTGTGCAGCACACTTAAAAGGATAACAAGGCACACCAGGGTAATACAACAGCCTGGTTGAGAATCACTGGTCTACACTATGGTATCATAAACAACTAGCAAGAATGAGCTGGGTATAGTTGATCTTTATTTGGAGTGGGAGAATGCTCTAAATGACCTTTCAAGGTCTCCTCCATACCTTTTTCCTATGATTCTTTAAGTATATAATCCTTTTATAACAATGATTCACCAAATCGATTCCACATAGCGATAATCTTGAAATTGAGGCACTAGACTTCAGTTCAAGCTCTGATACAAACTTCCTCCATAATACTGGGCAAGAGAGATGGTTTAGGTGTGCCTAAATTTAATGCACATTAGCTTAATGTGCATTAAGGCAATTTAGGCTTGCATCTACACATGCACATGTTAAAGCACACTACTGCCATGTGCGCAGACTGACACGGGACTAAAGTTAGTCCCAGGGTCAGCCCATATACAGCGTTAATGTGCCTTAACATGTCTACATATGTATTAGTGTGCTTTAGCTAGTTGCACCTAAATTTGATACCTGCTTTGGCAGGTATCAAATTTAGGCATGAATAGCCTAAAATCACCATTTAACGTGCATTAAGGGCATACATATATAGATGCATACATTTAATGTGGCTTAAATCAGGCTAAAGTACCTTAAATCAGTATATGTAGATGCACCCTAAGATGAAGATAGTTGCATTTCCCTTTTTCAGTCATGTCTGTTTAAGTTTAATTTAGAACCCTAAACAGATCATTCATATTTGTATAGTTCACAATCTTCTTAATTTGTATTAGATTGTTGAATTAAGGATGAGCTGCTCAGCTATAGCTTTTACTTCAAAAGTCATCACCTCTCCTGTCAGCCGGAGAACATAAAGAGGTCTCACACATGTATTTACTGTTGCTGCTTTGCCAGTTACAGGCTAGTTAGCAAATGCCCATCTTTTTAAGGAGGCTAGGAGCCTAAATCTGTAAAGCATGCCAGCTTTGTGACCATTTTATTAAATGTATTTACAGTATCTAGCAGAATGGAGCTCCAAGCTTGACTACAGTCTTTAGGTGTTACCATCATCTATTCAATGAACAACATGCACAATCTCCAAATTGTCCAGGAAGGCAATAAAAATAGGATTTCTGGCCTGCAAGTAAGATGGACATGAACTTAGGAGACCTGTCAGCAGTACTCCAATTAACAAGGATTTCACCATTAATTATTTCTTGTCAATACAAGACAAAGACAAGCAATAGAGTGCCACTGACAAAGACTAGCGAATGTATTATATAAAGGTATGTGAACAATTTTCCTTCATACTATAGTTGAATTTATTTTCTATTATTAAAAAAATTAGGAGGGATCAGTCACGGTTATAAAAAAGCAGGAACTTGTGAAAAAATATTTTCATTTGGTATACATAGATTTTTTTTACATAGCAATGGAGATTTAAGGCACTGACGTTCCATATTAACGTGTCTTCATGGTGTTAACATTTCTAAAATGAACAGCTATGCTATTTACAGTGGCTTTAACTAAGAAGAATGATCATGTTAGCTCAGGTTTTATGAATAATGTATGAGGGTGAATTCAACTCATTCACCTCATCCTGCAGTGGTTAAAAAAACCCAACAAAACCCACAAAACAAAGAACTGTGTTTGACGTTCAGCAACAATTTCTTGTTTTATCTGCTGTATCATTACTCCAGAGCATTTGGAGGTCTGTTAAACACTAACAAATGCAAAACTACCCCATATACAAGAATTTTTTAAGATTTCCTCAGTCTCAGATAAAAGCCAGCCTGGGAATTTTTCCTGTTTTTTATTTTAATCTTTTAGGCTTTTGATGCATTTTTAATGGGGCATAGAAGAATCAATTAAATCTTGTTATTTGGATGCTATTACATAGTTATGTTCTTGTGGACAGCTACCTAGTGCTAATTAACCAACAATAAGTGTTTTGTATTTTAAACTGCTATAAAAAATTCTAATGTTGCACTCAAGAGCTAGCATATTTTAGAAAAGAAGACAATTTTTAATGGCAACAGTGCATTGGTGACATATCTTGATTCTGAAAAAAGTTATTCAGAAAATAAGAAGCTATTTCCCTCTATTTAAATAAATCTAAGCTAACCATTTTTTTGTAAACTGAACTATACCTCATAATCATATTTTGGAACATTGCTAATGAAAAATCCATTCACCTGGGAAGTTTTTTGGAGGAAAGTGCCATCATTCACTAAGAAAGCTCTGCTTTTTATAAAAAATTGCTAAATGCTACTCTCTGCTAAAGTTCGGGAAATTAACTTGTGCAGGCTTGCTAAACGGGTTGACACAACTGAGCTGTATAAGCGTGGAAAAAGACTCCCATGGGCAGCAATAAGACAGAAAACAATCAGCTCAGTTTCATTCTGCTCCTGACTGACAAAGCTATGAGCAGCAAAGGAAGACACTGGAATTATTAAATGGTAAGGAGAGCCCATAATGAAGGCTAAGAGTCCAGCAGAGACTTTCACTGCACCTTGCAATCAAAAGATTGACAGAAAGATAAAAGGATAGAGACCCACCAGCTACTTTCCTAGCAGCCAGGAAGATACAAGTGGGCAGGAAAAGGGAAAATGCTCTTTTTTCATTTCATTCCACAGCAGCAATGGCTCAGTCAATGCCTCTCCTGTGAAATCTGAAATAGCATTCCATATCATTTTAGCAAGAATTTTAACCCCCCCTTCCCCACATGCACTCCCAACAATTGGAGAATAGTGGGTACATCTACATGAGATGCTATGTGAAGTGGTTACTGCATACTTATTTAGTACTTGTATAAGCAAGTACTAAATAAATGTGCAGAACAAATACTAAATAATTGTGCAGAGTTACTGCACAGTAGTGCTGGCAAATGCCTTTTTAGTGATGCTACTGCACAGTAGCCTAATAATACTGTGCAGTAGCATACTAGCACTGTTGGTGCTGGGATGCACTACTGTGCAGGATTATTTGGCTACTGCACAGTTAGCATCTTGTGTAGACATGCCCACTGACTTCTTACCTGGCCATTTCTTCTGGACAGGGCATGGTACATCAAACATAGAGAGAACCCATTTTTCTGAAGATGAACTTCCAGGGCTGGCTTGAGAGCTAGAGTTTATTTTGTGTCCTGAAATGAGATTCCTGTGTGAACTTATATAACTCTCTCAGGTCCTTCATGCCTCAGATCCTTGTCTATATATACTAAAATATACTATATACAAATGTGTTAATATATATACATATAAATTACAGATTATACAGCACTCTGATGTTTTGTTAATGCTGACATATAAGCACTATGGAATGGTAGGAAGCACGGCTGAATGGGCTAGAAAGAAAGAGTTACTGAAAATTACATTAAAAAAGATATTACACAATATTTGAAATCTCTAGGTTTATCTTCTGAATCTAATAGAAATCCATATTTGTGGTGTATCTGAGTTTTTTTAAACAGAAAAATTGCTCTATTATTTTTCTGTAGTCAAAATAAGAATGAAAATGAAGAGCTTGCATTTTACAAGGAGTGTCACAAGTCTAAAAAGGTTGAGAACCACTGCTTTGTAGGATAACAATCTTAATGATGCTGAGGATAAAGGGTGATATGACACAAGCCAGAGATATATTAAGGTTGAGTTTTTAATTATATTTCAATAATTGCCAAAATTATAATTAAATAGTATTCAATGCAACGTGTCCTCTCGTTCACTCAGCCTCTGTGGCACTGGCAGCATTAGCTCTATAAATACTTTCTCCTTCAGATCTTTAAGAATCAGAACACATCGTGTTTCAATAAAGAGTTGGCTATGTAGCATAAATAAATGCTTACCAATCTTCTAATGAAAAAGGTGTTTGTAAAGGTTCCCATTCATGAATATTCATTAATACATTTTATCCAATGATCATCTCCTGTAAATTGTATGGAACAGTGCTTAGAACAGAGGACTAAAACCAAGGACACTCCTTTTCTAGACATGTGCCCTAATCACTAAAGAGAGATGGTGGGAGGGAGCATGACTTCTTGGAAAGGGAATAAAAAGCAATTCTGGGTGTAAGACAGTACTATCCTAACTATAAGGTGCATCTACATGAAATGCTTTACTGTGTATTAGACTAATATTGTGCTTTAAAAAGTGTAACAATCTACATGTGCATGGCAATTACTGTGCATTGGATTAGTCTAATGAGCCATTTGCTGTAGCAATACATACAGGTACTAGAAAAATGGTGCATTAACTAATGTTCAGTAGGACACATATAGATGCTCATCAGGAGCAAATTGCTCCCAGTCAGCAGATTATTCCTGGTCAGCTCAGGCAACAGGGGGCTACAACACCTGTCTGGATAACCCTAAGCTCTGGGGTGGGGAGGCGGGGAGCTGTTCTGGTTCTGGTGGCAGCTCCCTCCCAGTCACATGGGGCTTCAGGTTCCTGCACGGGTGACTCCCACTTGCCAAAGTTGTCCTTTTAAAAGCAGACAAGTGCCTGGAAGCTCCCTTCTCCCTGCTCCCCTCTGGGCTCACCTTACTTGCCAGTGCTGCCACAGGACTCCTCCAGGAGACATGATCTCCTGCTTGATCATCTCCCCTCCCTAGGGGAAGCCACAGAGTGCACAGACTGTCCTGGCCTGCATTTGCAAATGAAAAAACCTCTTTGCAGAAACATGGCCTAGGGTGGCAGCATTCGAGTGCTGACAGTAGCGAGGTACTTGGAGGGTGGTTAGGTTTCAACAGCTGCACAGCTGGCAGGTGTTGGGGGAAGGGGATCTCAGATTGGTACTACCTGCCCTTCACCCACCAGCTGCAGAACAGATCAGTGCCAGAGGTAAGTGCATGCCCCAACAGGCCTGAGTGCCACTCTGCTGTCCAGCTTACCACCATGTGGGGAGGAGGAGGGGATTCCCTTTCCCCAGCACCTCCTGGCCATGTAGCTACTGAAACCCTATCACCCTTTGAGCACCTCATCACTGTCAATGCTTGGATAGTGCCATGCTCCAGGCTAAGTTTATTTTTTTCGTGAGCATAGGCCAGGGAGGGTCATATGGCATCCCCTATGGAGGGGAGTTTATCAAGCAGGAGATCATATCACCCAGAGCAGTCCTGCTGTTGCACTGGTGAGACTGGAGGGAAGCAGGAAGGGACCTTCCCAATACTCATCTGCTTTTAAAAGGGTGGCTTTGGCATGTGGGATTTGCCTGTGTGGGAGCAGCTGCCCTTAAACCTCGGAGCCCAAGCCTGACCTCTGTGGCCCCTGCCAGCCCAGAGCTGGTACCTCAGGGAGCTTGGAGCTCCCCCTAGCTGCTGTAGGGGGGCAGAGTAGGGCAGGAGCAGCCCTAGACTGGGCTGCTCCTAACAGGTACAATTTGCTCCTGATGTGGGTGCATGTGTAGACATGTACCCAGAAGCACTTTAATGAGCCTGAATTTTCTGTGCTGAAAATTCAGGCACACCTACCTCCCACAGGTAGGTCCATCATCAGGGTTTAAGAGGATTTTAAACACACTGATACTCAGCATTTCCATACAGGATAGCTAAGGTAGTTTCTTACTCTTGTTGGGAAGATCCAGCATAACCTAAAATTTCAAGTAGCACAGCTACTTAAAATTTCAAGTAACACATATCTTCAATAAACACATTTTTTGGGACAAACACTGCCCAGCCAGAGCTTCTCTGCTTCTACCTGTGAAGGACTGATGTAGTCCTTCTGGGCATTTTACACATGGCACTGGGTGCTTTAATTAGCGAGCTGTTCTAATTAGAAGCGCCTGTGCATCATGTGTATCAGCATCCTCATGTTGAAAAAAATGTCAGCAGGCCACCTTGAACTAAAGCTCATTGAATGTATTTTATTTCAAAGCGCCTCACCACCATTTTTTCAGTGTGGAGACTCACAGGGATGCTGATACACATGATGTGAAAGGCAATTGGAGCGCATCGATTTCTGTGTTCCAGCAGACTCAATCTTGTCTGCTCTGACATGCTGGATTTCAAGCGCATCAGAGTAGGCTCTGGGCATGTCTACAGGAGCCCTCTGTTCCCAGTTCAGCCCTCACATCTCTGAGTACCCCCAGAGCTACTTGGCCATTTCATTTTCAGTCATTCTAGGCCCCTGAGATCACAAAGCTCCTCTCCTAAACTCTCTCCAGAATCTGTTCTCTCCAGCAGACACTCTCCTTCTCCAGCCTCCTCTTTCTATTGTTACGTTTATCACAATTCATTCCCTTAATGCAGACAATCTTGCCTTTGTTGATGGGCCAACAGAGCTATTTTAGGTTCTGTGTGGTTGCTAGAGGTCTATCTTGTGTCCATAGATAGGTCTCTTGCTTCACTGTCTCTTTAAACCATTCCTTCCCCATGTATTAGCTTTATGGGGAGGCATGCAACACTATAAAAACATGAACACAGTTCACACAGAAATATTACAATAAATCTATATTCCATCACAGCTGCGTGCGCACGTGTGTTTATGTACACAGAACCCATTGTTAGGTAATCAATTTGTCCTAGGCAGACAAGGTTCTTTGCATCTGCCTATGTCCTTGGATCAACATAGCTACAACCTATACCCCTGAAACATGGAAGGTATCACAACTTGTCCTATGCAGTGTAGGAGAAGTAGGCACTTAATTCAGGCCTGTGCCACCAAGACCAGGTTTCTATAAACTAGGCACCACACTTTTCAACATCATAATATATAATAATCCTTTTGTGAATTTGGGCCTAGTCTCTGACCTGACAAAATACTTTCCCCAACTTAAAGCATATGAACAGTTCATGTGTTCAAGTATTTTGCTGGATCAAGGTTTTATGTTCCACATCATCTTACAAATTAATTTTAAAGAATCTTGTAAGTTCCTTTTCTGTATCTCCTATAACAAGGTCCATCAGGCATTTGGAGTAATACTATTCAGTATTCTGGAAGGAAATTAGACAAATAACTTAAAAAAGCTTGCTGAAATGCAAAAGCAGAGGGTCATTGAGTTGTTATATAACAAACTCCATAGAATGATGTTAGTAATGATGACAAACTCAGATCTCAAGGACAAGATGACAATTTACATAGGTTTATTTCTGAAGACAGGAGTAACAGCAGTACTTATGGTGAAGAAATGAGTTTGCTATGTTTACTAATACAGATTAAAAATAGCTCCTCTGTGATTTGCCATCATTTTAGAAAGATGCCTATGGAAGGTATTTCTTTTAGTAGTTGCATAATTGTATTTGTTCAGTTAATGGCAGAATGATTAAATATAAATAAAGATTATATTTTTAATCAGTCTAAAATAATTATTTTCTTTTCATACACCTGGGTAAAGCCTGATCTTAACATTTTTATATATATTTTATATAAAGCTCTCATTAAACAAGGCAAATGAATTAGTTGGCTAAAATTAATGCAACCGTATTTCATTTTGCCAAAAGCAAAAACACAAAATATTGAAAAGGAATTTCCCAGTATTCTCCTAGAAGATGACTCCTGGGGTCATTGCCTCCTTTAGGCAAAGAGGAGGTGGTAGGAAAGGAGACTATTTACTTCCTAAACCCCTTTGACAAACTGGACATGGAAAGAAGCACTTTCTAAGAATCCCTATGTTAACCTTTTTACCAGAAATAGAAGTAGACACCTCACATGTCCTATGTGGAGAATTGTGATATTAAAAACTGCAATATACAACTTAAATTTTAATCTAAACTTCTAACCTATCTGAACAGCTAACTTGACAGAGAGCTGACATAAGCAGCCCCCACGATATTTCCTTTATTTGCCCTTAGCAGCACCTCAAGAAATTAAGAGACCTTAAAATACAGTCTAGAGGCAAAATTTCCCCATTAAAAGGGTTAAAACCCCCATCATGTACTATATATTCATTTATCTTACTAGAAACTCTGGCTTCATTTCTTCTCTTATCCAGTTAATTCGAAGACTGATCCATACACACTTAGCATAATACCAGAATTCTGACAGATTTTTTATTGTATAGGAAAAAGAAAATGCACAAACTCACATTTTCTCATACAGTCAGTGTACTATTTATGCTTCTTTAATCTAAAAAAATGAAATTCTTATGTTCAAATAGAAGGCAGAAATCCTCCATATAAAAAAATCCCCAACAGCTATATTAATATGCATTTTGGCATATTACATTTTACATTAAGAGCATTTAGAACCATTCAAACAATCTCTGTAGCATCAAGCTTTCAGCTGTCAAAGAAAAAGATCCTGCATAAAGCAGATAAGCTCCACTAGGGCCCTTATTTGTAAACATAGTACAGCTGCCAAGTGCCTCAGCCTTCTCTTAAGTTACCTGATCACGTAGTTAGAAGCAGAATGTAGAACAGACTTTGTCTGCTTACAAACAGAACTCATGTCTTTCAATCTACAACAAATCTTTCAAGTACTGAAAATGGATAAAGATAAGGTGCTATTCTAATCCTAGAAACACTACAGAGAGGACCTAATGTTGTACAATTTGTAAAACCAATCTTTTTAAAGAGAAGGCCTTTTCCCATTTTCATTCTTTCATCCTTGATTATACATATACATTATTAATTTGGTAGAATACCTTGTTATTCCTTTTGAAAGGTTTTTTTTTTTTTTATCTTTGCCAACCTAGAATATTAAAGCAGCACTTTTTTGCTATTCATATCTTCATCCTATATTCAAAGTAAAGAACCTGAACACAGGCAGATGTTATCAAACAGCTCTAAAGGCAGATATTATAAAATGTTATAAAAGTTTGATATTTTTGCCCCAAAAAGAAAAAGTATTTATGAAATTCTTGAAATGAGGATTAACGGCCAATCCATTGAATAAAGATAGATGGATGAGATATTTGTTAATAACAACTTACGTACATTTTCATACGGTGGATGGTTAGCTCAGTTGGCTAGAGTGTGGTGCTAATAACACCAAGGTCACTGGTTTAATCCCTGTATGGGCTTCAGAACTGTGCCCTTTTGAAGGAGAATACGTTTAGGTTAGATATTAGGAAGAACTACTTCACAGTAAGGGTGGCCAAAGCCTGGAATAGGCTTCCCAGAGAGGTGGTGCTCTCACCTTCCCTGGAAATCTTCAAGAGGAGAATGGATAGGCACCCGGCTGGGGTCTTATGACCCTGCCCACCCCCAGTGCTCCTTCCTGCCCATGGCAGGGGGTCGGACTAGATGATCTGTCTAGGTCCCTTCTGACTCATTGATTCTATGATTCCTCTAATAGCTGTTATCATTAGGAAACACCATGGAACAGTAGATTGGAATAGAAATGCAATGGAATAGAAGACTTAAGACAAAATCCTAACCCCAGTCTGCAGAATAGCAGAACTTTCCTTTACTTTAGTGGCCCAAGATTTCACATTTGGGATCTACTCTTCACATGTCTATCACTGATCTGACATTTTAGTTCTATCAAGCCAATTTTCCTCTCTATCTCAGCTTCTTGACTTAGTGAGGTAGACCCTAGCAATCTTATTCTTATATACTGATTTGTTTTAGGATTTTGGTTTTCACAGTATGTCATAAGTAAGATATGAATGATATAGAAGCTTTGTATACTGTTTAGGACTGTGCAGCTTGGGGAAGAGAAGACTGAGAGAGAACTTGGTAGCCATTTATAAGTATGTCAGGTGTGAATATCGGGAGCCGGGTGAAAAACAATGTTCACTAGGGTATCCCTGGGAAGGACAAGGAACAAAGGACAAAAACTGTTAGAGGGGGGGTTTTCAACCTTTTTTAGTCTAAGTATTCCTGGCGGCTGGATGCTGAGCAAGGGGCAGGGTGGGAAGGGTAGCACACAAGCAAATGCTGAGTGGGGGGGATTTAGCACATACCCAAAGGTTGAATAGGAGTGGGGTTAGTGTGTGGCCGGATGCCAAGCGGGGGGAGCGGGGAAGATGCATGGCCAGACACGGAGCAGGGAGGTAGGGATGGTGCATTGGGGGGGGTGGGCAGGGACAGAGTGCTACCACCAGTCAGGAGCAGACCCAGGGCAGGAAAGGTCACTGGGCTTGGATGAGAGCGGCAGTGCCCCTCTGTGGGGCAGGGAAGCTCACCAGGCCGGTGTGTGGTGGTGGTGGCCGCCTTGTGTGAGTTTCCCCATCCCACAGAGGGGTACCACTGCCCTCACCCTGTTATACAAATTGCCAATTGCTCAAATTATGAGTGAGACCTTATAAGGGGGCATAAAGCAAAGTGCTGTGTTTATTGATTACATAAAACAAAAACATACAAAGGCTTACAATGCACATACCATTCATGCAAACACACACAGACCAACACACGCTAAACAAACACACTCTATGGAGATGTTATAGTTACCAGCTTGCTTGCTCAATGTTGGCACTGGGTGGCCAGCCCAGGCTCACTGAGGATGATGGGAGTGGGGGTGAACAGACACGTTTGTGCTCCAGTGAAGGTTGCAGAGTGTGAATTCCCCCACTTTAGCATTGCTGAATCCCACTTTTATAAGAATTTCAAGTCTTTGTCTGAAGTCAAGGTACTTTTCCATCTCCAAGTTCGCAACCAGCTGTTGTTTTTCATCATTCTTTTCGTTATCTTAACTCGAGGTCATTCCTGTCATGAAAGTCAGTCTCTCAGCCTTGAAAGTTGTTTAGGCTAAATTTCAGGACAAGCAGAATTCCTCCTTTATCCTGTTGCTTAGCCTATTTCATCTGGACCTGGTCACAAACTGGTTCTTCAGCCATCCATCTAACAGTTCATTGTATGATAACTTGCATATTCAGTGCTTTAGCAGGCCTCCTCCTGCTTACACAGGCACAATAAACACTCCATACACTCTTCATTTTTTCACTCAATCATACAACTAAATTTATAACTTGATTACATACATAAATAGTTATGCATAATATATATACTAAACATATTACTGTCAATATAATGCTATCAATATATAATCTAAAGATAACCTTATTTTAGTATCAAGCCTTCTAAGCTGACACGTTCTATCCTTGAGCTACATATTACTAGAATTAATCATAAAAATAGAGAAAACTTTATTCAATCACACACAGCAACCCCATCCCGGTGAGCTTCCCTGCCCTGCCGTGGCCCTGCTCCTGGAAGGCAGTTGTGCTCCATCTCCGTCCACCTGTGCGTACCCACTAGGACCGGTCCAAGTACTCCCGAGGCATGCGTACCCCCGGTTGACAACCCCTGTATTAGAGGATAGTTTTAGGTTGGATGTAAGAAAGAACTTATTTATAGTAAGGATGACCAGAACCTGGAATAGACTTCCCAAGGAGGTGGTGCAGTCTGCAACCTTGGAAGTCTTCAAGAGGAGACTGGACAGACATCTTGCTTGGATCATTTGATCTCAGCAGTATTTCTGCCCAGAGCAGGGGGTTGGACTTGATCTTTCAAGGTTCCTTTCAGCCCTTAATTTCTATGATTCTATGAAAAACAAATGAAGCAAAGAGAATGGGACTACAAGTAAACTTGGATAAAACACAGTATCTGCTGGTAAGTACAAAATCAGGTAAATAGGAAACCAGGGACCTCACGTAATAATAAGTGACACACATTTTAAGTGAGTGACCCACTTCAAATATTTATGCTGTATCACAGCACAGGATGCTAATGTAAAGGAAGAAATTGAAGGAAGAATAGAAGCAGGAAATAATGTCTATTTTGCATTGCACAAGCTCCTGTGATACAAGCTTATCTTAAGCAAAAATAAGGTTCAAGTCTATAAAAGAGAAACTCTTTCCTGCACCACATGATCCCATTGCATAAGGTCGGCCAATAAAAACCGATAATGAGCTATATTGATTGTACAGAGACCCATCCCTGACAGGCAATCAGAGTACAACAGCTACAGTGGCTGGGCATGTCAAAAGAATAGAAGAAATCCAGACACCCAAGTAAGTGCTCCTCTGCATTTGAGGGGATCTGGTATCAGAACTGCATTCAGGAGCTGTAGCCAAGGTTTGAATAAGCTGGCATCAGAAGCCAAAGCTGGAGACAAGGTAAGCCAAGGGTTAACCAGGATCAGAAGTCAAAAGCCAAAGCTGTCACAAACTGTAGTCACAAGCAGGGAACCAGAATCAGGGAAAATCAAGGGTCTTTCTGGAGTCTAAATTAGGAGTCAAAACCAGAAGATCAACATGGAAGCACACAAATTGTCAGGTGCAAAAACTTTCACCTTTTCCCAGACACCATGTGAGATGATCCTAGCTGCAGCAGGTGGATTCGCTTCTCTTATTCTCTCTTCAGCCCAGCAGGACCCAGGCCACTGCTCTAAGCTTGCTGCAGGTGATGCTTGTTTCAGAGATGAGTTGCTCTGATCCCTCAAATTGGGACCAGCTGGATCCAGGGTTGTGGCTTGGTCTCATTAGAGGGACTGGAAAACCCAGGCCTCGTATTTTTTCATTAACACATTCTCCAGTAATGATGTAACAGGACTCATACAAAATATTGGCAGTAGGCAAAGGCAAGCCTGAACATACAGAATGATATTTTCCTTACTATTTCTGAAGCACTGTTTGAATGCTGGACTGCTAGACTACTTGGAGTGGGGGAGGGTTTCTCTCCAATTCATCTATCAGGAAAGCAGATACACTGTTCATTTGTGAAACAGGCCTCATGAAACACAGCTGATTACATGCTGTAATGTAAAATCTCACACCATTTGCATCCCAACTTCAAAAGAGACTAATGACTTATGTTAAGTATTAGCTTTATTTTTAACATAGCACATTATGTCTTCAACACTCTATACTGATATCAACTCTGTATACATTTCCAAACCTCTAGAAGGTAAAGAAGCATCATCATCCTCATTTTACAGTTGGAGAAAGAGAGAGACAGGAAGTTGCTTCTAGCAATACTACTAAGCAAGTCAATGGCAGGATTAGGATGAGATCCACCATCCTTCTGATACATTGATCCGGGAATATAGTGAGCTGTGCAGACAGCTTCTATTGCTCATCATCTCATGTTCTTGACAGTTTCTAGGTCTGCAGAAAAGTTCTTTCGATAAATTTCATTAAAGAATCAGCACAGGAATATGAAAGGTTATGTTCTGCCATCAGGATGACAAATGTCTGCTCTTCCTCCTTAACCTTTGAATCAATCTCTGCAGCACAAAACAAGTGTGTCAACTTCTCAATGTGCTAGTGTTTCATAGCTGATGCAAGTCATAGCCAGCCACCACACCTAATTCTGAAATCAGGTTCAAAAGTAGTTCTGTTTTTCCAGCTTACAAGAGGAAATCAGCTTTCAGATCAGAGGCATTGTGATAGATAGTTTCTCTATAGCATTGCATAAAGTCCATTGCAATGGAAACCTTTCCTTTCCATTGCTTTCAATGGACTCTGAATCAGCCCCCTAAAAATGAATGGCCAACTGTACTGGGAGTGAGGAGATCAAAATCACCTGAATTAAACAACTTTGATTACAAGGCATTAAATATTCAGGAATATCATAGATGTCAATACTTAGTTCAGTATTCCAGACAGAAGCCAAAACCTGGCCTTGTAATATACACAGCACCCAAGATGGAAAATAGTTTACCATATAAAATTTACCTAGGGATCCCCCTGTTCTTCTGAATTCTTCTGCAATACTTGGTGGAGTACTGCTTCTGCTTTGAGAAAGTATGTCTAATTCTTCTATTTTCAATATTTTCCTTTTCCCGTATGTATAATCTGGTATATTCAACTGATACATTTTAATGGAGTTCTGCTGTTTTTACTGAAAGAATGCAATTAGCAGTTGTATACTTGGTGTGTGGCTCCCTTCAGTCTTTCCTTCTCCTTGTGTTCTCCCCCTCTGAATTCTCCTTTTCTTCCTCCTCCTCTTCCAGTTGTGGTTAAAAAGAAAGAAATGGCCCACAAAAAGGAGCATTAAGCTTGAAGATAGCTTCCTCAAGGCAACTGCCCCAAAGCAAACAGTTGTCCTAGGATGAAACTGGCTCTTCTCAGGAAGAAATTACCCTGCATTGGAGCTGAGATATAATTTCTCATGTTAGGACAGACTGACTTCTGTACAAGGGATTACATAAAGTATCAGAAACTTTATTTTTTTCTCCCCTTCAGGAAGAAGTTTCCTACATTGTCCCGTTTATGTCTCTGTGGCCCGGATCTTTAAAATGAAGTGTCACTTTAAATATTTCCTTGGGAAAGGAAACTGGATGGTGAGTTGATTTAGTTAAATATAAAAATGAACAGAAAAAAAGATGTACTAAGCCCAAGAAAAGGAATAAATAATCCCTAGGTTAAAATGTAACCAGGTTCATGGTAGAGATATCTTTTATTAGACCAAGAAGATTTTTGCAAAAAATGTTCTTTAATTGCAAGCTTTTGAGCACAAACACCCTTCATCAGGCATTGGAAAAAAGATTGTAAAAGTTCTTTTGGGTAGAAATGAAAGTTCATATTTCATAGGATTTCACAGAGGAGGCAATAGATGGAAAACTCCTCTGGGCAGGCAGTTCTTAGCTGGTAAGGAGTCTCTTGGCTCTCTTGTGAGGCTCTGTTATGATGTAAATTACCTTGAACCAAGGTATTGTTTTTCCCTCTAAACAAATACAGCTACACCCTGGATACCTGACACATGGACGATATCAAATTTTAGCTGATTTCTTACATGAAATCTTCATAATTTCTCAAGCAGGAAGCAACTGTGACCACCTGAAACCTGAGATACTGCTCCTGCTTGGTTCAGGGCAATTTGCATCATAAGAGAGCCTCACATGATAGACTCCTTACCAGCTAACTGCCTGCCCAAAGGAGTTTTCCACCTTTTGCCTCCTCTGTGAAATCCTATGAAATATGAACTTTCATTTCTACCCAGGAGAACTTTTACAATCTTTTCTCCGAGGCCTCAGTGTGTTTGTGCCTGAAAGCTTTCAATTAAAGAATTTTTTTTTCAAAAATCTTGTTGATCTAATAGAAGAGATCACCTCTACCATGAGCCCTGGTTGCTTTTTCCTCTAGACCAATTCAGTTACAACCTGAATAATTTAAAATATTTAATTCTGACTTGCCCAAACACAGTTGCACAGGCATTCTTTTTCACTTTCCTCTATGCAAAGTGGGTTTATAAAATATTTTCAGAGACATTGTGTGGATTAGCTAATGTTGATAAATTGCTTTGATGATATAGTATACAGTGCTGATGATACGTGCAGAGTATTTTAATAAAAGGGCATGGTGTTTGCACGCATATGGACCAGCCAGGACCAAGCAGGTCCTTTCTTTTTTCTTTTTCTTTTCTTTTCTCTCTCTCTCTCTTTTTGGCCTCTTTTCTTTTTTTTAATCTAAGGATCAGAGGTAGCAGTTTATCAATTTGATATTTTAAGTTGATTTCAGTGAGTTTTCACTCCTCACCATCTTCTTTCCCTTTTTTCAGAGAAAAGCCATTCTTCTGCTTTTGATATAACTTCCTACTTCATTATCAGGTATCAGGAGCATTGCCCCAGGATGCTATCTGTCCCAACAACAGTCCCAGAAACAGGCATGGTCTGCTTAATGTAAACTACTGTTCCCTGGAAGAGCAAGAGCAGCCTGATGTTTAAAGCAGTAGGTTGTCAATGGATAAAAAGTCACAGGTCCTTTTTCCCAAGGAACAGGGAATGTGGGGAGAGAAAAACTACCTGCATGACTCCCAACCAACCTCATTAGAGTTGAGGGGCGGGACAGGAGCGGGACTTATTTATGGCAAACAATATTAAATATTTGATTGGTCTTGTAAATTTTACTCATCATTTGATTCCAACTCAATATCTGCCTGGGGAGAACTTGAAAGACATTTCGGTTCATGTTCTCTAAAGTACATAGAGCTGAAGAGAAGCCATAGATTCTTGGCTTCAGGAGATGGTGACTCACAAGTGGAGAGTGGACTAAGGTGCTTGGGCCTCTGAGTCAGTTAAAATTTAGGGCCAATCTTCAGCATTTCCTGCTGGATAGCTCTGGAGCCTTTTCATTCTCTGTCCTGGCTATATCTAGTTATGACATACATTGCATAGGAAGCACAGGCACTTCCTAGCAAAAGGTGTGTAAATCAAGGCCAGCTGTTTAATTAGAAGTCAGATCCCACAATACCCAAGTGAATAATGCAGTACACAAGTCCTTTAATGGGTTTAGACCAAGGTCCCAATTTTTTCTAGTTTCTTGATGATTGGGTAAATGGAGAATGGACAGATTATTCACTATCTGTCCCTCTCACAGGTGCTATGCATATACATCCACACAAAGTGTAATAAATATATTTAACTGTACATTGGTTGTCATGGAGACAGTTCATTATTAGAAAGCATTTATTCAGTGTACAACCCAAAATGAAGTGTGATGTAAGTGCATTTAAAATACAACAGACATCAGTTACAGTAGTATCCAGTTATCCAGCATTGACTCTGAATGTGTGGGTTTCCAGAATGAACAAAAACTCAGCCTACGTTCCCTAAAAATACAATGACCAAGAATTAGATAAAAGAAAATACACCTGAAAGCTTAGGATAACCAAGGTAAATCCTACCGTTATAGTAGGAAGCAAGGCTTTTCTATAATCTCTTTTATGACAAATTATGTTGTAGTCATGTGTCCTAGCCCCATTTAAAAGGTGTAAAGTAATATAAATCTAACCTCCTTGCAGATCATACTTGCCCTCTTAGGGAAACCTAGATGCTACATGCTAAGAGGATCTACATACTGGTCTTCAGAAGAAAAAGGTAGGAACATTTAGAATAAGGACAAAAAAATGAAGCAATCCCGCTCTGAGCAGAGCAGCCCCACGAGCTGCCACTGCCTGGGCTGGGGGCTGGAGCGAGGCGGCTGCTGCACCACAGCCCCTCACCCGCCTGCACAGCCCTGCTCACCATGGTGCTCAGCCGCTCACACGCAGCCCTGGCAGCCTCAGTAGTGTGAGCATGGGGCCCGGCAGACACCAGCTCCCACCACCTCACCCTGCAGAGGTCATGCCAGGACCCTGTCTGCTAAGACCCCCCCTGGGGCTACCCTGCTGACTGCCTGAACTGGGCGCCACTCCCCATTCCCGTCCCATGGCTATTGAGCCCAGCGGGTCCCAGGAGGTGGGCGGGATGCCAGTGGCAAGGGGTCGAGCCAGAGACAAGTAAAAGCAGGCATTGTCCCCAGCTCATCCTGCCAGGTGCAGCTGGGGCAGCCCTGTGTTGTGCAGCCCTTGGGGCGGTGATGGGACCCAACTCAGTGGGAGGGCACACAAGCTCGGCCCCGTGGGAGTGAGCAGCTCCACTCCCCCACCCGCCTGTCCCGAGCGAGGGACCTCAGGCCTCAGAAAATGGCTTGGCGAGGCCTCATGGCGGCCTGCAGTCCGTATGTTGGACAAGCCTGATACATGTGATCAAGGAAAGCCCTGAGGCACTCAGCACTAACCCCATCTTAATAGGCAAAAGGTAGCAATACAGCAAATAGTACTTGCTGAAAAGTGGTAAAAAAGACGGAAAAACAATTTATTTTATATTAATTATAAAAATGGCATGGATGAGGACAGATGGGTTCTCCAGGGAATGAATCTACATTAAACAAACATGGTTTAGCTTTACTCATTTGAATTATCATCATTATAAAACAGCACTTTGGTTAGCTGATATATGACATTTATACAAATATGCAGGGATCTTGTTAAATATATATGGGAAATTGCTGTACATATATGCATCTATCCATAGAGAGTTCCATATTGTGGTATAGTAGGGTTGGAGTGCTGTTGTAGCTGTGAATGGTCCAGGAAGCGTACAGGAGGCAAGGTCCAATATCTTTTAAAGGACCAACTATATGGCTGGGAAACTTGTTGCACAAGCTTTCAGGCAGTGAGTGTCTGAAAACAACAACTTTATCAACTATACATTTGAACTAATATAAGATATCACATAAAAAAGTCTTGTCTATCATATTGTGATGTACAATTGATAGTGAGTAAAGCTGAAGAATGGACAAAGCTTTTCCCATCAGAAGATGTATTTATCAATCTGAAATTCTTCTTTTTTAGAAGATTCATGACTGACCAGCTTCAGTTAAAGTTCAGTGATCAGCAGGGATTATGGTTTTCTCTGACAAAAAAATTGCAAATTCTCTGACAAGAACCCCGGATTCAAGTTATTAAAATTAAAAGCCCCCTGCAGCACCCCCAACCCTGCTGGTTCCCCTCACTGTCCCCAAAGCCCCCCCAATCCTGCCGGTGCCCCTCACTTCCCCCAAAGCCTCCCCCAATACTGCTAGTACCCCTCACAGCCCCCACAGCAGCCCCACCGCCCTACTTGTGCCTCTTGCCCCCCACCCACAGCCCTGCTGGAGGGGCCCCCAGCTGCCAGGGCTGTGGGGCCAGGGATTCAAGTCTGCAGCTCCCTGCCCCCAACAGCAGGCAGCTGCAGCAGAAGCAACATGGAACTGGCTTCCCCACTGCTCAGCCTGCTCAGGTAGGGGCAGAGCCAGCTCCTGGCTCCTCCCAGCCCTGCTGGTGCCCACAGTCATGACCCGCAACCCCCCAGCCCTGCCAGAGGGGCCCCCAGTCCTTTGCAAGCCCCACTTACCTCACAGGCTCCAGGAGCAAAGAGTTAGGTTGAGCTGGACCCTGAACTGTAGCTGACTGAGAGTCTCAGGCCTCATCCTTCCCCTCTCCCTCCCCCTCCAGGCAGGGCTGAGGTTTCCCGCCCTGTTTGCAAACAGCTTTTGTAGGCAGGAGCTCAACCTGCAAATTTACAGGGAGTGTATAGCAAATTTACAGGGAGTGAATTCACTCCCTGTAAATTTGCTATAATCTTTGACCGGTTAAAAATATTCAATAAATATGTGCAATATGTGATGGGTCAATTGACTGGCTTACCAACACAACTCATTATAGTACCGTGATAAGCTCTCATATCTCACATCTCTTGCATCTCCATGTAATTTGGGGGTGTAGAATAGTCCTGACCCTTACAACCCAACTCTCCTTACTATCCCTTGATGTGGGTGACTGAAAATGTCCATTACCATGTCATCCTGGTAAAGAAATAGTTTGACAGTCAACTTATTTTCAACAAATATTTGCCAAATTAAAGAAAATAATGAATAGGGATTTTCTTTAGCAATTTTCTTAACAGAAATATGATTTGTTATTTTTTTTGACATATGCAAAATGTATGCTTTTTCTCTGTATTATTAGAATGTATTGGCAATTTTTTCACAATTTTTCAACTCATATTTGACCTATCATTTGGCCAAACTTTATTTGACTGGTTAAATACCCAACCCTACTTTTAACACTTTGGTATGCCTCCCCAAGGTGAGGATACAGCTCAGACTTTAAACCCTGCGTATGTCAGATCTCCCTTCAGAGCAATCTAGCTGCCCTGCCATCATTGCCAAGTGATCTCAGTGTTCCCTGCAGCTGTGAGAGGTTCCTTTCTCCATAACTCATTTTCTTCTACCCCTGCCACACTCACCCAAATTCTTGCCTCACCTAAGAGCTGTCAAGCCCCTACCCACACTACTGAAATAACCCTCTTGTTGCCTGTCCTCTGACTAGCCAATGCAAACTATAATTCCTGTTCTAGTAAAAAAAGAAGTCAGACTGATTCAAAGTGGAATTTAAGTCCAAGAGGGGAAAAGAGGGAGGGGATTGTTTTGAAATGAAACAAATGTTTTTGAAATTTCATGAGAAAAATTCTGGGTCTCAGCCAGCCTCACTACTTGGCGTGGTCTGCTGATTATATGGAGCGTAACAATTTATGGGGAAAGCTAAACCAACCACAACAAAATCTCAACCACTCTTACCTGGGACTGTTCCACACACACGGCAAATAATCTTGCTGTTCACAACTGAATCATCCATTGGTATGTTGACTCTACACCAAGACTGAGTTAATGCTGAAAGCATTAGCTTATGCAGCAATTAGCAGTGTAAATTAAACCCTATCCCCATGAGAGCATACCATGCAGAACCATTTTCCAACTCAGATTTAAATGTTGAGAGCTATACTGGTAGCTATGCTGTCAAATGAGCTGCCTTTCCCTGCTGTGCAGGTTCAATGACCAGAATTATGTGCAATTAACGCTTTTGCTCCTCTCCAATTCACAGGAAACAGGAGAAGTAAAGTCAGGCTTCAATAGCTTGGTAAAGGTGTCTAACTTTGTTATGAAAACTGGTACACTGTTAAAGTGATAAAGCAGGTATCCCAGCTTTATCTAATCTATATATAAGTGGTGTTTCATTTTAATCATGGAGAAATGTGGATTTGGGGTTACTTGTTTTAATCTGAACATTGGGGATTTTTTTTAAGCAGAGAAAACCAGGATCCCTGATGATGAGACTAAGGGTCTCCTTTTCTTAGATTTATTCTTAGCCTCTAACACATCTTTTGTTATGTTCTAGGTAGATACAGAGCATAAAGGAACCAATTCTAGGCTGAAGGTGTCCTGAACTGATTCAGATACAACATTTTTGAAGAACAATAGATAATCCTACAGAACAGATAACTGCTTGCAATGGTTGTAGGTATTTCTTCCCTACAATTTAAAAAGGGAATATTAGGGGGGAGTGGGGGGGTTAGGGTGCAGACAGAAGTACAGCTCCCCACTGTAACTGAGAACGCTTTGCAGGAAGTGTACTGAGTTACAACAATCCCCCAGCTGAAACAGGAATTCACTGTTGGTTCCTTCCAGTGGGGAGGGGAATCTAGCTGCTGGCTGCCAAGCCTGCAGCTGGTTGCCTCTAGTAATGGCCCCCTCCTCTCTCCCAACCTGTCCCTGTTTCAGAATGGGAGAGGGGAAGGGGAGTAGAGGCGGCTCTTTATAGGGGTTCCCCAGCCACCGCCGGAGAGTGGCAAATGGGGGAATGGGGTAAATTGGAGCCTCCCCATTGCGGGGCATGGGGGGGCTTCAGACTGAACTCCTTCAGACTGAACTCCCTCCACTTCCTTTCCCCCCTCCCATTCTGAAAATGGTTTGAGTCTGGGAGGCAGTGCAGGCACAAGTTACAGAAGACACTCTTGTTTTCAAATGTCTTCATCTGACCCCTCATGCAATAAAGATTCAGATTTTCACCTGATAGGCCATTTTTGAAGCAGTCTGCAGCCATGCATTTCAGTTTGGTCATGGCTATAGACTGCTTTCTATAGCCAGATTGGGCAAAAATTGTCACTTCTGTCTGCACCTTAAATCCTAGTGCTACCTTAGAATGCTTGGAATTACTAACAGGCAAACTAAAACATAGTTGATATGGGAATCAGTTACATCACCTTATCTGGTAGAATGCTTTTAGGAACATATTGCTAATCTACATCAGCAACTGGAAGACTCTCATCTAGCATATAAATTATTCTTGGTATGCACATCTGTATTATTATGGCATTTGTGTGTCATCCTATGACATTTGGGCTAATTATCTAATACAGGGTATCTAACACGTTGACATCTGAAGTCATTGGAAACTATTGTGACAAATGCTTTGCATTTAGACTTTTTCCTCTTCTAATTCTATAAACAAATTGCCAATGTATTTTATCACTTTGTTTTTGCATACAAGGTTACCAAGATATGCCTTACTGATTTCTAATAACATCTTCTCCCTCCTTTTCAGAATCCAGCTTGATATAGACAGATAGTAAGAGTTACAAACCTCTGTGGTACAGTTTCATTGTGGTATGAAAGTTATTATACAAGAGTTAATAATTTGCTAAATATATCCAGTGCCCTGTACTTACATGACTGTACAAAACTGAGTTCCACATCTCAAGGAGATCAGGACATCCATTACCTGCAGTGTGCAATGTAGTACATTACTCCATGGACCAATTGCTTCATGAATTTAATATTAGAGGTGGTAAACTTTTTGAAGTTTTGATAGAAGTTAAAGTCCTCAAGAGCCTTTTTTCCCCACAAAGAAATTGTTACTATTTTCTAACCAACAGTATTGTATCTAGTTCTACAAACTGTTAGGCAGCATGATTTTTTTTACAGTAAAACCAAAGTTATATCTAAAAGATGGGTGCAATAATCCTCCCCCCTATGCTAAGGGAACTTGATAGACTCCTTCGTGCATCTCACACCTTCTCTGGAATCTTTTCTGTATTTCATGTTTGTATGTTTTGCTTCTTGATTTCCTCTTAGCAATGTCACCTTTATCAGATGCCAAGACTGTTTGCAAAAAAGCACTCTACAAACTTTACAATTCTTTCAATGCATCTTAGCCCTTAACTGAAATAGCCCTTTTTACTTCAGTACAAGCATTGTCAAAGTTTGTGACCAGTCTAAAGCCATGTCCTACAGTTTACTGAGTAGACTTGCATTTCCTCTTCAGAAATGAAGATGTAAACCTAGTGATGTTATTTTGGATAGTAATTATTAAAGCACTGGTACCCAACCTCTGGCCCACAGGGGCATGTCATCAGGCCTGTAGGGCTCCCCATTGGTTCAGAAGTTTTGAGATGGGGAAGTTGTGGCAATATTAATTGCTGCTGCTTCTGGACCCATAGCAAATAATGCTAACGCTGCCACTGCTCTCCCACTGTCACATTTCCATACGTGGGGGAAAGTCTACAGGCCAATTGACGTGGTCCCACATTCCAGGCTGTGGCCAGATATGGTGCATGGAGCTGAGACAGCACACTGGGCCATACCTCATAGCTAACCCCACTTGCAAAATTCAGCTGCAGACCAGCCTCCTGGCCCTCATCTAGCTTATAGGGCCAGAAGGTTGAGCGCCACTGCTTATCATTTAGAGAGGAGTGTCACACCTACAAGCTATTCTTTACTTATGAATTACAGAATTGTCCACATTGCTTATTGCATGTACAGGGCCTTCTTGCTTCAGGATGTGAAACTCTTCAGATGTTACGAAACACTAGAAGTACAAAGTATGGCGATGTAGAACTGCAAATTTGATCTGAGATTTGAACAAAAATTCTTGTGCCGCACCGTTTCCCCTTCCCAGTGTTATTTTTTATTCCTTTAAATGAGCCAAATTTATTTCAAATACATTTCCTTCCACTTGTTAACATTCTGCAACTCATAATTACATTTATCTTACAGTATCCCAGCTTGCCTCCAGCTATTAGCTTTTCCATTTGAAAAGGTGACATCTGTGCTAACACGTTAAAGAAGAATGCATATTTGATGCAAATGCATATACATTATGTGTCAGGATATCAAATGATTTTCTCCAGCTCCAACCCCTCTTCAAAGAGGTGTATTTCTACTATTTTATGCCTTGTCCTCTTTCAAAAGGACTAATTTAAAAGATAATATTGTATCTGAAGTTTCTTAACCACCTGGTTCATTAAACAGCTTAAAGATATGATAATAAATTACAATAACTGTGTAGCTCAATTTAGAAAGAACACAGCTTCAATGCAGAACCATATGAATAAACTAGCACCCACTGCTTTATGGCTTTTAGCAAGAAGTGTCTAGCTTAATATAAGTTCGTGAGTAACTTTCCTCAAAAACAAGAACACAAGCTCTCTTTAAGAGATATTTCCAAAGGTATAAAAAAAGGTTTCAGATGTTAAGATAAATTAAGGTTTCTTGAGATCTGAATTTGAAGTAAAAATCTACCATCAGTTCATTTAAAAAAATTAGAATTTTCTGGTGGTCAGCTACTTGGTTTGAAAAGGTTGATTACACAGTGTAACCAATATCATGAGAAAGTGAATCATTTCAGTAAGTCTTTTGAGGCAACACTCTTATGTTTGGACATATTGTGTCTAGATGTATTGATTTATGTCATTTAAATGTTTCTAATTTAAAGTCATGGGAAGCCTCCACACATGCAGGCATGTATGTGCGCTTGCAGCAGCTCAAATACGAGTGGCACAAATTTGTACCAGGGATTTTTGCCTCGTGTGGGGCAAGTTGTGCCACCTGCAGCAAAATGATGCTGCCCAGCTTCTCCTGGATCTGAAGCCAGGGTGAGCTACAGCCTGGTCCCAGCAGTATAAAAATGCTCTGTGCTGGCCCCGGCAGTATAAAAAGTTGCCCTGGCAAGCAGCTCAGGGCTACTTGCTCTCAGGAGCTTCTGTGGAGGGACTGTGGGGCCACTTTCCTCTCACTGGTCCACACAAGCCTCTGAGCAGAATGCCCCTCTGGCTCCCTGGATACCTTTGAGGACTGGTGGGTGTGGCCCAGAGGACTGCTTGGTGTCCTCCTCAGGTGCACTTCTTTTCACATTTTGAACCTTTGACCCACACAACACTCCTATCCTGTTTTTGCTTTAGTTGTCCCAAGAATTTAGTTGTACCACTCATTCATTAGCTCCACAAGGGTCTACTAGTTAGCCAGGTGGATCTTAAGGCCCACTGTAATTGGGTGTACAAATAGACAGGAGCTTCTGTGGGGGGACTGCAGAGCCACTTTCCTCTCACTGGTCTGCACACACCACCAAGCAGAGCACCACTGCGCTGTGTCTACTGGCTCCTTGGATGCCTTTGAGGACTGGTGGGCATGGCCTGAGTGTGGCCCTGCTTAGTGTTATCCTCAGCAGCACTCATTTTCATGTTTTGACCCCTTGGCCCACACAACACTCTCATCCTGTTTTTTTGCCTCAGTTGTCCCAAGAATTTTGTTGTTTCATTCATCTATTAGTCCCCATATAGTAGGGGCTACTAGTTAACTGGGTGGGCCTTAAGGCCTATATTAGTTGAATGAAACAAATAGACAGGAGCTTCTGGGGCCTGGCCAACTGGTATCTGGGGACACTAGCCCCTGGTGCCAGCTGGACTGCTGAAGCAGCCCTAGCCTAGGGTTCCCTGCACCCTTTACCCACTGCAGCAGTCTGGCAGTGGGGGCTACTGCCTGGAGATGACCTGCTGCCACCTGCACCAGCATGTGGCCCCCAAGGCTGTGTACCTGACAGACCTTGATGGGGACTGCATGGCCACAGCAGAGGTGTCTGTACCTCTGGGCCAGCTGCCAGTGGACCATGGCTGCACAGTTGGCTTTTATGAGGCGCTGCTGCCATGTGTGCCCCCGCCCTACCATCTGGACAGGCATCGCCCAGAAGATGTTCTCAGCATGGTGGCCTGCTTTGAACTGTCAAAGCATGCCCTCCTGGCTCAACTGGCCAGGAGGTCAGCTGCCTCATTTGCCCTTCAGCTGGGTCCTAGATGCCAGCCCTGAGTAGGCTCCTCTATCTGGGTCCTGCCACTTGCCTCATTGGCAGGAATCCTGGTGTCTCCTATTTAATAAATGCAAGTTCTCTCATAAAAAAATCCCAAATTCATTCTTTAAAATACCCCCAAATCCGTGTCCTTGCACAATTAAAACAAAAAAACACTATATACATATAATTCTAAATATCTATATGCTTTGATTTTTGCTTTTGGCTTTCTTATCAAAGAAAAATTAGAACTCTCCCTGACCCCTTCACTAACCAGGATGCACCTGCAGGCACAGCTCCTGCCACTAGGTCTCATCTTGTCTGGAAGCTGCACGTGCTGGGCTGGGTGTGTGATAGGGGGATGTAAGGTTTGCAGGAGGGGGATGGGAAGATGTGTGGATGGGTGTGAAGGGATGTGGGTAGGGGTGGTGTGGGGTGTGTGGTTGGGTGTGAGGGTGTTGTGGGGTTTGCAGGAGGGTGGTGTGGGGATGTGGGGTGATGTGGGGGTGAATGTTGGGTTTGTGGGGGGGAGGGGGGCTTCCCCCCTTCCCTGTGGTGCCAGCCAGGCCGTCCCAGTGGCAGCACTGTCAGACCTGTCATCTGTGCAGGGATAATGTGCCTGATGGGACCCGACCCAGCCTGGCACAGCCCTGCTAGCACACCTTTGCACAGGACTGGAAGGCGCAGCTTTGACATGCATGGTTTGTGTGCAAAGGTGCACACTAACTGTGTGGGCCGGGCTGGGTTGTATTGGGCCAGCTGGGCACATTCTCCATGAGGCTCAGGCAGCGATGCACCATGGGCCATTGTAGGCACAGCACTGCAGCTGTGCACTGCTGCCTGAACCTCATGGAGAACGTGCCCAGCTGGCCTGGCCCATGAAGCTAGTGCAAGCCTTTGTACAGGAGCCACACCTCCCGGTCTCATGCAAAGGCATGTTAGCAGGCCATGCCAGGCCATGCTGAGTCGAGCTGAGTCCTGCCAGATGCATTCTCCCTGCACAGACTACAAGTCCAGCAGCACTGCAGCTGGCATGGGCTGGCAGGCTGCTAGCACCGGATGTGCACTTGGTAGGTGGGTTTGTGGAGGGGCTTGAGTGGGGGCTGCCGCATGCCTGGCCCCCCGCCCCCAGCCTGGCTGCAGGCACAGCCCCGCAGTGGTGCAGCACTGCATGATATGGGCTTTGTGCTGAATGGACTCGACCTGGCCGGCCACCTGCTAATTCATGGCTTTCCTAGTCCTGTCCAAAGCCATGTGCCAGCAGGCCAGGCCAGGCATGAACAGCATGTACAGAACTTACGTCAGGCAGCATCACGCCACTGCCAGCTGCAGAGGGTGGGTGGGAGAACGGGTGTGTGACAGCCCCCATTCAAGCCCCTCCACAAAACCACACACAGGCCGCACATTCTCTCACACCTCTCACTACTCACCACACCTCCCACACCCATAAACCCCGCCACTCCCACCTCCCTAACTTATCTGGGACAGAGTCTGGGTCCTGGTCATGCCGCACCCTTGCTCTGCTCTTCTGTTTGCCCAGTAGGCTAAGGGTGCATGCCCTGTGTGCTGGAGCAGCAGAAGCACCATAAAGATGCTCTCTCTGGAGGACTGGCTTCTGGGTTACCTCAAGGCACAGTCCAGAACCATGCCCTGCCCCACATTTTTCCCACTTTTTTTTTTTTTTTTGATACCTGGATTTCCGGGTATCAAATCTTGAGCCCATGCAGCAAATATGCAGCGTGGGGAACATTTTTTCATTCGCAGTATTCCTCTTGCAGCATCTCAAATTGGTTTGGGAAGCTGCAAGAGGCACATGCGCACTCATCTGGACATGCCCTTGGAGTCAAGTTATTTATATTTATTCAGCCTCTTTAAAAACAAAGCTGTCACTGACTTCTGGTTGTATAATTGTGATGGGCTGGCTGGCAGTGACATAGCCCAGGGGTTTTGAAAGGGCAAAAGATGATTGGAGGACTTGGGATTCCCTTTCCGCACCAATCTGGTAATGATTTGGCCCAGGGGTTTTGAAGGGGTAAAAGATGATTGGAGGACTTGGGATTCCCTTTCCGCACCAATCAGGCCTCAGAGACTCACCCCCCTCCCTCCCCCATGTCCCCTGATTGGCCCCTTGGGTCACCTGGAGGGGGATAAAAGGGGCAGCATGGGCTGACTCAGGAGAGACCAGTGAGGGATAACAAGAAAGGAGTTTCACAGAGCTGAGCCAGTGGGGCAGGAGCAGTTGCCCCAGAAGAGGCTGAAAGAGCAGGACTTGCAGGCAGCAATGGGACTCTCAGCAGTGTGGCGTGCAGCCAGCAGGAGAGGCTCCCCACTGGGCTCCGGGATCCCCTATGAGAGGCTCCAGCCAGCAGGAGAGGCTCCTCTACTCCAGCCAGGACCTGAGCAGTGACCTGAGAGGTTCCTAGCTCTGCTTCCAGCTCCTCCAATCAAGAGGCCAGGCAGCTCAATGTGAGGCTGGTCTCTGGGAAGGTCAAGACCCCTAGCAGGCTGGAGCAGTGTGACCAGTGGTGGCTGTGTTCCTGCTAACCATGTAGGAGACCTGGGTTTAAGTCCTAGCTGAGATGACTTGGCATGAGTGAGCTAACAAGAAGTAAACCTTCTTGCAGTGGAAAGGGGCCATTGTGTTTTTCCCCCTTTCTCCTCCTCCAGGTACCAAGGCCCTAGATTTCCTTGTCACTTGACATTTTGCATTTTGTGCCTGTTTATATTTCACCAACCCGTATCATTTGTTCTGCTGTTTGTGTTTTATATTTTGCTAACCCTGTCTTTTGTCAGTGATTGTAAGTGTTTAACCTTTGTTGAATCCTGCCCCCTTGGGGCATTGTAGTGTCCACTATACCCTCTGATTTATGCCTGTTTTGTTCCCAGTATTGTTCCCTCATTAAAAGGTATATGGTTAAGTCCCCATTGGTGGTCTGGCTGTGCTATATAGGGGGAGGAGAGTTCCTACACCTCCCACAGTGCTTGTGCACCTGCTTTGATCCCTTCAATTAGAGAGGGGGTACCTCTTGGAGTACTGCCCAGGTTACATTTTGTATCAGATAGTCACCAGTGACTGTTCTTGTTCAGATATATTCAGAATCCCCTACTGTCAGCAAGAAATCCTTTAGAAAATGACTTTACAATATGGAACTATTCCATATCACTGTTTCTTTCTGAACACTACCATTAAATTACCTGGGAAATGCTTGTGGGTTAAGTTTAATGAATAAAAGTATACATCAAGATATTTATTCTTGTTAAACAGCTCTAGGTGTGCATTCACACTCACCAACTTTAAGTTAAGTAGTATGCTTATTATCGCCATTCTCTTTTCCCTCTTGATTTACTTCTGCTTTTGAGTATTTCAGGATGTTGCTTCAGACTATTGTGTATAGGAAAAGTCAATATAAAACAAGGGAGGAAAACATTTAAAAAATCTGACTTGAAGAATACTGTGCTTGGCCATTTTTGTTACAGATTCTTAAAATGTATGAAAACCCAATATATGAAATATAAAGGTTGGTAAATAATTTCTCATCTGTGCAAGCCTGAAATTCTAATGAGAAAGACAGACATAAGATCACAAATCAAAACGTCTCTGATATATGCAAAGTAGATTTGTGTATCTTTGGGAGATGTTTGCTACAGGATTTAAGGGTCATATTTCCCAAATGTATCCTTACCTCCTATCGCATGAACTTATCTCTGCTACATGTAATTACCAGGATATCCAGATACTATCATAATTCAGGATACCATCTTTTATATTGTTTTTCTATTCCTCATAAGCCGCTCCTTTCTCTTCATATCTGTGGGAGAGGGTGAGTGGAGACCAGATCCCTTATATTCAACCTGTTGCAGATTATCCCTTAGAAATTTGCTTGTAAAATCAGTGAAGTTTCATTTTGACTGCCTTTTTTTTTTTTTCTTTTTTAAAAACTTTCTGACAGTACACACAGGCAGTAGAGAAAGGTAATACTGTTAGGACTACATGTAGAATTTTTATTATTAGCTTTTACTTAGAATCTCTAGAGTAATAAAATGTGTAACACTTGTTATCTATTAATTGAGCTGTAGAGGTCAGTCATCTTCTTTTTAAAAGCCCATCTCCCCAGAGTTCCAGCTCTGCAGAAGCTTCTGGATTCTTTGCAGATGGTAATGTGTCAGCTTCCCATTCCATTGTTAAGAGTTCATTTCATAAAATAAAGTTTAGGAAAGCTTTCAATAAATGTTTTGGAGATAGTACCATAATCTTACATCTAACAGATCTAAAGATTTAAGAATAGTTCTTGTTTATAATGTGAAGCACTTAAGTAAGCCACATAAAATGGTTATTTCCTTTCTTCCTTATTTACCATTATTGTGAAGCATTAGATAGAAAGCACCAACAGGGGACTTATTTATCAACACTATTTATTACCTTCTCAGGGAGAGGAAGGGAAGGAAGATCATTTGATGGTGATGTGGAATAGGATGGAGACATTCAACTTTTATTATATTTTCTGGTCGGTTGTTTAAAAGACCAAGAAGCCTGCTGTTGTAGATTTGATTGTCTGGATGAAAGACTAATATTTTCTGAAATATACTAGTAAAAAAAAGAAGAAAGTCTACTGTACAACAGAAGTTATATGAAATAAATTATTGTTTGCAACTTACATTTCAGAATGCTACTCAGTATTTTTTATTTGCTTCTTTCTATGCACAGAGAATTTGCAAGTCCTCCCAGGTATGTTGTGTGGGAAGAGCCACATAAGTATTTTCGTTATTTCTACATTAAGGGTATATTGGAAAAAATGCTCCAAAAATGTAATTCTCATATATGAAGATAGAAACTAGAGATGTGTGAAGCTTTGGGTACTGATTCTATTTGGACAAGATTCGGCCTGATTCAGCAGCCAAATTTCCAAATCGAAATCAAATCAGGAAACCGATAAAAAGGTCTGAATTTCTTTGAAGCTTTCCAAATCAATTTGGAGAGCTTCAAAGAAATTCGGACCTTTTATTGGTTTCCTGATTTGATTTGGATGAGTCGGAGAGCTTCAGAGACTTGGGCAGTCCCTGCTCAATGCAGCAGGGAGCTGGACTTGGACTCTGTGCTGGTAAGAGGGGGGTCAGGGGGAGGGGGACTTCTGTCAAGCCCCATCTCCTGCCAAGCTCCCCCATGCCCTCGAGCACCCGCTATTACTCTCCCAGTGCTCCCTCATGGCTGCCCCTCACGGCCCCAGCTCCCAGTTTTTTCAGAAAAAAAGAAAAAGCCCTGCACTCACTGGCTGCTGCAGCAGCCTCAGGGCTTCTGGAGGCTCATGACAGACCCCCCATGCAATGCAGGGATTGCCTCTCCTGCCTGGCAGGAGCCAGTGAGTGGGAGCTTTTTTTTTTTTTTTTTTAAAAGAGTGAGGAGCTGGACCCAGGCAGGGCAGCAATTGATGTGGCTGCAAGAGTGGATGGGGGATGAGGCCTGTCTGATTCGGAGATTTGGCCTATTCAGCGGTGGCTGAATCTCTGAATCAGATTCAGTTGAATTGATTTGGGACAGTGATTTGAATCACTGAATCAAATCACTTTCCCTGAATCAGCTGAATCTGAATCCTAAGTGATGACTAGCCACTTTGCACAGGCCTAATAGAAGCATATACCATACAGAGTTACATCTTTACAGGAGCACTTTAAACTCATTATATTATGGATATATAATGCAGTTAACCAGAAAAAAAATTAGATATATAGCCATTCCTTGGATAACCAAGTCTTCCTTTTCTAAAAGATATATGCTATAGTTTGGATTAACTGAAGCTTTTACACATGTTAATGTATAGTTTGCAGTCATTCACACTATTTGTTATTCCAGCCTGGAGATACTGTTCTACTGGGAAAAAAAACCCTTTCATTTTCTTGTACTGACATGAATTTTTTGAAATTAGGACAGATATTTTTTAACATTTTACCCTTGATCAAAAAAACTTCTTGCTTTTGAGAAGTGAACTAGTTCTTTCTTGAACTTCTGCACGTTTCATGTGTTGCATTTAAATATGTTGTTAGGAGAAAACTTATTGATTCATCAGTGAAAACTTAGTAATTTTCAAAAAAGCCTTGCCAAAAAGAAATGTGTTTTGTCCATTACTTAGTGTAAGATCCTTGTAAGGACAAGGGATGTGGTTGTTATAGGTGACCTAAACTACCCAGACATCTGCTGGGAGGATCAGTCAGCCAGGTCTGAACGCTCACATGAGTTTTTAGCCTGCATACAGGACCTCCACCTAACCCAGGAGGTACATAATCCCACCAGAGGAAATGCCTTGCTGGACTTGGTCCTGGCCACATCCCCTAGTGAGGGATCTGCGGGTGCTCATTTACCATGCTTTCACCACTCTGTGCTGGAATTTACTATCTGGCACAGTGTAGTGAAAGCAAGTGGTAAGGCAAAGTCCTTGACTTCAGGAGGGCTGACATCAATGAGCTAAGGAGATTAGTAAGGGAGGCACTGGGGATTCGGAATGTCAATGAGTGCTAAAAAACCCGCTTGGCTCAGTAAAGGCATCCAAGAGGGCCTGAGGGCAAAAAAGGTGCCATACAATCAGTGGAAGCAAGGGGCAATCGTCAGGGAGGATTACACCTCTGCTGCTCATGATTGCAGGGAGGCGGTTAGGAAGGCTAAGGCAGAGATGGAACTAGGGCTGGCAACCAGAATTAAGGATAACAAAAAGTCCTTTTTCAAATACATAGGGAGTAAGAAGAAGGCACTAGGTAATGTGGGGCCCCTACAGGACAGGCTTGGCAATCTGGTGATTGCAGCAAAGGGCTGATCTCTTCAGTGAGATCTTTGCCTCCGTATTTCTGATCAGGGACCGGGACACCTCCTCCACTAGGGTTATGGACAGGCTCAAGGAACATGATGCCATGCCTAGGGTCAGAGACGATCTAGTTAGGGAACTCTTAGAGGGGCTGGACACGTATAAATCAGCAGGTCCGGATGCTCTTCATCCAGGCGTACTGAGGGAATTGGTGGAGGTCGTAGCAGGGCCCCTTGCACTGCTGTATGAGCGCTTGTGTTGTTCTGGCCAAGTTCCAGAGGACTGGAAAAGAGCCAATGTGGTCCCCATTTACAAGAAGGGGAGAAAGGAGGACCCAGGTAACTATAGGCCAGTTAGTCTCACCTCGGTCCTTGGGAAGACCCTTAAGAAAATTATCAAGGAACACATCTATAAGGGCCCAGCATGGGAGGTAATGCTCAGGGGCAACCAACACAGGTCCACTGCAGGCAGATCCTGCCTGACTAACCTTGTTTCCTTTTACAACCAGGTCACAAAGTCCTTGGATGTGGGCGTTGAGGTGAATGTTGTCTAGTTGGACTTCAAGAAGGCCTTTGACACTGTTTCTCACCCCATTCTCATAAAAAAAACTAAGCGACTGTGCACTGATGCCTACATAGTCGGCTGGGTGGCAAATTGACTCGATGGTCACACCCAGAGAGTGGTGGTGGACGGGTCGTTTTCATCTTGGAGGCATGTGGGCAGTGAAGTTTCCCAGGGCTTGGTCCTTGGGCCTCTGCTATTCAACATCTTTATCAGTGACTTGAAGGTGTACGTGGAAAGCTCGCTGTCCAAATTCACTGACGACACAAAAATGTGGAGAGAAGTGGGCATACTGGAGGGGAGGGACAGAATCCAACTAGATCTGGACAGGTTACAGAGGTGGGCGAATGAAAAAAGGATGGAATTCAATGCAGACAAGTGCAAGGTGCTGCATCTAGGGAGAAGGAATCTGCAACATACCTATAGGCTGAGGAACACCCTTCTCAACAACACAGTGACTGAAAGGGATCTTGGAGTCATTGCTGACTCCAGGATGAACATGAGCCGCCAACGCGAAAAGCAGTCAGTAAGGCTAACCACACCTTGTTGTGCACCTACAGATGGATCACAAGCAGGTCCAGGGAGGTAATCCTTCCCATCTATGTAGCAGTGGTCAGGCCACAGTTGGAGTACTGTGTCCAGTTCTGGGCACCGCACTTCAAGAGGGATGTGGCTAACCTTGAGAGGGTCCAGAGGAGGGCCAGTTGCATGGTCAGAGGGCAGCAGACCAAGTCCTACGAAGACAGACTAAAGGGCCTGAATCTATTCAGCCTCCACAAGCGAAGATTGAGAGGGGATCTGGTGGCTATCTATAAACTCACCAGGGTAAACCAGCAGAAAATAGGTGAGGCTTTGTTCCCCTGGGATAACAAGGAATAACGGCCACAAATTGATTGAGAGCAGGTTCAGGCTTGATATCAGGATATTGATATTACTTTACGGTAGGGCTGCCAGGCTCTGGAATGGGCTCCCAAGGAAGGTAGTGCTCTCCCTACCTTGGGGGTCTTCAAGTGGCGGTTGGATAGATATCTAGCTGGGGTATTATGATCCCAGCACTCATTCCTGCCTGATTAATCCAGTCTGCTTCTAAGCAGCATATCTCCTGGGTTTCACTGGGAAAAAGTGTGTACATAAATTACCTTTATTTCTTTTTTTTCATGCTTTTGTTTCCTTTTTAAATAAACCTTGCTGTAATGTTTATTTAGGCCCAATCTTCCATTCCTTACAGTATCATGATTTGGAACATGCCATTAGATTGCACTGCATGGGATACTAATGGCACAAGACATAAATAACTGCCAATTGACAGCTACAATGATTCCAATTCCTATTTCTGATTTTTTTTTTAACGTGAAATTTCCCATATAGATTTCCAACCTAAAATTAAAGTTTCATTCTTCACTATATTTATGCTGCATACACACTCTATGAATATTGGTACTATAACTAATGAACCATGGCAATGAGAGAAACAAAGTCAGAGTTGAAATTGCTTTTCTTGATTACTTTGATTTACTATGAAATTGTATTGAAAGTAAAATGACATACAGTTCAACTGGTAAGTTTTAATTGCACAAGTGAAAAAAAAAGTCAGCAGCCTCTTGCTGACTCTACAAAAACAAATAGGTACATTTAAATATTTTTGAAGGCCTTGAGGATTAAGTAGCTGAATTAGTTGTGAGCTCTTGAGATTTTTGTAGAACAAAGGATATTAAAAGCTAGTTTAGTAAAAAAAGAAAAAAAACAGCAGCTCCTGTTCATACTTTAGGAAAACTTATTAGAACGTTAGTTATATTGAACTTCTTTAATTAAAGGTCATAGATGTTTGTGTTGTATACATCAAACAGTATATTCAATTTAGATAAAACATTATTCTGTGAAATAAAGAGGAAAAATATGTCTAAAAATACTATTTTTCTGTCTCAAATTTAAAAAAAATAACAAATAGAGGAAGTTCTCACATTATCTAGGAACTGCTTTAAGTGCCTATTGAAGTCAACAAAAGGACTACAACAGATTTCACTGTCCTTCCTTCTCCATCGGCAAGTCTTAATTTATCCCCCTAACCAGAGCCAACTTATTCTCTCCAGTGTGTTCTCTAGTTTTGTTTTGGTTTTAAAAGTCTTAGACAGGAAATTCATAGATTGTGAGGCTGGAAGGGACCTCGGGTCATTGGGTCCAGCCCCCTGTACCAGAGAGAAAAGACAGCTGACTGTCCAGTCTCCTCTTAAAGATCTCCAGGGTAAGCGATTGCACCACCTCTGGAGGGAGCTTATTCCACAGTCTGGACACCCTGACTGTGAAGAAGTTTTTCCTAGTTTTGAATCTGAAACAGTCTTCCAGGAGTTTGTGGCCATTACTTCTGGTTTTCCCCAAGGGTGCCGTGTTGAACAGTTGTTCACAGAGCCCTTGATGTACTCCCCTGATGTAATGGTAAAATGCTACTGGGTCCCCTTTTCAGCCTTTTCCTTTTCAGTTTGAGGAGCATCAAGTCCCTCAGACTTTCCCCATATGGCTAGCTGTGCAAGTCTCGGATCATACTGGACTCTCTCAAGCTTTACCACATCTTTGTGAAGTGCGGGGCCAAGAACTGGACACAGTACTCCAGCTGCAGTCTCACCAATGCTGAGTACAGCAGGAGAATCACTTCTTTGGTTTTGCTGGAGATACATCAATTGATGCATGCCAGAGTACTGTTTGCCCTGCTGGCTACAGCATCACATTGCCAGCTCATATTCATACTCTGGTTTATTACTACTGCAAGGTCCCTTTCGTTCATGATGCCGGTCAGTTTGGCGCTGTCAAGCCTGTATGTGTGTAGGGGGGTGTCTGTCCCCAGATGGAGCACTTGACATTTCTCGATGTTGAACTTTATGTGGTTCTGACTTGCCCAATTTGCTAACTTGTTCAGATCTGCCTGTATTTGTAGCCTATCTTTAAGTGTGACCACGCTTCCCCATAACTTGGTGTCATCCGTGAACTTGGCCAGTGAGCTCTTTACCCCCATATCCAAATCATTGATAAAGATATTGAAAAGTACTGGATAAACCACTGACCCCTGTGAGACACCACTGGCCACTTCTCGCCAGGATGACATAGATCCACTCGTTAGGACTCTCTGGGTCTTACCCTGCAGCCAGCTTCATACCCACCTATCTCACAGTTAAGCCCACTATCCTCCAATTTTCTTGTGAGAACATCTGGGAAGAAAATTCAGGCTCACTAACTCCATGTGTAGACGCAACCTAAGTAGACAGCCTAAGTACAATTCTATTCCACCCTGCTCAAGCCCTAGAAAACCTATTAATTCATCTTTTTTTGTAACTATCTCTTCCCTCCACCTGTGTCACAAAATGCTGTGAGGAGACATCTGACTTATGCATCTAATTTTTGCTCCTGCCTAGATAAACTCTGATGTGGGCAGGGACCCATCTCGATCCCCACATAGCTGGGACCCAGCAGTCCTGGCTGCAGGGACAGGTCTACCAACCACATGGGGATTGAGATGGGTCATTCCCAGCCCTGCCCTCCCTTCAACATCAGAGCTTAGCCAGGCAGCAGCAGGCCCCCTAATGCCTGGGCAGATGAGGACCAAATAGCTCCCTGTTGGCATCTACACATGTGCTACTGTTCAGTAGCAAATGCATCATTAATTTATATGTCCCATCATTAATTTATAAAAACACAAATTCTCTGATTAAAAAGCCCCAAATCCACATTTTTCCATGACTAAAATGAAACACCACTAGTACTAGCAAATGGTACATTAACTAAATTTACTGTGCAGTAAGGCCTGTGCCATGCATGTGTAGATTAGTTTAAAGCAAAGTAAAGTGTCTCTCATAGAACACCCTTAGATGTCTAATGAGCAGGGATCCTGGTTTTCTCTGATAAAAAAAAATTCCCAATTTTTGGATTAAAACAAGTAACTGAAAATCCACTTTTTTCTATGATTAAAATGAAGCACCTAAACGAAAAGATCCATAGACTAGCGGCATTTAATTTTAATCTCAAAAACATGAATTTTGGGTTACTTCTTTCAAACTGAAAATTGGGTTTGTTTTTGTTGTATTTTTTAAAATCAGAATAAACCAGGATCCCTGCTAATGGGTGGGATAGAATCTAGTCTTTAGTCTCTGCAAACTATGATTATATTAGAGCTGCAAGAAAGATTACTGGGTTTGATTCTGCAGTATTGCATGGAGTCATAGAAGGCTGTCATAAGATTTGCTGGATTATTCAAATGCATCTGATTATTTCCTGTAGCATACATTGCCCAATTTAGTTGTGTGTTTTTCTTCCTGTGGGAGTACTTTCCTTATACTAATGGTTCATAGTATCAAAGCAGTTCTTTCCCTTGTGTTATATGAATCATTTACCACAGAGTAAATAAGGCAGGGTTTACCAGGCATCAGCAACTCTACAGCAGCTGTCCATATGCGTGCTCTTACCACATAGTAAGTGGAAGCCAAACTATGGCAACTTACCCTTCAAAGACAATTGAAACTGTGCACACAGGCAGTTACCTCAAAGTACCTGACGTGTATCCTTCCCAATCAAACATTTCTATGTCAATAGCCTAATTTTTTTCCTTTGCATCTTTCTGTTACTTCTAGTTGTAAATCCCACTATCAGGCTAGTTTCTAGGTTTTGAACAAATGATTGTCCAATTATATGACATAAACAAGCAATCATGGAAAGAGGAAGTAGAACCCAGGCTTCCCTTTTCTCAGCTGAGTGACCTGATCACTGGGCTAATGTTAGACTTACTTTTCCCTCTTCTCTAGCCCCACTGACTCTTACGTTTTTGAAATTGGGTCAATGGGAAGCCATCATAGCCTTTTAAATCAGGAGCATAGTGCCTAGGGCACTTTCTCAAAAAATGAGAGATGCAAGTTTGAATCCCTTTGGTTTGAGGAACTACTACCAGGTCCCCCACTTCCTGGATAAATGGTATTATCATAAACTGGGATCCTGGTTTTCTCTGTTTAAAAATCACAAATTCCCTGATAAAAACACAAATTCTCTGATTAAAAATCCCCAAATCCTCATTTTTCCATGACTAAGATGAAACACCACTACACAGACACACACACACATACATATACACAGTGTGTCATTTTAGCTTCAGTTGAACACAATATTTTATTGATATATTTACCATTTTAAAGCAATGTGGACAGGTACCTGTGCCTCAAATACTATTCTAATAGAACAAAGGGCTTAGTCTGTCTGTCTGTCTGTTTGTGCATAGTGCTTTTGGGCAATTGTGCATGCTCAGTTTTAAGCTTGAAACATTTCTGTCTCCCAACAGGGAGACAAAAATGGCATCAAGTTTTAAACCCTAGATTTTGCAGCTGCTTCACACCTGTGTGTCTGTGTATGTTTGGCCACAGCAGGATGGGGCGGG
>NW_017728906.1:97466082-97476123 GCF_001723895.1 Crocodylus porosus
TGCAGCCCAGCCCCCACAGGGGCCTCCATTTTTGTGTTTGCCCAAGGCCACAGTACACATTAATCTGCCTCTGGGCATGGGGCTGGACACAGAGTGGTGAAGGGGGTTGGCACAGGGCCAGATATGGAGTGGCAGGGTGTGGGGGCAGTGCACAGGACCGGACATGGGGGTGGGGCATGTTGTGTGCAGCCAGATATGGAGCAGCAGCAGTGTGGGACAGTGGGTGGTGGTGGTGGTAGCTGTGTGCAAGCTTCCTCCCCTTTCCTTCTCTCCCCCGTTCATGGGAGGCAGTGATGGTGCAATCTTGATGGGCAATTGGCTAGTAATTAAAAGAAATTCTAAATACCTATACATTTTGGCATTTGATCTTGGGTTTTTATCAAGGAAAAATCAGAGCTTCCCTGCCCCCTTCACTCACCAGGATGTGGGTCCCAACTGCAACTGATCCTGATGTGGAAATTCAGACAGGATTACTGTTTGGCTATCAGAAGCACTTTATTTTGCATGGCCACAGGAGAAAAAGCAAGGGGCAGCTAATTCTCAACAAAAGCAAAGCACAGATTTCTTTATATACTGATAAGTCACATACAGATCTGCCCACCCTGTAACATATTCTTGGCAGTCTGACAGCGACTCATTCTGGTGTCTTGCTGAAACAGGCACGTTTTCTCAAGCTGTTTCCTGATAAGCTTATCCTGAAGGCCGCCATGTTGTTCCCGCTTGGCCTTCACTCACATCTCCCATCCTGTCTCCACATGTATACACTCCTTTCAATACTTTTCCATTCCTCATCAATCCCCACCATACCTCCACTGCTTTGTGGAATTGAGTAGCCCTGATATCCCAATGCCCTGCCCATGCCATTACCCCTTACTTAAAACCCACAGCCCCCTCTCCCTGCCGGTACCCTTCACCCTCCACCCACAGCTGCCTGAAGCCCAACCCTGCTGGAGGGGGCCCCCAGCTGGCAGGGCTATGGGGCCAAGAACCTGGGTTTACAGCCCCTTTCTCTCCATGGCAGCACCTGAACCCTGGCTGCTGCTGTATAGTGGAGCATGGAGCCCAGCTCCTCCTCCCCCATGGGTGGCATGGCCAGAGCAGAGCCTATTAGGTGGGTGCGTGAATGTGGGCTCCCTGCCCTACTGCCTCTGCCTGGAGCCTCCACTGCCCAGCAGGCAGGCCTGGGATAGCAGAAAAGAACAGGGTCAGGCAGGGAAGCTTGGTGCTGTCACTGGGAGCTCTGTACCACCATGGTGAGGTACCTCCTGCCTGCCCAGCAGCCATGAAGGGCACAACCCCATGCTGCCACCATGCTGCTGCCAGGCAGGCATGGAGTATATTGCCAAGTGGCACAGAGCTCCTAGCAGCAGCAATGAGTTTCCCTGTCTGGCCCTGCTCTGCTCTGCCACACTGGGTCCTGTTTACTGGGTTGCAAGGAGCCCTGAGCCTGCAAAGGGCAGCCCACCTCTGCCTTGCACACAAATATGGGGGCCACATACCCCCCATGCCCCACCCAGGAGTGTACGCAGCAGCAGAGAGTCAGCTTCCTTGCTGCCCCCCCAGATAAGCCACCTTTGGCCCTGTCCAGTAATCATCTGGGCTTGCAGCCATGCATTTCAGCCCCAGGCCCCAGGCCCCAAGCCCCATGCACTGCCCAACTCACTCCCCTTCCTCGCTATGGGGGCCTCAATTCCCATCCCCCAGACTTACCTGCGAGGAGATGCTTTCCTGGCTGTGTGGTGGCTATGTGCATGTGTACGTGTCTGGTGCCACCTGCTGATTGCCTTTCTCCTGCTCTCCCCAGCCCCTCTCAGGCTGGAACTCTGCCAGCCTGCAAGGAGAAACCCACCATTTACTGTGTTTTTCTCCTTTAAAGGAGAAAATCCAGGTTTTTCCGTGGCAAATGGAAAACCCAGATCGCTGATCATAAAGCTACTGCACAAAAGTCAGTGCAACCACTGGTCACCTGCATGCCTACCTTCAAAAGAGGATGAGGCATTCTGGATTTTGAACAAATGAAGGTGACCATCCATTGGTAATTCAGGCACATCCCTGGTCTTATTGTTTTCTACTGGTTGGCATTATATTCCTCTAATTTCCCTGACTCACGTTTTGGATGCCCCCAATTATTTCCGTTGACCATCTAAGGATCCTAAGTATACCTAACTCTGCTAGGGATTACTCTCCAAGGGCCAAGTGCCTTAGTTTTAGGCATTACAATGCCTAAATAAGGATGCTTAGGTGGCCACTCTGGAACTTAGCCATGTTTCCCAGCATGAACTGATATACCAGTGAGGTGTCTCACTGAAGGTGAATATTGACGGTGTACGATTATGAGGGGATAGTACCATTTTTCCTTTATGAATTATGCTTCTGCATAAAATGTCATAATATAACCTAACATGTGTTAAGCTAATGTTAGACTGCATAAACTTTTATGCACAAATCTTGCTGTCTGTTATTCACTCTTACTGAGTCAGAAATCTGAAAAGCAATACCAGAAAATCCTATTGATACATCTGATTTAAGGAAAAGAAAAAAGGAACACATGTGTTGAATGCTATTTGTTGAATCTGACCATTCTTAGGATATTGCTAGCTTTAAATCAAAGGTTTTCAACCTCTTTAGACTCAAGATGCCCATTGGAAATTGCCAGCACTTAGTTTTCACTCGTTTTTGACTAGAGAAAAATAACTGCAATTTTTCAATTATAAAGAACTCAAAATGTGTACAGTAGGTCAAAATGATTTTAACAGTATAGATTCTTATTTGAAATTTCTGGATTTATCTTGTGAATTATTATGTTTGCACACCTAAAAGTGCTAACATTGTGTGGGACCCTGTGGCTCCCTTGAAAGGTTCTCAAGACACAACAGACTGCCATGGCACCCTGGTTAAGAAACCCTGCCCTAGAGTCCTCTGTACTATTTTTATCTATACTCAACGTATGTATAATACATACCAGTGTAGTAATATCCACTGGTCTTTTTAGCATGTTGCTTACGTTTTCCAGATAATTAATGAAGATATTAAGAGCAGGGCTAACAGCTTTTGTATTACCCTACAAGGTATTTTTTTCCTCCAACAAGATACATTGATGTTTACTATTAATCTGGGCTGACAATATTTTGGCCAGTTTTCAGTGCTCTCCAAACTTTTTTGATCACGCACCGCAATCTATATAAATAGAAGTTCTAATATTTTCTTCTCGCACCCCAATGGATTGTCTTGCACACCCCCTGGGGTGCGTGCACCCCACTTTGGAGACCACTGCCCTAGACAGTATTGCTAACATAGCCAATTTCTCAAATACTTAGCATAATACCTGACTTTTCTCAAATAAAAGTATAGTGCATTCATTATGCACTGAAAGAGAAGGTACTCTTCCACTAATTTTCTTATATGGCTGGGGGTTTTTTGTTTAGCTTTGTGGTTTTTTAACATGCATGTTTAGTGAATCTCTTGGGACAATGGGATAAGTCAGGGTAAGAGAAATAGAGGAGCAGAAGCTTATTTTGAAGTAGGGAAATCAAATACATAATTTGCAGTTTGTATCAGGTTCTCAGGTGCAGTCAGGACAAGTTCAGCACAGGATGTGAAGAGGGGGAGCAGAGGACACAGTTATGTCACTTGCATGCAGTCCCAGGCTTGAGTTCAGTTTGAGGCTGGCCCAGCTCCTGATACACCCCAGAATAGGCATATTCCACGTATTAATAGATCATGTCAAGGTTAATCAATGGCAAGACAGTACAAGCCACTCAGGTATATTACAAAAGAAGGACTGTATGTAACCAGCAACATACTACCTTGAGTGTCCCTATGCTTATTTGTGGCCAGAGCAATTTTCAGGATCTGGCTTCAACCTTTGGCATGTACTCTAAAGTCAAGTATGTCAAGAGAGAAAGATTAATATCTTAATAGCTGTATGAGCATACAGCTAAGTATGGTGAGACAAGACACTAGGTATATTCAGGAGCTTAAACAAAAGCTTTTAAACAAACTCCCTAGAATATAACATTCATTTATTTGATACCATCTATTTGTTAGCTACTTCAAATTTCTGTAACTCGAAAGAAAATTGTTGTGAAATGTATCTTAAGGTCATTCCATTAGTCAATAGAAATTTCATTTCAATCCTTAATCCAGCTGGTTTTTTTATTGCATAGCTGCCAGATGGTAATCTAACCCATTCATGCAAATTATTTTCTAGTGGCAGTTAAACCTAGGAATCTTAGTACTGTAGTATGTTTGGAAAGTCTAGGTCCAATTTTGTCCATTATAACTGCTGCACTATTGCCTATTGCAGATTGTATACCAATAGAAATAATCCATTCCTTGCGATAGCTCTGCATTCTTCTTTCCTTCCTGGCCTTTGTCATATTCTCTCTGGCACTGTATGACCCTGACTTGCTATTTTGTTTTTTGTTATGTAAGACTGTGCTTGCTATGTAAGACTACAAACAAAAATCTTGCCTTTTGTACTTTTTGATACCATATGTATTTGAATATATCATATTTTCAGTTGTATCAAAGCAAGAGAGGAAAATAATAGCTTGTTTGTTTAGCTTGGTAGGATTTAAAGATAAGCAAAGTAGGTTAAATAGAGAATGGGTATCTGAATTCTTTTGAAAGAGACATCATCTGAAGTGACTTTACATTTGCTCAAGAGACCACTGAGACAGACAGTGGCTCATCATGAATTAAAAATTAACTAAGATATAAGGAAAAAAATAGAGTAAAAATAGCCAGTTGTTTTACAAGCTTCTTAACAGGCTTCTAGCAAATAGCACTTGGTCAGACCTTCTGCATATGTTAAACAAATAAGGTTGGCATACTTGTTGGCTTGTTAACTTTAAGAAAGTATTGTTAGAAATGCCAGCAAGGACTAGCAAATTTGGGTAATTGGGAAATACAACTTCAGATGGAATATAGTATGAACAAATGAAAAGCAATAGTTATTAACAGGAAAACCTAAAACTTATTTTATACAATCAATAGATTTATAGTAAATTCTGGCTACTGATGATGAAGAGTGCAACATAACTGGGGAAATGCATCCTTAATACAAAATTGCACAGTAATATATATAGGCAGAGACAGAAGAGGGCTAAATTACCTCATTTATTTTTGCCTAGAAGGATAAGTTTAAGACATGGATTTCCAGTGAAGAAATATTTTACAGGCCCCAGGCTGCCTATATGCATGCAGCCAGGCTGCTCTGATGTACTACAATTACGCATTGCTCCAAGAGCTGCTTTCATTAAAGCGCCCTCCTCCCACTCCCAGAGCACATGTATAAATGTTCTCAGACTCTCAGGAGTCAGGACAAAAACTGACTTAAATTGCAACAAGGGCAAATGAGCTAAATATTAGGAAGTACTTTGTAAATTCCCCTGTGCTTATGAGTCCAGCTGCCACTGCTCTCCCAGCCTTCCCCAAACCGGTGTGACCTTGGTCTGGGGAGCAGGTGGAAAAAATCTCCAAGCTGGGACATTTGTACCCTCCCTCTTTTAGAAAGATTTCTAGCACTGCAAATTTCCCAGAAATACATGGAAAGTAGGACCGTGTAAATATTTTGTGTATTAATTTAATGAAGATTAAAATGCAGACAAAAGTGGTCCAGAAATTATGAGACAGGCATGTATTCTTTGGATGATATACTTGGTCCAATAAATGAGATCACCTAAAGAAATCCTTGCTTCTTGGACAACAGAAGGGAAATATCAGTTGGTCACTATAAAGTCCTCTATGGACCTCTGCTAGTTTTAGACAACTTCTGAATAATCTGGAGTCTGAAACGCATGGTGTTATCCATAAGGACTGTAAACAGTCATAAGTAATATAAGAGACAGTAATTTATATATGATGCAACTTTTGTCTGCAATTGCCAGCTCTTCTAAAGTCTGTGTATAAAGATGGGCACTGCTGAAATAAAAAAATAAGGGACAGGACATGAGACAGATCATTCATTTTACCCAAAATGGAAGTTCCTTTTTTTTTTTTTGGTTGCTACTTTTTAATATAAAAAGGAATAAATCAGCACCAACAAAAAAAAACCTAAATTGAATTAGCTGCTGATCACAAGAACATCAGTTCAACTTATCGGTACATGGTTCCTCATTAGACTTCATATTTAATCTGAAGATGATAATGTTTTAATGCCATTAAAAGAAATTAGTTGAAGGTAAAGGCATCTGAATCTCAAATAGTCATTCTATTCACTCATTTTTATTTAAAATGCACCAATGCTTTGTAATTAGTACTATCTGGGATTCAAAACTGTGTTAACATTAGTGCTATGAGCCAGAGGTGGCAGACTATGTTAGTCCAATACCCAAATCATGCTGTCTAGAGCAGTGGTCTCCAAACTTTTTTGATCGTGCACCCCATCAGTAAAAAATTTTTGAGTACACCCCCAATATACATGTATTTATATAATACACACCCCTATCAGTAAAAAATTTTTGAGCATGCATCCCCAATATGTGTATATTTATATAAATAGAAAAAGAAATAGAAGTTCTAGTATTTTCTTCCCGCACCCCAATGGATTGTCTTGCACGCACCCCACTTTGGATGCCACTGGTCTAGAGGATAGCAAGAAACGTGCTGCATACATTTGCCTTCCAGATCAAATTTTCACCCATGCCTGCACTACAGAATATGCAAAATTAACAAATTCATGTATAATTTGTACTTGCAAAACGTCTGCAGTCATTTTGAAAGTATTAACACCTGTAGTATAAGCAATTAATATGGGCCTGAAAAACCTATTTGATTTGTAGTAATAGGCTTTACAAGTACATTTAGAGCTTTTCAAGTGTGTACACAAGTGCTTTTATTTGCTGAATGTGAATGTTTTACAAATGGATCCTGGGAGTTTTAAGATTTTATACCTTCATGTCAGTGTCCTTTGCCTCTAGCAAAATATCATGTCAAATAACAGTTGCCAACAGTTCTTCAAATTCTCTACGCTCACTAAATTATGGAGCTTTGTTATGACCATTTCATGCATAGGCCTCTGCAATAAACCAAAAACATACATTTAATACAAATGTTAGCTTCACATCACCTTCAAAGGGAGTAAAGCAAATACTTTAATGACTAAATTTTTTGAATGGCAGAGTTAGTAGCGTAGTTAATTTTTCCTTACCATCACAAACTTAAATTTAACCAATGACTAAACAGAAACCACCTTTTTACTATTCAAGGTTAGATCCTCCTGTCTAGTAGAGCCTACAAAACAAAACAATGGAAAACAACAACACCACAAACACAACAGCAACATAAAACAGAAGGCAGGGTAGAAATGTACTTTATAGACCAGAGGCTCATCAGCATCAGATGAAACAAGCTCTTGCTTACAGAAGCTAATCAGCACCTCTAATTCAGTTAATCTGTAAAGATGCACCTCTATCCTGCCTTTTGCCTGACTTCAGACTAACACAGTTAACTACTTCTTATCAACAAAATAAAATCACTGGAGAATAGTTGAATGGCAACCCTCATATCAACTATTCACCATCACGTATTTAATGATACACTTTTTCAAGGTATATAAGGAATACACGAAGCAGGACTACAGGTTTTGACAGTGACGGAAGAATGAATTTAAATCAGGCTAGGGGTTTGGCTGGGGATCAAGATAATATCTAAAACAATAAAGCAATAGAAAATTATCACTGTGTTTTGGTATAATGTTTGCACATTGAATTAATCTTTTGAAGTATAATGATAGATACACTAATAATGGCAATAAAACCCTCTTTTCCAAGGCCTGTCAGTATAATAATTTCAGTTATGTTATACTAAGAATTTTGTTTTCCTAAAATATCTGTACTGAAATGGTGCCATTATTGGCAGTGACAGCACTGAAACATTCAGTTCTCAGTGTAAGTTGTAGAAGGAGACTCCTGCTTAACAGAATGACAATGGGACTATGGGGATACAAGTATATTGATCATGTACAGAAATGATACTACAAGTAAAGGAAGCAACACTATGGAATGTGTCCAAAATACAAAAGTTCTAATTCTGAAACATACTATATGAATAATACAGTACTGTAATATCATCCATTATGCATCCATTTACATTTACAGGAGGAAGAAAAGAATAAGGGCCACGTTATATGGTAATTTTGGGTGGCTCCTTGAGCTCTTAACCCTTCAGCTTTCTACACATTAACACCTTAAAGTGGTTTTAAGCACTCATTATGCAGCTCAAAATTATGCTACTCCAGGGCAGGATTATCTCTGATCCACACTACCTAACTCTTGTTCCATTAAGGTGTAGACACTCCACACAGATATGCCACCAGATGTGCCACTCAAGTTGAAGTTCTCCACTACCCCAGGATCCCTCTCACTCCTGCAAGTAGAGCAGAGATAGAAGCCCGTCCTGGTTCAGCAGGTATCTAGCAGCAACTCACAGTTACAGCTCCTAGTCCTACTTCTGCTCACCAGGCCTCTAGTGGCATGTCACAGCTGGGCAGGTAGGGGAAAATCAGAGATGGTTTCTAGACTAAGGGCACGACTGCTTCAAACTCCAAGCTAGCACTAATATTGATCAACATTGTGCAGCTCATAGCATAAGGTGTAACAAAGCTCATAGAATAAGGTGCAACTGGTCAGTGTGAAAGCTATGTCGAGATAAATTAATTCAAGTGGAATGAGTTAATCCAGCAATATTGGCCAACAGTATCACCAACTATGTCACTAAATGGTCTCAAAATAAGAAAGTTGTTTTACATTATGAGTTCCTTCTCACAGGTGCATCATTTGTTTTCCATTTCAAAAGATACCTTGTGCATGTGCATGTCTACATCAGTGATTCTCAACTAGGGTGCCAAGGCACCCTGAGGTTCTATAAGATCCTCTGACTGGCACCACCAGAAGTGTGAGGAGGTAAGGGAGGTCTAAAGATAGAAGCAGATAAGAGCAGGCTCAGGCTGTTCCCCCATCCTCACTGCCTTATACTCTGTAAGGCGGCAAGCACTGTAATAAATAAATTAGTTTTTGAAATGGGATCCAACTCAGTTCACAAGGTTATGGAGGGATGCCTCGAATCTAAAAAGGTTGAAAATCACTGGTCTACATTAATGCTTTGAAACAGCTTGATGCCACATGCTACCAAAATGCAATACAAAAGCTTACTTTTATTTTATAGCAGGGGAAGTATTACTTTGCATTCACATGGTGGAGCTAATGACATGCAATGAATTGGTAATGCCAGATATTTATGAATGCAAGTTTATTTTACCAGGCTAGTTACACTTCCTGATCTCATTAAAGTCTTTTAATTGGTAGATCCTGTTGAATATACCACTGTCATATTAAATTCTTAGAAAAATCATTTAAAAATAAGAACCTTAAGTGTTATTCACTAGTTTTTGTCTTTTTTAATTTTAATATAGAAATGCTAGAGACTGAACGTTCTGATTTTATATCCATTTAACATCTAATTGAATACAACCACTTGGCCTCTTGTTAGGAGCTGGAAGCAGCTGTATTAAATAGACTTTCTATTAAATACTCCCCATTCACCAATAATCATTGGCATTCACTGTGCTTCTGATAATACTGTAATTAGGTCACAGTAACAGTTCCCCCAACAGTCTCCTTTAATGCCATGAAACTCTGTGAAAGTCCTATGGATACAACTGGGAGTGCTATACAAGTAAGGGGAAGAGGCCAGGGAAAGGGAAGAAGAAAAAGAAAGGAATGATACATAACTTTGTAGGACTCATCCTTCTTCCTCCAAGCCCTACAGAGGTTCATTTACAGAGTTTCTATGGCAATCCCATTTAGTGGGTGGAATACCTGAACCTATTTAGTGGGTGGTTTTACCCTAAGGATGTGTGTTAGTATCTTGCAAGTCCATATAGACACACTATATCCATAGAAACAAGTGCCTCTTGCCCCATCTCAAGCCCCTCCCCCCACCAGCCCCCCAACCACCCAATAATTTCCCTAGCCGGCCCCGTCCCCTGCCAGCTCCCGCACCCCCCGATCACTTTCCTGCCTGCCCCTCCCCATGCCA
>NW_017728906.1:97476269-97520633 GCF_001723895.1 Crocodylus porosus
AAATAATGAAAACAAAAAAACCTAGCACTTACTGGCAGTTCAGTTGCTGCCTGGGTCACTGGGTACCTGCCCAGAGAGACAGCCCCAGCAGCACCAGCCCGGGCCCTCCCGCCCCCTGCTACCAGGGGGACTCTGCCAGGAGGCCTTGGAGCCCCTCCATCCTGCTTCTATAGTAAGTTGAGGCTTTTTTCTATTTTTTTTTCTTTTTTTCCCTTTAAAGTGATGGTGCCTGATGTTGGGGAGGCAGCCATGGGAGTCTGGGGGTGCATGTGGGGGGGTGGGGCTGTTCGGGGACTATAGCCCTTGTGTGGGGGCCAAATCCCATGTTGGGGGGGGAATAGCCCCTGTATGGGGGCCATAGCCCCTGTTGAGAGGCCATAACCTTTGTGTGGGGGCCAAATCCCCTGTTAGGGGGCCATAACCTCTGTGGGAGGGCAGCAAAATATATATTCATGTATTCATGAAACATGTATTTATATTTCACTTATTATTATGATGAGACATGCTTTAATACTGTAGATATATCAATAAAACATTGCCCAACTGATTGCTATTGCTGTCTCTGTCTCTCTCTCTCTTTATAGTGGTCTTTTGTTTTACCTATGGAGGAACATGGATCCTGGGGTATTTTACAGAGTGTCTTTGGGATTTTTTTATCAGGGATTTTTCAGTTTTCCAATAGGGAACAACAGAATTCCTGCCAGGGAGGCCAGTTGCAGGACCCAGCCTGCTCAGAGCTGGTACCTTGGACCCAGATGGCTGTCACTGACCTCCTGGCCAACTGGGGCCATGAGGACATGCTTTGATAGTTCAAAGCAGGCCACCACACCTGGAACATCTTCCAGGCAATAGCTGTCCAGATGGCTGGGCAGGGGCCCATGTGGCAGTAGTGCCACACAAAGGCCAACCCTGCAGCCACAGCCCCCTGGCAGCTGGCTCAGAGGGGGAGATGCCTCTACTAGTTTTGCAGTCCCCATCTGGGTCTGGCAGGTGTGCAGCAGGTCACAGCCAGGCAGAAGCCTCCACTGTCAGACTGCTGCAGTGGGTAGAGGGGGTAGGGAACTCTCAGGGCAGCTTCAGCAGTCCAGCTGGCACAAGGGGTAGTGTCCCCAGGTACCAACTGGCTGGTCCCTAGAAGCTCCTGAGAGCGAGGAGCTGGGAAAAGCACAGGTGCTGGCCCTGGGCTCTAGCTCCCCCTGGCTGCAGATCCAGGAGAAGTCAGGCAGGGTTATTTTACCCCAATTGGCACAATTTGCTTCACAACAAAGGGCATCTCTAAGCACGTGCACTGAGGCAAAAATCCCTGGCTCAATTTTGCACCACTTCTATTTGAGCTGCTGCAAGTGCATGTGTTTGCATGTGTGGATGCAGCCAACAGCTTCACTGCAATATTTCTGGTTTAAATATGTTCATGGTATAATAATGCTGCATGCCTCGGTTTACCTGACAGGGAATAGGGGGAACAAAGGGGTTAAGAGACCTGAAGCCAGAGTTGCCTGCCTTACATCTATCAGCACATACCTGATTTCTACCAATAAAGAATTTAATAACTGTGTTGACACTTCAGCAAGATAGTATATGTAGAGTCTTTGGAGGTGACACCCAGGAGGTTCTGGGCTGTGTGGACTGAAAGAAAACAGCTGAGTTAACTTCGTGGTTCTCAAGGCTATGCCAGCTGGATTAGGAACAGAGGGACTGTTTACATTTTTGGAGGGGGTGAGAACTAAGTGGCGTTTGCCCCAGTAAATGCCTCTATTGAAGATAACCTTTCTGTTGCTGCTTGGAGCACAGGGTAGACCCCTTACCCCTTTGAAGAGATAAAGTCCCTTTGTCAGGAGCTGAAATGGAAGTTGGTTTCTCAAGGCAGGGCCACAGGTAATCAGAGAAGATCAGGCACTGAACAGCTTGGTTCTCAGAACTGGAGGGAGCCAACACTCCCCCACTTTAGAAGCCATGCCTAGTCTGATTTCTGGGGGGTGCTCAGAGACCAGTCAAGGCTGGAGGTTTGAAACTCCCCTGAGGGAATCTGTGGGCATATCTACACATTGCCATATGTTGTTGTAGCGATACACTATGTTGCCATATGGTGTGCTACGGCAATGTAGTGATCATGTGAGTCTACACGTGATCAGCAGCTATGTCACCATAGTGGCATGCTCCCCCATTTTAGCATGCCATTATAACAACATAGTGAAATCTAACTGTGTGCCATGCACACAGCACAGTACAGGCCATTACTGCATAGTGCTGTAACAACATTGCTGTACAGCAACATGTAGACATGCCATGTGACTCCATGACTTCAGCAGTCAGTAGGAAGCCTAGGACACCTAATAACAGACCATAGAAAAAGAAACAGCCATACAGAAGTCCCTACCTAATGTTCTAGCCCAGGGGTCATCAACCTTTTAGAACAGAGCTGACTTTGACAAGCTCAGAAGGCTTGTCAGTGAGGCCCTAAAGGGCCACAACCCAAAGGGGAGGGGAGTTCAGGATAAGTGTTTGCTCAAGGGAGTGATCCTGGATGCACAAGCAAAGTCCATCCCATCTCGAAGGAAAGGCAGCAAAAGGGCACAGCAGCCCCCTTGGCTCTCCAGGGAACTTGCGGACCTCCCGCATCTTAAAAGGAAGACCTACAAAGGATGGAGGACTAGAACCACCACCAAGGAGGAATACTCTGCTCTGGTCTGGACCTACAGAGAGCAAACCAGGAAAGCCAAGGCTGCAATGGAACTCCAGCTACCTACAAATATCAAGGGCAATAAAAAGTTGTTTTTTAGATATGTGGGGAGCCGGACGAAAAGCAAGGGCAACATTGGACCCCTGCTAAACCAGGTAGGACACCTGGTAACCAATGCCCAGGAAAAAGCAAACTTCCATCAGTTTTTCACCAGTCCGATGGGACAACCCTGCCCTCTGCAGGCCAGGGAGGCCCGGGTGAGGGAGATTCCTTACAATCCATCAAAGCTGACCTTGTAAAGGAACACCTTGACAGGCTGGATACCTTCAATTCAGCCAGCCCTGATGGTTTACACCCACAGGTACCCAAAGAGCTGGCAGGCATCATAGCTCAGCCCCTGGCACAGATCTTTGAGAACTCCTGGTGCTCTGGAGAAGTGCCTGATGATTGAAAGAAGGCCAATGTGGTGTTTATCTTCAAAGAAAAGGAAAGTGGATCTGGCAAACTACAGACCCATCAGCCTGACCTCTATCCTGGGGAAGGTCTTGGAAAAGATTATCAAAGATTATCAAAGCCATCCTATACAGGCTAGCTAATGGCAATATCCTGAGGGATACCCAGCATGGGTTTGTTGCAGGTAGGTCTTGCTTGACCAATCTCATTTCCTTTTACGACCAAGTGACCTATCACCTGGACAAGGGGGAAGAGATTGATTTCATATATCTTGACTTTAAAAAAGCCTTCGATCTGGTATCCCACGATCACCTCTTGGTAAAACTGGCTAACTGCAGCCTCGACCTCACCACAATCCACTGGCTGGAGGAATTGGCTCTGTGGCAAGACCCAGAGGGTGGTGGTTGATGAAAGTCAATCCTTGTGGTGCCCTGTGACCAGTGGAGTCCCTCAGGGCTCTGTCCTAGGGTCCTTATTTTTTAATATCTTCATCAATGACGTAGACCGTGGTGTCAGCAGTGGGCTGGCCAAGTTCACCGACAACACCAAATTCTGAGGTAAAGCATCCACACCTGAGGACAGGAGGGTGACCCAGGAAAATCTTGACAGGCTCATGAAATGGGTGGACGAGAACCTGATGGTGTTTAACACCAAAAAATGCAAAGTTCTGTACCTAGGGAGGAAAAACCTGAACCATGCTTATAGGCTTGGCAGTGCTAGTTAGCACTACAGATAAAAGGGACTTGGGGGTCATGATTGACCACAAGATGAATATGAGCTTTCAATGTTATGCTGCGGCTAGTAAAGCGAGCAAAACACTGGCTTGCATCCATAGATGCTCCTCACGCAAATCCTGGAACATCATTCTCCCGTTGTACTCGGCCTTGGTGAGGCTGCAGCTGGAGTACTGCATCCTGTTTTGGGCTCCACAATTCAAAAAGGATGTGGAGAAGCTTGAGAGGGTGCAGAGGAGAGCCAAATGCATGATCAGAAGTCAGGATAACAAACCTTATGATGAGAGGCTGATAGCTATGGGACTCTTCAGCCTGGAAAAGCTCAGGCACAGAGGCTATCTGGTGGCCACCTATAAGTGGGTGTTCACCAGGATCTGGGGGAACGTCTGTTCACCAGAGCGCCCTAAGGGATGACAAGGTCGAACGATCACAAACTCCTCTGCGACCGTTTCAGGCTGGACATAAGGAAGTACTTTTTTTACTGTCCGAGCTCCCAAGGTTTAGAATAGACTGCTGCCGGAGGTGGTTCAAGCACCCACTTTGAACGCCTTCAAGACACTTTTGGATGTTTATTTTGCTGGGATCTTATGATCCCTGCTGACTTCCTGCCCCTGGGCAGGGGGCTGGACTCGATGATCCTCCAAGGTCCCTTCCAGCCCAAATGTCTATGAAATCTATGAAATGTATGAAACAGCAGACCACTGCTGGCAATGTGGCTATTGCTGCAGGCTGCCAATTCCCAACACTGCTGCAGGCAGCTGCTCTTCTCTGCAGCCCCCATCCATAGCATCCATACTCCCCACTGTTGCTTCCACTGTACACTCTACACTGCTGATTCTCATTATCAACAGCACTAGGGAGAGATGAGAATGGCAGCAATGGTGCTCAGCACATGTTACAGGGGTGAGAAATGGTAGCAGGGTGGGCTGGCAGCACAATTTGGGCCAAACTGTATACTACCATTCCTCTGAATCCAAGCATTTTGGTGCCTGCAGGATGTAGATGGCTGACCCATGCTCTAGCTAGTTTTCTCCAGCTAAAAAAGGAAAAAAAAAGAAATGAAATTAAACTCATGAAATTCCTTTGCCCTTGCATCAGGTCTAATTCAAACAACCAAGGCCTAAATGTTTAATTAGAGTTCCCAAGGAAGGTACAAACTGTAGCTTGCAAGTTATTTTGTTTCTATTACCTTGAAACTCCTGGAGCCAAGAAATGAATACTGTTTATTTCATTAGCACTTGTAGGACTATCTAGAATCAGTTAAAAACAGGATTAGTGTCTATTTCCACTAACTACTCATGGGTTTATGCACACTGTAGAACATGCCAAATTCATGGAACAAAGAAGCATTAATAGCCATTGTTATAACTTTGTGACTCCACAGTGGTGTGGATCATACTAACAAGGGAAAATAGGCACCACACATGGCCCAGGAACCAAAACTGAAAGCAAATACAGTGCCTGAGGTGGTGCACAAAGTAACAGCATTTAAAGTTACAGTACCATATATAACAGCTAATGAACAATAAATCCTATAACCTATCTTAAAATAGTAACTTTAAGAATAACAACACACTAACATTTCAAAATAAAAAAAGAATGTAAATGTTAGGTGGCCAGACTTAAAATTTGCAGGTGACCAACTACATGCTCTAGAATTAAATGTGAATATGCAGCTGCTTTTGGCAACTTACTGGATGCCAGGGCCAGGGCACAATGGGTCAGCCCCAGGCTCCAGGCGATGGTGGTGGGACATGAGGCTTCTGAAAGTATGGAGCCATGTGGCTAGACAACAGGCAGGAGTCTGGTCCCTGGCTGACTAGGCTGACTGTGTACAATTTACATGTCCGGTCAGTGTCCACATGTGTGTTTAATCAAAGTTAATTACCCTGTGTTAATTAGTTTACTGCAGCCTAATAATGTTGCATGTATAGATGGTAATGCTTTATTCCCCAGCTTATTATTCTACTCAGCAGTTAAGCACACATGTAGATGCAGCCACTAACTAGAAAATTAAGAGGCCTGAGCATACCACAGGTTTTTGTACCCTTTTAGGATAAGGTGGTGAAGGTAAGATGGTGTTGCTCTGTACCACAGGGAGTTATTCCACAAAATAAGTGTAATAACTGTAACGGGCAAAGTGAGTTATGCTCAGGCTCTTAGCATAACTTTTGGCCTTCTCAGAATTTTAGCTTTGAGTAGCAAGGAATCCAAAAACTAATATCCCACACACCCAGCAGAGGATCTGAGGCTGGCACCACCGAAGGTCGCTGCTGTAACATCTAAGGAACCACTTGCCAGGTCGTATTGAAAAGATAATTATCTTGTAATAAGCCTAGGGGTTACTAATAAAGTTCTCTTGATACCAAATCAGATGAGGGGCTGTATCAATCCTTGGGGGTCTCTGGTAAAAGGAATCCTGGGGCAACAATAACCTTGCAGCTGCTTCCTATCATTCCATTAATTGAATGTTTAGCCAGGGAGGTACCCTGTGTCTGGGAGCCCCATCAGCTGATCGGAGCTTCCAGTGGGGGCTGCCTATGTATATCTCAAACCTAGGAGCTCCCAGATGATGCCACACACCTGTGGCTGGAAGACTGCTGCTTTTGTAGGCTTCCAGGTATGGGGATGCATAACACACTCCATGGCTGGAAGTCCACATCAGGTGTGGTCTTCCAGCCATGGGGGTGCATGAAATACCCCACAGCTAGGAACCTGCATCAGGTGCAGTGTCCCAGCAGTCAGGCTGTGTGAAGTACCCCATAGCTGGAAGTCCATATTAGCTGTGGTTTCCCTGCCATGGGGACCCCTGAGGCACTCCCACTTCTGGGAGCCTAGGTCAGCTGATGGGGCTCCCACCCTCAGGAATGCATGGTGCTTCTCTGTGGCTTAGATCTCTGTCAGCTGAGAAGGCTCCCCAGTGGATCACTGTGAGGACAGGAGAAAAAGGCTCCTTGTTTTCAGTTCCCCATACTATTCTGTAGCTGGACCTACCATTTGAGAGAATTTGGCCTTATCCCTGTGGCTCTGGACTAGAGCATGCTCAGTCATTTCATGGGAATGAAGCATATACTACTTTCATAGTTGGTAGGGTCAGAAGGGACCTGAGCAGATCATCAAGTCCAACCCCCTGCCATGGCAGGAAAGAATACTGGGATCAAACAACCCCAGCAAGGTTTTCATCCAGCCTCCTCTTAAAGACCCCCAGGGTAGGAGCCAGCACCACTTCTCTTGGAAGTTGGTTCCACATCCTAGCTGTCCTGACACTGAAATAGCACCTCCTGATATCTAGCCTAAATCTACCCTCTGCCAGCTTGTGATTGTTATTTCTAGTCACTCCTGGTAGTGCTCGGGGGGAGCAGGGACTCTCCCAATGCCTGCTGGTCCCCTCTGACTAGTTTGTAAATGGCCACTAGATCCTTCCTCAGCCTTCTCTTGTGGAGGCTGAACAGGTTCAGGTCCCTTAGCCTCTCCTCATAGGGCCTGCCCTGCTGCCCGTGATCATGTGAGTGGCCCTCCTCTGGACCCTTGCCATGTTGTCCACATCCCTCTTGAAGTGCGGCACCCAGAACTGGACGCAGTACTCCAACTGCAGCCTGACCAGTGTCACACAGAGGGGGAAGATCATCTCCTCGGACCTGCTCGAGATGCATCTGTGGATGCATGACAAGGTGCAGTTGGCCTTCCTGACAGCGTCCCCACACTGTTGGCCCATGTTCATTTTGGCATCAATAATGACTCCAAGATCCTTTTCTGCCTCTGCACTAATGAGAAGGGAGTTCCCCAGCCTGTAGGTATGCTGTTGTTTCTTCCTCCCCGGGTGCATCACCTTGCACTTGTCAGTGTTGAAACCCATCCTGTTCTCATCCGCCCACCCCGTAACCTGTCTAGGTCCAATTGCAGCCTATTCCTCCCTTCTAGCATGCCCACATCCCCCCACATCTTTGGTTAGGATGTGCAAGGGAAGAGTACATGCACAGTGAGGTCAGCACTGGGAGCTGTAAGAGACTGTAGTATGCTTGACTAGAATGCAATATATAGAAATTTAACTGCTAAAACCAACATTTCTAATGATGTCCCTAAGGCATGAAGTTTTGCCAAATTTGGGCAGTTTTGCATAGAAATGACAACATACCAAATACCCAATATAAACTCACAGCCCTGCCAAATTCAAAGTCTACACTGCAAAGCATGGACTTACTAAACCTGGTCACAGAAAAGGTTACAACATTCTTCTTTTTTTAACATGGGCTTTTCCTCTAGCATTATTGTTGGAAGTCTCTTGTAAGGAGCTGATGATTGCTACACTGATCACTGACTTATCAACAGGTGTATCACTTAAACTGGCTCCCAAATGATGGCTGCAGCAGAAGCAATGCCGATGGAAGATCAGTTTTGGACTGAGGGACCCAAACAATTGAGATCTCTTCCGCCCGTGCCTCAATGAAAAACTGGTGAATTCCAATCAACAACAATGGGAGAATGTCAGCAGCCCTCGAGGCCATCGCAATCAGCGCCTGTGAAGAGACACTTAGACTCTCTACAAGGAAACATCAAGACTGATAACAAGCTCAAGCCCTTTTTGTGCTTTACAAAATGACACCAGCTCCAAGAAAAATAAATTGAATTGCCAACAAGCCAAGGCAGAGGCTCCAAGGAGAACCTGTGATATGAAGAACAAATGGTGGTAAGACCATCTCTAAGGAGATTCAACATTTTGCTGGCATCAATGGTTTCTTCAGTACCACCCAGCCATCTATGGTCTGAACATTAAGGATCAACCCCCTTGAGACCTATGGATGAAGGAGATCTCATCAAGAAAAGAGTAGCTATCAATGACCACTGGAGCATTTTGCTGACATTCTTAATTGAGACTCTGCTGTTGATGAGTATTTTTCACTCCATCCTGCAAAACCCAGTCAGAGATGATCTTGGAATCCCTCCAACCCTTGATGAGATAAGGAAAGCCATCAAGAAGATGAAGAACAACAAGGCATCTGGGATGGAATCCCCATTGAAATTGTCTCATTTCAATGGGGAAGAAGAGGAGCTCACATCACAGCTTCATGCCCTCATCTTGAGGATCTGCAATGATGAAGAAATCCCAGACAACCTCAGGGATGCCATGAAGGTGACAATCTTCAAGAAAGGAGACAAGTCCAACTGTGGAAACCACAGAGGGATCGCCTTGGTTTCCACCACAGGAAAGATCATTACAAGAACCCTCCTTAACCATCTCCTTCCACTTGCTGAAGAGTTCCTCCCAGAATCTTAGTGTGGGTTTAGGGTATCAAGAGGAACAAATGACATGATCTTCACAACTCGCTAGCGGCAGAAGAAATTCTGGGAACAACATAAGCCTCTCTACATAGCCTCCTTTGACCTCATGAAAGCTTTTGACTCTGTTAGCTGAGAAAGTGTTGTAGAGGATCCTTCTGAAGTACAGATGCCCACCAAAATTTATCACCATTCTCTGCCTGCTCCATGACAGCATGCAAGTGGTGATTCTCAGTAACATATATATCACAACTCCTCTGAGGTTAGAATTGGAGTTAAGTAAGGCTGTGTCATCACTCCAAAACTCTTTTCAGTATTCCTTGCCGCAATGCTACATCTGACCACCAACAAGCTAACAGTCACAGTGGAACTACATTACCAAATGGATGGTAAGCTGTTTAATATCACCCAACTCTGAGCCAAAACTAAGACCACACCAACCTCAATCATTGAGCTCCAGTACACTGACAATACTGTAGTAGTGTGTACTCACTCGGAAGCAGACCTTCTGGCAATCACTGACATTTTTACTGAAGCATACAAGAAAATGGGACTAATGCTTAACATTCAAAAGACTAAGGTCCTCCACCAACAAGCTCCTAGTGAACAGTCCCCTGCTCTGGTAATCCAGATGCACAGTAAGTCTCTGGAGAATGTTATTTCCCATACCTCAAAATCTCTCTCTTGCAGAATCCTGACATCAGTGAAGAAATCCAGTAACACCCCAGATGTGCAAGTGCGGCCTTTGGATGCCTGAAGAAATCAGTTTTTAAAGATCATTTGCAACATCAGATCTGAAAATAAGCTCATGGTTTATCAAGCAATCATGATCCCCACCTTGGTGTATGGAGCGGAGACACGGACAGTATACAGGAAACATCTAAAGCTGCTGGAAGAGTACCATCAATGCTGCCTGTGGAAGACCCTCTGAATCCAGTGGGTAGACAGATGCACCAACATTAGCATCCTCCTGCAAGCAAACACCACAAGTACTGAGGCGATGATCATCCAACATTAACTTTGTTGGGCCAGCCATGTCATCTGGACTTCCGACTCCAAACTTCCGAACCAAGTGTTATTCTCTTGACTCAGGTGAAGGGCAGAGAAAGCACTTCAGGGACATCCTCAAGGCCAACTTAAAAAAAACGCAATGTCAATGTCAACTCATGGGAAACTATCACCCAGGACCACCCCAAATGGTGGAAGAGTCCATTGCTGTTGCAACGAACTCAGTACCTTGAAACCTCATGACAACAACAGGAGATAGAAAAGCAGGAGCAACAGAAACAGCATGTCGCTGACCAAATTAAGAATCCAGCACCATCCACCCCACATGGAAACATGTGTCTGAGCTGCAATAGAGTCTGTTGATGGACAGGCCTTATCACCCATCTTCAGACACACGGATAAGACAATCATGGAAGACAATCATCCTCAACTGTGAGGGATTACTGAAGATTGTTGGAAGTAAATGAGACATTTTAGCTAAAATTAAACTCATGTTTAACAAATTTTAGCAGAGTTTGACAAAGTCATCAAAACTGAAAGCAGGGTCTTATAATAAGAAGCATCAGTTAACATTTTATGCTCAAGACAGAAAACACAAACCTTTTTCCAAGACACCGAGAAAGTTGTCAGATATAGTAATGTGGGCAGAGGCAACTCAAGCAGGGTGCGGGTCCCCACCTCTGCTCTGATCCTGGACCCGAAGAAGCTGCTGCTGCCATTGGTGGCAGCATCAGCAATGAGGGAGAGGTGGGAGATAGTGAGCGGCTGGACGCGGAGCCACTGGCTCTGCCCAGCTTCATGCCACAACTGCTCTGCCCGACTCTGCAGGACCCACCAAAGCTTGGGGCCTGGGACCATTGCCCCAATTTGCACCCCCTAGGGACAGCCCTAAATGTGGGTTTTGAGCCAAACCCATTCTCAAAAGCTGCTTCCTGCTGAATAAAAATGCAAGGCCTATTCATATTTTCTCCCAGGAGATACACATGAAATATGCTAATAATTTTACTGACTGCTCTGAACTGAGCACTGTTAATCCCACAAGCACTATTCTATTTTTTATTCCATATGTCCAATGCCTGGCTTAGTGGGATATTGATACAGGATCATAACAGATAGTACTTTACAAATGCAAAGTAACAGGATAACTTTTCCAGAGTTTTAATTGGAAAGCCTAGTTCTCCTCTTACTAAAGGCAATATGTCAGTCACTTTAGGAACATAAGAAAGCAGGGCTCAAAGGGACCTCACAAGGTAATATACTCCATCCCTCTGCTCAAGGCAGGATTATCCCTAACTAAACTATCCTAGCCAAGGATCCATCCAACCTGTTCTTGAAAATTTCCAGGGATCAATATTTCACAACTTCTCTAGGTAGCCTGTTTCAATGCTTGATCAGCTTCAGAGTCAGAAAGTTCCTCCTAAATTTAAATTTAAATTTTCTCTGTCGAAGCTTGTTGCCATTGCTGCTAGTCCTGTCCCTGACAGAGATAGGGAAAAACCTATTTCTATTCTTTTGAACAAAAGCAAAATGTTCATAATCAGCTTATGGTCAACTGTAACCCTCAGGTGCTTCTCTGCACTACTGCAGCCTAACCAGTCATTACATAGTTTGCATTTCTGCATACAATTATTTCATTTCTAGTACAGGACTTCACATGTATCCTTTTGGAATTTCATTTGATTAACTATGGGCTATTTGCCCAAGCTAGCCATGTCATTCCTGATCCTAAAGCTACTGTCCAGAGGATCTAAAACTCAACTTAGCCCAACTCAATGCAAGCCACTAAATTGCTAAGTGTACACTTGATATCATCATCCAAATCATTAATGAAGATGTTGAACAATACCAGACAGATCTTTGGGGAATGAAACTCTATTTGATACTTCCCCATAAATAGATATTGAGCCACTGAGGACTACTTGTTGAGCTTCCGTGGAAGAAGGGAGAACTGCAGATTCCGAAGTGTCCAATCTGTCAATACCTCCAGTAGGAGATGGATCAGGCCCCATTTCACAGTTCCTCACATAGACTGAATTGTAATATAACAGACCACCTGTGCAATTTGGTGTGCTGGTTAGGCACCACTGAATTAATTTTATTTTAGAGTGCTTTAGCATCTTTTAATCTGACTCCTCTAAAATTCCTTGTTTAATACCAGCACAAGCTATTTTGAAATACACACATTTTTCTGCTTATCTGCTTGTACTCATACATTCCCTATCTAGTGTAAAAAGAAATTGCATTTAGTATTCTCTCTATGTTCTTTATGCTTATGTACATTTTTTGGAAATGTTGTTCTGCTATTTATATAATAGCTTGCTAGTTCTTAGGTGAAATTTGTTAAACTGGGAAAACAGAAGATGTTCACATCTCTGTAATGAAAAGGAGAGATTTCATGACAGCAAGAGTATGTTTTGATCTTTCCAACTCATTTCACATCATTCTTCCCCCTCCCACTCCCTCATATGTCTTTCTTTAGTCTATGAAAGGAAGGGCAGCTTGTTTAACATGAGTTGGAATTCCATGGTTAACACCACAGGTGCTGACACCATGAATGCACAAACTCTGTTGCATCATTAGTATTGCTAGGTCTCCAGTGACAACAGATTTGCTGAAGTGTATACTGGCTGTTGGCTATATAATCTTGTCTTGTTGGTTAATTATAAGATCACTGTTATTTAAAGCAAGCATGTCAGTCACAACTCAAAGATCTTCCCATAGTCATGCCATTGTATAGCCACATATTGAATTCACAATTTAAGTTCAGAGAGCTCCTTGAAGAATTCACAGAAAGTTCACCAATGACACGATTACTTCCATGAAAGTACTCTGGAATTGTTGTTAATTATGTGATCTATGTTCATGGAAAAGAATCACTCACTTTAATACAGACAGAACTACACTGATCATATAATTTATTATTATTATTTATCATTCCAGTTTCTTAAAATCATCTTCTGCACTGGAAATAGCAATATACAGTACTTATTGTTTTCTGCTAATTAGTGAAAATGCAGATGAAATAACAACATTCTGTAACATTTCCTGTCAACCTGGGCAGGGCCCATGGCCCTGGCCTCCACTCAGACAGAGCGCCTGGGTTTGGGGGCACTCATACCTTTCCTTGTGGGGTGTGCTGAATGCTAGAGGCCCTGGAATGCCAGATTAGTGAACTCTAGGCAATGGTCCAGCGGCTGCGCTCCATTAGAGACATGGAGCAGGAACTGGGCTCCAGCATGTGAGGATGCAGGGCCACCAGCACCTGCGCCTAGAAGTAGATGCAGAGTTATCATGGTGGATGACTCCCTCCTTAGGGGAACTGAGGGAGCAATCTGTCGCCCTGACCCCCTAGCTCATGGGGTCTGCTGCCTGCCTGGAGCTCACGTCTGGGATGTGACAGAGAGGATCCCCAGACTCATTCAGCCCTCTGACCACCATCCCATACTACTCATCCATGTGGGCACCAATGATACGGTGCAGAGCAGTCTGGTCTGGGTAATGTGTGACTATAGGGCTCTGGGAGCTGGGCTCAAAGGTCTGGGGACACAGATAGTTTTTTCTTTGATCCTCCCAGTCACAGGACATGGGCTCTGGAGGGGTAGGTGCATCGGTGAGGTGAATAAAAGATTACAGTGAAGATTACGGTGATGATGCCATTGTGAGGGGCTTGGCTTCCTATACCACAGTCCACACTTCAGAGAGAGTGGACTGTTGGGAAGGGATGGCCTCCACCTCACCTGGAAAAGGAAAAAGCTCTTCTCAGTCAGCATGGCTGACTTTCTTGACAGGGCTTTAAACTAAGACCACTTGGGGCTGGGCGGTTCTATTAACAGTCCTAGCCCGGGTCATGTCAGCTGCACTACCAATAACTTGGGTAGTCCAAGGAAATGTTTCACTTCACCACTTAAGGAAGCATTGGGCTTCTCATGACAGACTTAACTGCCTGTACGCAAATGCCAGGAACTTGGGAAATAAGCATGAGGAACTGGCCCTTCTGCCATGTGAAAATGACTATAACCTTGTAGGGATAATGGAGACCTGGTAGGACCCCACCTATGATTGGTCAGTGGCTTTAGAGGGTTACACCTTATATAGGAGAGACCGTGTAGGGAAAAGGGGTGGGGGTGTTGTTTTCTACATCAAGGATTAGCTCACCTCCTTGCAGATTGAGTTTTCTAACCAGGAATGGCATCTTGAGACCCCCTGGGTCAAGATATAAGAAGAACATGGGGAGGGTGACATATTTGTAGGAGTCTACTATAGACCTGTCCACCAAGAGGAAGAACTAGATCAGGAATTCAGTAGGGAACTGGCTGAAGCCACATGCTCCCGATGCATGATCTTCAGGGATCTGACACTCTTGGGATGAATGGAGAGCCAATCTGACAGGTCATGTATCTTTCTCATGTGCATTGATGACCTCTAACGCAGGAAGTCTATAGGCCAACTAGGAGAGATGCATTGCTTAATCTGGTCCTGGCATCGTTTTTTCACCCTGCCAGGAGGATCACACTGTCAGAAACAGCACAAATCTTTCTGAGAGCAGGCAACAGGCCCAAAATCGATGTGGATCAGATGAGGGAACACATCGAGGAACTGGACATTAACAAGTCAGTGGGCCCATACAGAATGCACCCGAGAGTCTTGAAGAAGCTGGCAGATATCATTGCATCCCCCTTGGCAAAGATATTTGAAAATTTATGGTGCTTGGGCAAGGTCCCAGACAACTGGAAAAGAGCCAATGTGATCTCTATCTTCAAGATAGGGGAACTATAGACCAATCAGTTTGATGTCCGTCCATGGAAAAATCCGGAGAAAATTGTCAAGGGATCCAACACTAGAATAATGGAAGGCAAACATTTGAATGCCAGCCAACATGGCTTTGTGACTGGCAGGTCTTGTCGGAACCAAACTCATCTTCTTTATGACCAGGTAACATGTGCCCTGGAGGAGGGAGATGACATGGACATCATATGATGGTTTCATGGTTAAGCTGGGAAACTGTGGCCTTGATCATCATATGGTCCAATGGCTCTGCAACTGGCTACGGGGTTGGACCCAAAGAGTACTAGTTGATGGGAGTAAATCAACGTGAGTGACCAGTGGAGTCCCTCAGGGCTCAGTACTTAGGCCGGTGCTCTTTAACAACTTCATTATCTGGATTCGGGACTCAGATGTGAACTAGCCAAGTTCACGGATGATACCAAATTATGGGGGAAGGTTGTCACACCACAGGACAGCCTAGGGATACAGACCAATTTGCACACACTCTCAAGGTGGGCTGACCAAAACCTGATGGCCTTCAATGTAGAGAAGTGTAAGGTGCTGTACCTCGGTAGGAGGAACCCTCAACATACTTACAGGCTCAGCAGTGCTATGCTTGCTAGCACCACAACCAAAAGGGACTTAGGGGTCTTGACTGACCACAGAATTAATATAAGCCACCAATGCAATGCTGTGGATGGCAAAGCAAATCAAACACTGGCGTCCATCCACCAATGCATCTCAAGCAAAACCAGAGAAGTTATCCTCCCGCTTTACTCAGCCTTGGTGAGATCACACCTAGAGTACTGCATCCAGTATTGGGCCCCCACTTCAGGAAGGATGTGAAGAAGCTTGAGAGAGTCCAGAGGAGAGCCACTCATATGATCCAAGGCCTGGAGAGAAGGCCATATGAGGAAAGGCTGAGGGACTTGGGACTCTTCAGTCTGAAGAAGAGAAGGCTCAGAGGGTACTTGGTGGCAGCCTACTGTTACATAAGAGGTATACATCAGGACCTGGGAGAACATCTGTCACCAGATCTCCCCAAGGGATAACAAGGTCTAATGGCCATAAACTCAAGGAAGGCCTGTTTAGACTAGATATAAGAAAAAAGTTCTTTATGGTGCGTGTGTCCAGGGTCAAACTCCCCTCAGAAAGCTTTCACCAGAGATGGTGTAAGCACCTACTCTGCACTCTTTCAAAATATATTTCTTGCTGGGGTCACTTAATCCCAGTCTGTGTTGTGGGGGGGCTGGACCCAATGATCTTATCAGGTCCCTTCCAGCCCCTAATGTCTATGAAAACTATGAAAAATACTTGAGAAAACACCTTCTAGGTATTTTACAAATTTTGGACCTAGGATCAAGCATCTTTTCACCACTTCATCAGTGTACTTTAACACTATCCAGGGAAGACCACATATGGGGAGAGAGTGTGGTTCCCTTTCCTAGTTCATTAAGTCCCTAGCCTCTCTTCATTAAGATTGCCAATTAGTTATCAGTTGTGATGGGAAGATGTCCGTGTAAATATCTACTCTATAAAATGGACCCAAACTATTATTTTCCTCCCAGCTTTCCACTAAATAAACAGAAACTACTTTCTGTCTCTACTTATCTAAATTACATTTGAACTGGGTAAGAAATGAAAGGTCCCTTTAGGCCATGTTCAAGAGTCTAAGATATATAAGACAACCTCCTAAATTAGGTTCTATATAAGGATATATAGAATATCCTAGAATATATATAGATATATATATACATTTGATATAATTTTCCAGGTATAGAATCTAATTATTGGAAGTTTTTATTGAATTTGTCCCCTCCCCACTGCTACAGCAGAAAAAATATATCGGGGGGGTGGGACCAGGTAGCCCTTCTGCCTCTCCAATTACTTCCCCCAGCAGCTCCTTTCATTTCTCATTACTGTCAGACCCTGTTCTTCCTGAGCACATGAAAGTGAGGAACAAATCTGAAAAAAATCACCTTGAAATAAGCATAGTTGTAGTAATTGCCATATAGTACCCATAGGCTTAGTTAATCTAAAATTGATGCATTCAAAACTTTTTTGAAACTGCTGCAAGTTTTAGCACAGGTAGTCCATAAACACACTTTTGCATCTACTTATATGCAAACTATGCATTTATTTGTATACTAAATATACACAATATTAGTCCAGGAGTCGGCAAAATATGGCCCAGAGGTCAGATTCAGAGGGGCTTTGTTCAGCCTAGGGCAGGTTCATAGATTCATAGATGTTAAGTGCTGGAAGGGACCTTACAAGATCATCTGGTCCAGCCCCCCTGCACTTGGGCAGGAAAGACTGCAGGGGTCAGGTGTCCCTAGCAAGGTGACCATCAAGATGCTTTTTGAAGGTTGCCAGGGTAGGTGACTGTACCACCTCTGGAAGGAGTTTGTTCCAGATCCTTGGTACTCAAATTGTAAAGAAGTTTTTCCTTATATTCAATCTGAAGTGATCTTCAATCAGTTTGTGCCCATTGTTTCTTTTCTTCCCCTGGGGTGCCTTGGTGAACAGATGCTCCCCCAGGCCCTGATATACACCCCAATATATTTATAGGCTGCAACAAAGTCCCCTCTAAGTCTTTTCTTCTCCAGACTGAACAGTCCCACCATGTCTTTTAGCCTCTCCTCATATGGTTTTCTCTCCAGACCTCTAGTTATGTGCGTGGCCCTCCTTTGGACTCTCTCAAGCTTTTCCACATCCTTCCTGAAGTGTGGTGCTGAGAACTGGATGAAGTACTCCAGCTGTGGTCTCACTAAGACCAAGCAGAATGGGAGGATGACATCCTTAGCCTTGCTTGAGATACATCAGTATATGCATGCCAGTGCTTTATTTGCTCTGCCAGCTACGGCATTGTATTGGTGGCTCATGTTCATTCTGTAGTCTATCACGACCTGAACAGGTCTCTTTCAGTTGTGGTGCTGGCAAGCATAGCACTGCTAAGCCTGTAAGTGTGTCTTGGATTATTTATCCCCAGATGGAGCACTTCACATTTCTCTATGTTAAACATCATCAGGTTATGATCTGCTCACCTTGCAAGCCTGTCCAGGTCGGCCTGTATTGCCAGCCTGTTCTCAAATGTGACCACACTCCCCCATAATTTGGTGTTATCTGCAAACTTTTCCAGTACGCTTTTAATACCCAAATCAAAATAATTGATGAACATGTTGAAAACATGGGTCTGAGTACTGAACCCGCTGGGTCCTCCTTTCTCCCTTTCTTTGGTTTCTTGGTCCCTCCTGGCCAAGGTTCCTCCTAGCTGTGGTGTGTCCTGCAGCCCCCTGGGCGTGCAGAGGGGCTACCTCCACAGCTGGACTACCTTCTAGGCAGCCCAGGCAGTGGAAGCTCCTTCTGGCTGCTGCTGCTGCTGCCCCGAGCCCTGCAATAGCAGCGAGTACCAGTGGGCGCAGTCCTGACCCCGTGCACTCCGTGCCAGATCCAGGCTCACCCATCTGGTCTGAGTAGCAGCCGTGTGGGAGAGAAATTGCTGCTCGGTGCAGGGCAAAAGTGGTCCCTCCCCCACTCCACGGCCAGCGCTTCCAGGTGTAGCTGCCTGGAGCCCACACAGGACTGCTCTGCGTCTATACTGCATCACCACTGTCTTTGGGCTGACCCATAAGGCAGTGGTGACAGCACAGATTAGATGCAGAGCAGCCCCACATGGGCTCTGGGAAGCTGCTCCAGGAAGCACTGGCAACGGGAGGGGGAGGGCTGATTTTACCCCATGTTGAGCAGCAGTTTCTCTCCTGTGCCACCACTGCTGAGCCTGGGCCCCTGCATCTGCTCTGGACTTGCCCATCTGGGCTGAGCAGCAGCAGCAGTGACAGCACCAGGAAGACATAGTTGCTTGGCAAGGGGGGAAAGCGGTCCCCCTCCCTGGCTGCCACTGGGGACTTTTTGGTGCAGCCATACAAAGCCTGTGCTGCGCCAGGCTGGTGTACGGCTCTATCACCACTGCTTCTGGGCTGCCCAATGCAATTAATTGGAAATGGGAAAGAAAGGTGAAGCTCAGCTGTGGGAATGAAGAAGTAAAAATGTATGCAATGTAGTAATTCACTATGACTTGGAAAAAAGTCTGTACTGAGGGGGAAGTGCACTCAGTGGGTATTACCATGTATCTTTTTCAGATGGGCTTCACTATCTTATCCTTGTGGTAGGTTCCCATTGGCATATTCGCCTGATATGGGCCTTATATTTTATAGTGCTCAGTATTGGCAGTTCATTTAATGAACTTCATAGTTGGTTTCCATTACCAAGTGCATGCTGCTTTTAGCAGCAGTTCAAAAGTAGACAATATATTTAGTGGGTTGCCTGGATGAGAATGTAAGCCAAAGGACTTCTTTTCACTATGCTGATTTAGGGGGGAAAAATCTCATCTTGCATTTGAGTAAATATTGTATATTGAATGCAAACACAATAAAACTCAGTGTTTGTCATGTAGTAAGTAAAGGTTTTGCGAGGTCAAGAATTTTAATCTCTAAGGACCAATGTACATGTATCTACAATATGCACCATTTTCCACTTCCTCCCCCAAAATATTGTCCGTATGTACCTTATACGGATAGAAGATGAGCCAAATGATAACAAATGTTGTTTTGCTCTAAGAATATGACTAACCTCTGCAGATTATGGTATCAAGCATATCAGAGAAACATGATACCTCTGCTCTATATGCACTAAACTCTGAAATGGATGCAATATAGCTGCCTTAAAAGCAACAAGAACAACAGGAAAGAGAGTTTGCTGACATGAATCCAGCCCTAATCTAATAAGTCTGCATTTAATCCACCTGGGAGTTTAACATACAGAGCAGGCAAGCCATGCCTCAGAGCCATGCCTCAGAGCTGCTCCTTAGAATAGTATGGTAAACTAATTTTGTGGCTCACTTCAAGTGTTGTATATGGCTCATACAGCTGTGCTAACAACATGCTGGGCTTGATTCTGCAGTTCTGCTTAACTAGTCAAAACTCTTCACTTTTATTGATCTGCTTAAACAGTATTTTAAGTGAGTGGGAGATTAATGAACATTCACACATGGCTCAAGTGACTGTACACAACTATAGTTTGCAAAGGAAATCAAGGGAACAGAAAAGAACATCTGTGAGTTTAGGATAGTTCACTTGATAACTGCTAGATGAGAATAGGCCAAGCACAGTGATGCTTCCTTGTGTATATAGATTCATACATGTAGGGTCGGAAGGGACCTTGCTTATTTTCTAGTCAGACCCCCTGCCCTGAGCAGGAGAGAAAACTGGGCTCAAATGACCCCAGCTAGGTAATCATCAACCCTCCTCTTAAAGACCGTCTTCCAAAGGCCGGCACTACTTCCTTTGGAAGTTGGTTACAGATCTTAGCTGCCCTGACTGTGGCCTTCTAATGTCTAGTCTGAACCTACTCTCTAAAAATTTATGGCAGTTATTCCTTGTTACTCTGGGAGGTGCTTGGGGGAACAAAGTCTCTCCCATTCCCTGCTGGTCCCCCCTAGTAAGTTTATGGATGGCCACCAGGTTCCCCCTCAGCCTTCTCTTGTGAAGGCTGAACAAGTTAAGGTCCTGTAGCCTCTCCTCACAGGGTCTGCCCTGCTGTCACCGGATCATATAAGTGGCCCTCCTTTGGACCCTCTCAATGCTGTCCACACCCCTCCTGAAGTGCGGCGCCCAGAACTGGACACAGTACTGCAACTGCGGCCTGACCAGTGTCACATAGAAGGGGAAGATCACCTCCTTGGCCCTGCCTGTGATGCATCTGTGGATGCGCAAAAAGGTGCAGTTAGCCCTACTGACTGTGTCCTTGCATTGGCATCCCATGTTCATCTCAGAATCAATAATGACTCCAAGATCTTTTTCTGCCACCTTGCTTTCGAGAAGAGAGTTCCCCAGCCTATAGGTATGCTGCTGGTTCCTACTGCCCAAGTGCAGAATCCCATCCTATTCTCATTTGCCCACCCCTGTAACCTGTCCAGATCCAGCTGTATCCTGTCCCTCCTGTCTAGTATGCTCACCTCACCCCAAATCTTGGTGTCGTCCACGAATTTAAACAGGGTGCTTTTCACCCCCTTGTCCAAGTCACTAATAAAGGAATTGAACAGTGAGGGCCCGAGGACCAAGCCCTGGGGGACTCCACTGCTCACGTCCCTCCAGGTCAAATATGACCTGTCCACCACCACTCTCTGAGTGTGGCCCCTCAGCCAATTTGCAATCTATCTGACTGTGTAAGCATCAATGCCACAGTCACCTAGTTTTTTAATGAGAATGGGGTGGCAGACAGTGTCAAAGGTCTTCCTGAAGTCCAGAAAGACTACATCCACCGCGATACCTGATCCATAAGATCCAATGATTTTGTGACCTGATCGCAGAAGGCAATCAGACTGGTCTGACAGGACCTCCCCTTAATGAAACCATGCTGGTTGCCCATAAGCAGTTGCAGCCACGTGGTTTATCATTTAATATATCATTTATATAATTAATATATAATTAATATATCATTTATATTTTGAGCATGTCCAAATTCCTCAGGTGATTTGAGGAGGAGGACCCTATTCTTCCCTTACTAGAGTCTTGAAAAGATTTCCAGAGAAGCACAATGGCATTACATTACAGTTGGACAGTATTCCCTTTCCAAAAAAGGGAGTTTCTAGTTAGAAGGTTAAACTGATTTTCTGTCTTCTTGGAACTATGGAACTACACAAAATGATATAGCTTTCAATAATAATATCACTTGAAAGTAATCTGAAATGCAAACATGAGACTAGGTAGCTCCAACTAAAAAAAAGAAGAAAAAATAACCCTGTCTTTTAAATTTAAATAATCCTGTTGGAATTATTTCCTAACATTATTCCAAAAGCACAGCTTCCTGGCGTCCCAGATGTTAAAGAAACCCTCCATGCCCTGTGCAGAAGACCTCACAATTACCACTCTGCTCTTACAAGACTTAAGCAGTGTAAGCCTCAACCCTCCAGTCTACCTCAAGTTCTCCACACAGTCCTACAGCTCACCTCCTCCCAGTACTGTAGCAAGGAAGTCTGGTGCCTGGAGCAAACTTGTAGCGGCAGACTGCCTTCACCCCGCACACAAATCTGGGGGGCACACGCCTCCCCCCAGGATTGCCCAAGAGTGCATGCAGCAGTGGGAGTCACCCTCCCTCGTCCCCACACCACCCCAAATGACTTGCTCGCAACTCTGTCTCATGCTCTGTCCCAGCTGGGCAGCACCTGTTGGCGACGCTTTGCTTTGGCGCCCGGCCAGTCACCCCGCTCACCCCCCCATGCTACAGTACTGCCTCCTCCTACCTTTCCATCCTACCCTCAGCTGTCTTTCCACAACCTACTTCTTTTCTGTGACAAAACCTGACCTTTGAGGCCAGCCATCGTGATCCTTAGCTGCCCCACTTTGCTTTCCAGCTGCCCCTGACCCCCAAACCTTCACCTGCAATGCCTTGGTGTTTATGTAATTATGTGGGAGGAGGCTTCCTCTACAGGCCAGAGTAGCTTCTTTAACACCCTCCCTTTTTTGGCTCAGGCCTCTAGACTCCTCTACCCCAAACATAGTCCTCAGGACTCCTCCCTGTACCTGCCTTCCTATCCCTCTAGCATGATCTTCCCTTTTAACACAACTCTCAGGGCATGCCTGCCTTATCACACAACTGGGGTCCTACAGACCCTAATGTGGACCCCAGCCCTTAGTCATGCTTAAGGGGATATAATCATGGCCTTCAGCTGCCCCCATAGCTACACCCATGTCTTACAGGTGTTGCCCTGATTTAATTTACTGGGCTTTGGCCATGTCTTTAAAGCAGTTTACCCCAGCCCTTGGCCCTTGCAGGGCTGTTCTGTTACCCTCTCAACCCCTTTGCAGGGCCCAAAGCACTAGGTGCCTCCCAGAAACTCCCTTCTGGCCTCCAAACCACCCTCATAGCCACATTCCAGTCCTCCAATTGGAAAAAACCCACAAAGTATAAACCACCAGGTTGAAACTGAGACATAGACCCTGCCTTTGGTCTCAAATAGCTGCTGCACTCCTTCCCCAAGGGACTAGCTTGTTCTGCTCAAACTGCAAGGTACCTCCCTTATTTTCTGACAGCCTGTTCTGTCTATCACTCCTCACCCTGCAGCCTACAGGCATAGACTGACTATCCAAGCCCAAAGGCTGGATTATATTTACATAAGCCCCACCGCCCTTCCAATTACCTGACCATGGTCTTTGAAAATGGGCCTAGGAGTTTCTATTCAGCCTAATGGTTAGGTTGGTCCATCTGCCCTGAAGTGCTCCTTATCTCCCAAGGTGTCTCAGAGGTTCAGAGTTTGGGTTTCTGTTCCTGCTGTCTAATACAGAGATATGCCCCTATGGGACATGGAAGCCCTATACCCTTGGGGTCCCACTCTTCCCTCCTGCTCCCCTTCCCTCTGGAGTTAACATGGTTAGGGGTTCTCCGTTACACTGCTCAGCACTGACATTTATCTAATTTTCATAGATTACATTTTTATAAAAAAAATCCAGTGAAAACCATTTTACAGCTTCACCTGTGTTTGTTTCAGTTCTTGATTTGCTCTGCCAGCTACAGCAGTCTCACTAAACCTTGTATTTAGAAAGTTTGCCTAATATGTTACCTACCTACATATTTTTTGTTGCAAATTAAACTGACTTCTTTTCCTCCTTGCCCCAGTGGACATAGTGAACAGTCTCATCATATTATAACAACCATGTATCTACCAGAAAGCTGTTTTATACTTCTCTGTAGGCATGTCTACACATGCAAAAGCTGCAGGGTGGGTTTACTTTAGAGTAAATTTATGTGACGGGGACAAACTCCCAGGCCTGGTCACAGTACCAGCCTGCCCACCTGTCTTGGGCAGTCTGCCTGGTCCCACCTGCCACACCTGTGATGTAATGTAAAATGGTGTTTCAATAAACAGGAGGCTGCCCATTCAAGACCCCGTTGCCTAGGGCATAACTCTGACCTTCCCTATCATGGCCCATGCCTTGCAGATGTCATCCTTGAATTGCTATTTGCTCTGGCTCAAGGCCAAGCCAAACTCAGCCCCTTGCTACGCCTCACACATTCATCCTATCATTCCTGCAACAGGCCTCATTCACACCATCTGCTCTCACCAGACCTCTAGCACTCTCCCCACTCTCACTGGGTCTCTATTTACTGTCTCACACAGGGTCACATTCAATCAGCCCTACTCCTTTGAGTGGCTCCTGTAGGCCATCAGGCTTGCCTACCACCACTCCTTGACTGGCCCTGGTGCAGCCTTTCAGCCCTGTCCTGTGACCCTCATCTGAGTGGTGACCAACCAATTCACCTTGTCCTGGGCAGAGTTCTGACCCAAGCCCCTTCCCAGCTAACTCCTCATTCACACCCTCTAATTAGGGCTAATTACTTGTCCTCTCAGCCTCAGGCCCCCTTGCAGCCTTAGGCGTCCGAAGACTTACCTGGGCCTAATTGCCCCCTTCCTGGGGCCTCAACACTTGCCTCCTTCTCTGAAGCCTCAACACTCGATTACTTTGCCAGGATAAATATTCTGCCCCGCTCATTGGGGCCCACACTCCACCCCTAAGTTGGGGTTTCAGAGTCTTGCACCCCCATGGGCACGCCTGGCCCCTCTACCCTTTGGTTATAATGACCCACCGGATGGTGTGGGCTGTTGTTATCAGGCACCCCTACCTGCTTTTCACTGGGGAGGTAACTGGCCTGGCATTTCTGAGAGACTGTCCCGCCAAGGACAGACCCACCAGACCACCAGGTAGGGTGCAGTTTTAGGTCTTACCCAGGACCAAAGAGGCCTACCTGCCCTGGTCTAGCTCCCTCATTCAGGCTCCTGTACGCTGTCCTTGGGCTCTATCTCTCATTGGGCCCAGTTCTCACTCTGGCCCCATTCTGATCTTATAACAGCCTGCATGGTGGCTGACCCCTACCCTCTTTGGCGGTGATGTCCCCTGCATTGAAGACACCTTCAGTCCTTACAGACTCTGGCCCCAGCTCTAGGCCCAGTCAGGGTGCCAGATAGCTCACAGAGGCTCTGGCTTGCCGCTGGTGTTGGGCTTAATTGCTCTTCGGCCCTGGCCCTTTTTCACTGACCAGTGCAAGGAATCACAGAATCAACCTAGCAGTTGCTGACCCCCATACTCCAGAGAGGGGTCCCTCATGGGTCCCATCAGAGCCCTCTTCTACTCCACGGCTTGTCTGGACCCCTTGTAGGTTTGCCCAATGCCTAGGCTGGTTCTGGGTCTATAGGAACCTCCTGCCATCCACATAATTCCTCCCTTACCACCATGGTGTTCTGTGAGTAGCAGCTCAGCTGGGTATTGTTGCTCCTTCAGCTTCTTGTAGCAAACTGCTGCCTCAACCCTGAGAGCCCAAGATCTAAAATGGCCACTTTATCAGGGCTGGCCTGCACCTATCAGCTGCCTATGCCCAGCCCTTAAAGTGACACAGCACCAAAGGTACTCCATCACAACTTACTATTGAGTAAATTACTCTGGAGTAAACCAACCCTAGGTAAGCATCTACACATGCAGGGGTTCAGAAGCAGATTTGCTGTACCCGGCAGCAGTCTTCTCTTGTCCTCTCCGGCTTTAAACCAATGCCCTGTAGCATCCAGGGGGAATTCTAGGCTCCCCCTAGGTGCTATCCCATGGTTTGGCAGGGAGCATGGGGCCAGGAGATGGCTGTCTCCTGGTGGGGGCTTGGAGATTGTTCCTTGCTTCCAAGAGCTGCCTGTTGCCAAGGTGGGCTCCGGTGGTGAAGCCTGGGTGGAGACAATGTCCGTCTGTCCCTATAGCAGGGAGCTCCCAGCCCCAGCTTCTCAATTGGGAGCAAGGGGCTTGGAAAGAGCAGCAGGGGAGGGGCAGGTCCTAGCTCCCTGGAACAATCTGTCAGTGGGGAAGCTAGCAGTGAGCCCAGGGCTGGACAGGGACTCCCCTCCTAGCCAGGGGCCAGGAAAAATCTCTCAACCCCTGCTCCATGATCATGGAGCAGGGGCTCAGAGCTCCCTGCTGCTAGGGCAGGGCAACATTGTCCCCACCTAGGCTTCATTGGCAGAGCCCACCCTGGCAGCAGGCAGCTCCCAGGGGCAGGGAGCAATTTCCTGCCCCTTGCTGCCTGGCTGACTGGGAGCAAATTTGCTCCCAGTCAGCCATCTAAATGTGATATACTGCAACATAATTACTTGACAGTTGATTTGCTACTTGCATTTGCAAGTAGCAAATCAACTGCCAAGTAGAACAAATTATTGTTCAGTAAGGGTCAGCCTGTATAGTCGGTGATGCTTACTGTGCAGTAATAAGTTCTTCTATGCAGTAAAGCATCTTGTGTAGATGCATCCAGTCTTTTTTTTAGATTAAACCCAGTTATTTTTAGCTCTTCCTCACTATTCATTTAAAAAAAAACATTTTATCATTCCTGTTGCTTTCTCATGGACTCTTTCTCTGATGTTTCTATGTACTTTTTAAATTAGACACGTACCCTACACTGACTGAGCCCTGATGCAAAGCAGAAGGTATACTCTGAAAATATGGATTGTCATCCTGTATTTCTTAGGTTGAGGTATGTGACTTTGAGCTGATGTTTGTAAATTTGTTTTTCCTTTTTTTTGCTTTGTACAACGCTTCTGTATAAACACTGATGTTTAAAAGTTTGGATGTGCTGGCTACATGATGACAAGTTTCCAAAGAAGAATTCATTGTTTTTTTCTAAGGAAGTGAAGAAAGGTAACAGATTTGTGTATAATGGCAGACACTGAAGACTGTTTAATTTTTTCCAGTCAACCAAGCTATTAGTTGGTGATAAAAACAGGATTGTTCATTCGGCTAATCCCATTGTTGCTGTGTAACATGTTTCACAATATCTAGTGCCAGAAGAAAGGAAAATCTTATTGTGAACAAATATAGAGTGCCTTGAGCTGACATATAGTATGTTAGATTTGCTGAGCAAGGGTTTCTGTTTGGAATTTCTGACCTCTGTATTTTAGCACTGACATAAAATAGGGCCAAATAAGAAATTGTGTTTGTTTTGAACACTTTACATTAGCTAGGGTTTGGAATCATATGGATTTCTTTGCTTGTAAAGGGTTATTGTAACCTCTCCAAAATGGCTTGTTTCTGCTGCTGACACTTAAGAGTTGGGCCCCTGCTTAGGTATTTTAGATCAATTGACTGCTTATCACATCCTTTCCTTTTCTAGAGCTATACATAACTACTGAGCTCCTCATTCCTCATCTTCTGTCACACATAGTCACATCCAGTCTGAAGTATTGACAGACCTTGTTAATTGCAATAGTGTATAAAACCAAGAGGAATCCTCACTCCAAGGGTGGATCTGGTGGTACAGCTGTATCTCGCTTTGTTTCCTGCTCCACCCAAACTTTAAAACCAACTTCCCCATAAAGGCAGCAATATTTCTTTTTTAGTGGTGCTAAGGAAGTCAACTGATTTCATGGCTCATTGTAATCTACCCGGTTCCTGCTAATTTGTCTTCACTGACACGCACGAGCGGCCAGCAGTCCCTGCCCTGCCCTGAGTGCCCTCGGTGCCTGGCTGGCCCGTTGGCCCTGTGTGCATACCAGTGGGTCCATGCCGCCAGCCCAGACCCTTGCCCCCTGCTAATTTGTCTTCCCTCTACACATGTTAACAACCCTCTCTCCTTTTTAATGGTGTTTATGTTCCATTAATCAAGCAACCTTTTCTTTTGCAATTTTGCTCTCTGTTAGCTATCCTTACTAATAACTCTCTATTATTTCACAGCCCTTCAGATTGTTTTTAGTTCTAGCTTAAAAAAAATAACTCAGGTGTGAAAATGATTTAGTGAGGTGGTATATGCACTGTCAAGATGCTCAAGATGGCTAGGTTCTGAATAAGAGATACACATTTAACTATGACGACTACAGGACTAATGAAACAAGATTTTTGGACTATTTAGGTCTAGTTTTTAAATTCAATACATAATCTAGAAAATTAATGCACATTTAATTAAGTCATGTTTGTTTTGCTCTGATCTTAAACTGAATAATATAGCACTAGGCCCTTGGCATATTTGTATATCTGCTACAGAAAAAATGTGTTGTGTTATATACGATGAAGCAGCACACCACCTGCAAACCCTCTGCCCCCCTTTTTAAAATCCTAGATCCTCCCTTGATTCAATAGGGTTTGGAAAGAAGAATTTGTCTGTTGAGTGCTGAGCAATTATGCTCAGTCTCTTGCAGAACAGAACATCTGTTTTGTCTCTTTAGAAACACACAGTATCTGTCCTGTCAATACAATACTAATGAAGATAAAAGCTGGGTTTGTCAGCTCATTGCGCACTATGTTCAGTTTAGATGTGCTTGAGTTATCTCTGCTTTGACAAGGTATGTTTATTATTGTTTTCCCTGGACATGACATTTCAAAGTATTGGCATATACTTGCCATTTGCTGTCACTCTGTCACTATGTTCAGTTTGGAGCACTTGTGTATATCAATTTAGATATAAGTACTCCTTCAAAACTTAGCGCTTTTCAAAAGATTATATAAGAGTGCTTCAGCAGAGATTTTAAATTGCATCATTTTCAGTCTAAGCGATGAAGGGATGTATGTGATAATGAGCTCACGTAACATGTCAAAAACCTGGGTTCTGTTTCCTAAGCCCTGTATACATCCTGATTGATAGTGTATAAATAACTTATTATTAGATCCAAAAACAGGATACATGCCTAGAAGTTAGGCAGTGCAGCACCTGAGTGGCTGGGGATATAGACGTTAGATGAGTTAGATATTCATGCTATCTACTTGAAATGGAGAGAGTTGGGAACAGCAGGTTGGGATCCCAAACAACTTGCATACTGAGTGGGGAGCGACTTAGAGCTATTCAATAGGAAATGCTAAAAACAAAGAAGTCCTGCCTCTTGCTCAGGGCTACAGGGAGTGGCCTCCATCCACTCAAGAGCCACAAAAGGAAACTTTCTCATGAAGGAAGGAGCCTTTCTTCCTCACTCTTGCTATCTGTTCCTTAATAGTTTTTTGGTGCACAGTTGTACAGCTTCAACTTAAGACATGGAGAGGACCCCCTCTTTGCCTACCTGTTGCCTGGTGATTAGAGCACACACCTTGAAGGCAGGTGATGTGGCTGCAAATCCCCTGACACAGAGGAATGATGAGTTTGGATTCCCCACAGTCTGCAGGAATCCTCTACCTACCAAGTTGTTAGATAAAAAAAAGCCAGCTGCCCCTCCATCTGTCATGTTTTGTAGGAAAACGATAGTTGTTCCTGAATTTTGTGGAGAACTGCGTTCAGTAGGCACATGGTAGATGTTATCAAAAGACACCTGTATGACTAAATGTTGAGAGAGACAGAAAGAGGAAAACTCCTAGTTTGTCAATCCTGACAGAGCTGAACTGCAACATAGACACTAAACTACTCAGTCCTGCCGAGAGCAAGGCATTTCTGGGTATGGGACTGTTAATGTTAAGAGAATATCTTAAGGCTAAGCACCTAGGAAGAGACCAGGATTAAATCCGTTTTTAAAGTAAGGACTCAGGTATTCCTTCCAGTACAGGGGAATTACTTTTTTTAATGGGCTAGACTCGCTCTTTCTTGTTCTCTTGGCCCCATACCTTTTGCATTCTGTTCTTCATGACAGCCCTTTTGAAACCTCAGAGCAACATTATGAAATTAAACACATAAAAGATAGTAGGATGCTTTTATGGATCCTAATAATTCCTTGCACTCTTCTATGTACCATCACAGATTCATGTTTGTGAAAAATTACCAGGAAACATCAAAGGGCTTCAAATGGCAGAATTGGAATGACATCCAAATTGTCCTTAAGAGATTGTCTTTATCATGGAGTATTGACCTCCCTAGATAAGATTTTTTTAGAAGCTTATATTGACAAATATCTAAACATTCCCCTCCCCCATTTTAAATGGAATTCCAATTAGGCTGGTTTGGGTTTTTTTAGCCACAACCTCTCTAGGTTTACTTCAAACAAAATAAATCTTTGCAACCTATTTACCTAGAAATTTAGTTAACCTTCTTAAGCACATTAAGCTGATGTGTTTTGCACTTTTCTGATATAGGATATATACATTTGGTATCCCTTGATATCATCTTCATGATGCCAAATCAAAAGGGAACAGGACTAGGCAGCTGAAAAGAACAAAAATCAGTGATGCAGCTGCTTCTGAGGACAAAGTATGAAGTTTTGTCTCTGTGGCTGCTACTCCATGGCCATGTCTACATGAGATGCTACTGCACAATGGTTGTACAAACAAGTTCTAAATAAATACAAAGTAACCCAAGTTACTGCGTAGATGCACCAGTGAACACCTTTTTTCTGACGCTACTGAGTAGTAGCCTAATACTACTGCATAGTAGTGTCATGTCACTGTTTTTGTCATACAACATTACTGTGCAGTAGTATCAAGCTACTGTGCAGTCAGCATCTCATGTAGATGCGCCCCATGGGTATTAGTGGTGAGATAGAGCCATGGGAACAATTTTATTTTTTCAGGAGTTTTGTCATTTTAAATGGATGAGCACAGGAATAACTACTTAAAAATTATTAATAAAGAACCCTACTTTTCCCCATCAGTCACTCAAAAGCAAATACAGTATTTTTTTCTTAGCAGCCTACTATATGCCACGTCCTCTTGCAAAAGGGTGAGTAGCCATTCTTCTTATAATTAAAACACCAGCACAGCTGATTAGCCTAGGGCAGTTATGGGAATAGTGTTAACTACCTTAAAAACACACAAAGAAAGCAAAACACTGTTTACTATCTCCTCTCCTTTCCACTCATGTCGTATCTTCCCAACTGTCTTTTTAAAAAAGATAATACACTCAGAAATTAAATGACAGACTTCCTAGTAAAAAAAAAAGCCAAAACCACCCCTCACCCCCCAAAAAACCTGTTGTTATAATGAGTGCAATATAAAGGTTACAACTGGTTGGAATATTTTTCCTTTAGATGTTGACCTTTTTTTCCCCTAAAAAAAAATCCAAAATGTTTTTGGCCAAAATCATTTCAGTTTTCAAACTGTTGTTTTTATCAAATTACTTGAAGCAAAGCCAACTTGGATCACAACTATGATAATTTTTAAAAATAAGCCTACAAGAGCATGATGTAAAACTAAATAAGAAAAATGGTAGCAAGTTATTTTAATATGTAAAGGAGAACCTTGTGTTCACTTCATCTTTTTTTGTAAAAATAAAGCCATTTAAAAATATGTTGCATATTCAATTTTTATAATGACTTTTTGGATTATTTGCAATAATCTGATTACACGTACTAATTTATCAGCAAGTGAAAGCCAGGAAAAACTAAAAGTAATAAGGTTTTATTAAGATATAATAGCAAGTGATTTCATGTACATGACTGCATGTACACACATACAAAATGCATTTACTTTGTTGTTATTATTAATACATATATAATTTCAAATAATAATTCTCTTTTCATATCAGCTTTCTTCATTGGCATACCTAATTTCTGCTATTTCATTACTTGCATGGTACAGTTAAATTGTGCCACCTAGTGGTCACCTAGGCCACAACCCCTTATCTTTTATTCAAATTAAAGGGCTTTTGGTTGAACAAACATTGAAGCCCAGAGATAAACTTGTATGTTTTCACTATGAAAACTTTTTTAAAAAGTTTCTACATTCTCTATTTTTCCATAAACATATAGGCTGAAACACAGCCATGTTATTTGTTAAGAAACAAACAAACAAACAAACAAAATCCCATGTTGCTAACTGGGTACTGTGAGCTGATACACTTTAGGAACCTAGTTTTCCATTACTGTGGAGTAAATGCAACCAACGCTGTTTTGACATTTTATCCAATGACTAATGTAAATATATATAAACAATAATTGAGTTTAAGAAGCAAAAGCCAGAGCAGTCTGCCTCCCTGAGAACTGCCCTTCTCAAGGGCTAGTCAGGCTTCATTTTGTGTGCTTTCTGACTCTGTAAGTTCTACCAAGGGGATTAGTTTCAGCGTGGGGGGAAGGGGGGGACATCATCGTAGTGACACTTTCTTGGGAAGTAGGTATAGCTTTGAACCCTTCAGATGGAGGGGGGCCCAGATCTTTCACCTCCTGGGCAGATCTTTCACCTCCTGGGCAAGTGTCCTTAACACAAGTCAAAGAGATAAAAGTTCTTTTCCCTTCTGTGAGCATGAGGGAAATTATGTAATTGGGGTGGGGCAGTGAGGACAGCCACCCTGGGCACCGACATTGTGGGGGGACAAGGAGGAAAAAGCAGCCGATATTGCAGCCATGTAATTATAATCATAGTCTAAAGGCACAGCAGCAACCTGAAGCTGCCCTATGCATAGCAGTGGCCCCTGGCTGGTTCATTATGTATCATGTGGCACTAAATCTACACATAACCCAATGTCTAGCATTGCCTAAAGGCTGCCTATGGGCAACTTCCGCGTAGTGCCTACATCGGTTTCCTAGACTTTTGTTCTAGTTTAAAATTGGTGGCACACTTCACTCTTGTACCTGAAAAGATATGTGTCTATATGCATGCACACAGACACAAACATACATGCACACACTTCAAAATAAAATGCAACAATAAAATAAAATACAACCTTTTTGCTCTGCAGAAGACTGATCCAGCCACATAGGGCTGGCCCACCTGGGTCCTGATCCCATTGTGTGGGAGGACTCAGCCCATTTTTCACAGCACATTTCTGTTGCTCCCATGGCACACCAGTACGCCACAGCACACCCTTTGGAAATCACTAGCCTACATACTCTGCATGTGTATAAGGCTGTCCATTGAGAGAAAGGAAGAGCTAGGTGCTTTCCCAGAGCAGAATAGGACTACTCTTCTATGGTAAGACACGTCCAAACAGCCACATAGGCTTAGATGTCTAATAAGACTTGGGCCCTAATGGCCTGGATTTCAAGCCAGGAACCAATCCCATATTATATTTCCAAATATATTTTAAAATATTGACTGCATTCTCACCACCAGCCCATGTGAACAGTCTGATAGCAATAGAAGGAAGTATATAAATACCCTGTAGCAAACTCAGAAGTGAAAGCTGCACTTGAAATTAAATGAAAGTGAATGTTACTTTCATTAAACTTGTATCAATTACTTGTTTGCAAGTCATACTCTGGGTAATTATATCCCTGTACAATGAAAGTTCTGAATAGATTTTGGTTGTTGCTGAAATTCCTATTGCAAACTTGGAGGAATATTTTTTATTTGTGTTTCTTTAAATAGCATTACTATGCAAAAACTAAGTATTATGGTAACTCTGGTATTCTATATTATGCCAGAGGAGAGGCAAATTGTTTTAATAACACACATGCTGTTTAAACATTTACAATATCACAACTTTCATTTTATCCATCATAACCTGAAGACCCTTTCAGGGAACTTTGGTCTAGAATAAGTGCCATATAAATAGATTCCAAGTGGTTCAGCATCAGACACAATCTCCATCCAAGCAGAAATCACTGAGGCCATGGACAAGCATTCGTTTTTAGTGCTAAAAACTTCTGTGAATTTCTATGTTCTATAAAAAAAATAGCCTGGGCATTGGAGCATACATAGGTTCTACCTTCTGGCTAGAGAGCTATGCAAACAAGCTCTCCAGGCAGGGGGCACTAGAAGGCTGCTCCTTGGGTTACCCCTTCCCTTAGGGGAGCCCTTTGATTGGCAGCCTGCCCTCTACGCTGCTGCAGGAAGGGGCAGGCTGTCAACTGTCACTTGGTATCTGCTGAAAAGCAGCAGTCACCACAAATATCCCTTAAGAATGCACTCTGCTACCCACCTTCTCGGTCCTGCCAATCAGCTGGGGTACATTGTCGCATGGCAGAAACCCTACCAAAGCCCTTGGGAGGTTCCCTCCGTGAGCTCCTGCCTACCTCCTTTTCCTACGGTGGATACAGGTACCTCCTGCCCCCTGCATTCCTCTGAGTTGACTGGTGCAGGAGGATCCCCCCGCAAAATTAGGTGATTGGTAGTATAGGGGGAATTCCCCATGTCAGGGTCCCCCCAGAAGTCTCCCTGACTGGTTATCTCTGGGTGGATTATCAAGAAGGTAGTGCTCTCCCCCCTTCCCTCTCCCTTGCAGGGAGGAATGAGGGATACCAGAGGACTGGGTGTCCTTAACATGTGAGAAAAGCATACAGCCATTCAAGTTAGCATGGGAGGAGAAAGATCTTGCTGGTCAGAAGAGGAAGAATTTTCTTGTGAAAGAGTCAGTTCTCTATTACAAGAAACCCCTTGAAAGGTTGTACTTTCTCTTTTTGTACCGGGAAAATGGATTTTCTTTGAGCACTAATATAATGTTTATGCATGGTCTGAGAAATGCATGCCTTTATCATTAAGTACCTTTTAGTTCATTGTAAACTGTCTTCACATTGCCACTTCCTTTTTCCTAGAACAGTGATAGCATGAGGTTTATGGTGACCCCATTAACCTTGGGAACTGGAGCATTGAATAACAGGAAATATTGTTTACCTAACTAAAACTGCATCTCAGTTAATCAATATTTCTGCTATCTTTACTTGTCGAGTATGTGACAAGGGAAACTTAATTCCTATAAAACATACTGGAAATGTGAAAAGGGGAGGAGGCAAACTAAATAAGAATGAAAACCATTTTTAACTCAAGAATGAATTCAATTGATTGTAAGTAAAGTTTAGCGTAAACATAAAGAATGCATAAATGTATTCAGTTTAAAAGTGCATATTCACCTTAAATCTACTTAAGATCAAGCACCTACATTATGAGTTTAAGCCAGTTCTGCATGTTCTTATATGGTTTAATTCACACCTTGCATATTTACAGGATATTTTTAAACTCATGAAGAGCTATTGGCTAACTTTGTTCCCTTTATTCATTTTTTTCAGTCTTCTGAGTATTAATTAGGGCGCTTTATGATGCTCCAGCTTGCTTCTTCATTCAGGGCTTATTAAAAAAATATTTCCTTCCCACTCAAATACTCACCCCATATTTATCAAGGAGTAACTCACCAGCAGCCCCTGGCCTTTCATGGGAAATTGATGTAAATCTACAATACAAATGAGGAGTACAAATCTGGATCTGGCCTCAAAATAGCATAATGCTTCCCAGAACTTTGTGGAAGCTTGTCCTTTCAAATGCAGATTTGCCATCAGCTCCATTACATGGTGTGGGGACAAGTCAATGCATTTTCGGTATTGTTACATGAGCTACAGGTAAACTTGTAGGCTGGCTACCAATAAAAGGCAAGAAACAAGTCTACAGCCTGACACTTAATTGCTTGTACACAAACACTTATCCCAAAGCCTATCTGATTACCTGTGACCGCACAATGTAAATTATTACCTAAACTGTCAGGGGAGACTTGAGGAAGTGACATACACATTGTCAACAGTTCTTGAATTTGCTGAGTTCTCCAAATTTCCCACCAGCCTATACCCTAATTCACGGAGGCTGCCTCCATATTTGACGGTCCCAGCACTATGTCAGGTGCCATTGCTGCGGCAGAGCACAGTGTCCACCCCTCTCCTCCGCACACACCTCTGATTGGCTGAGGGGCCCTGGAAGTCCTACTCCTCCAGAGGCTGACTGGTTGGCATGTGTCAATCTCCAAGGAGGGACAGGATTTCTGAGGCTCCTCGGCCAGAAGCATGGAGGGGCCGTCCTGCCCTTTCCTAGAGATGAACAGATGGCCATTTGTCAATCTCTGGGGAGGGCCAAGACTTCTGGAGCCCCTTGGCCAATCACAGGCGTTGGGGGGGCCCTCTCGCCCATCCTTGGAGATTGATAGTTGGCTATCTGTCAATCTCCAGGGAGGGGAAGGACTTTCAGGGCCCCTTGGCCAATCCCCACCTCTGCAGGGATTTTGTGGAGGTGGTGCTGGTTGTTGTGGTGGTGGTGGCTGTGTGGTAGTTGTTAAAGTTTTCTTTATTGTCTTCCAAGAACTCTAAACTCCCCCACTTGGACTGCTGGCCATGTAAGCAGGATACCGCTTACTGAGTTGCCATAGTGAAAAGCTCTACTCTCAATTTAAAAAAAGGATATGAAAGGTAATCAACACTATGAATCAAGACTGTTCTTCACTTATAATAAAACTTGTGAATATGTTCTACCAAATGAACATGTACTGATTTTGTGAATATTTAAGAGACACTCTAATTTATTTTACTGAGGAAATACCTTCCTTGTGTCAAGGAACGATTGAAAAAGAGCATGGGTGACTTGATGTATAAGAGATGGAAATATTTTGTGGACTGTGGTGGCAAAGTTTTCTATCAGACATGAGTAGAGAAGTTGATACAAAACCACTGGAACGAAGGCAACCATTGATCCTCTGGATCGTGGTGTATGCATAAGAGGTCTATTCAGGTTCCTGCTAAATCCATTTGTAAGGAGTCCTGTGACCATCATACCAACACATTTGATGCATATACCTAGGCAAGAGTATGGAGGAGTAGAGGCTGCCCAAGACCTACTGTTCCCCCTTTAGTCCATTGAGATGGAATCCAAACACTAGACCGAATCCAGACATATCTGTATCTCAACGGTTGTAGCTTTTTCCAGAGAGCAACAGTTAAGTACTGCTGCTGACTGTTTAACACCCCAGTAAGCGTGCTTTTCTGTCAGGGAGATGTCCCTTAGCTTTTCTCAAACCAAGGAGCACCCACAAGTCAGTGGCAACCCATAACAACTGATGACAAAACATGGTTCAGCATATTTTACCGTCTTACAAAGAACAACTCACGCCAGTTACAGGAATGGAAAGGCCCAGAACCAGCTGTAGGCTGTGAGAATAACTAAATTAGGTAGACTAGTGAAAACCCTCAAGATTGACAGGTAACTCAATTATTTCTCATTACAAGAAATGCTCCTCATTTTAACAGTCACACCTTCTTGTTTTAAACATCCAGAAAAGTTGAATTGTGCTACAAACTGACAAAGAAGGCATAGTGCAAACTGCATAATCCAGATCTCTGATTTAGACAATTAAATTTGACACAAGTGTCTCCCTTTCAAGGTCATTGTGCACTCTCAACAGGGGTCAACTGATTACGTGATGGATCTGACAATCAGACATTGTCATTTAAAAGAAATAATGCATGATTGTGTTGCTTCGGGGAAGCCTTTCCTGATTGATTACATTGCCATAAGCTTAGCAGCAGAAAGCTGGTGCAAAGCATTTTTTAAGTACTTGACTAGGATGATAAATTCTGTGATACCACCTATGGGATTGCTGAATTTATATAAGAGAGTGAGAAATGGATATATGGGGCCACAGGAACTTCAAACGCTCAAAATTTAGTACATTTTAACAAAGTTAATGTAAAGTATGTTAAAACAAAGTATAGAAAATAGTCACTGGAGCCATAACACAGCCAGTAATGACCACTTTACAAAATGTCACTGAAGTTATTAGAGTGGTAAAACTTTTATTGCTTTTATTATTTAGTAATAAATAACAAATTGAAAGACAATATGTTCTGTAGATACATCTAGTTAGTCTAGTTTACTAAAACAGAAGTTATGAGAGTACAGCTTGGAACTGCCGAATCAAACTAGCCAACGCCGTTATTTTCAAATGCCATCCAGTCCAAAAGGAAAAGGAAGTCACCTACAGTGAGGATGGATGTTGAAATACAAGTGGAACAGATTTTACAACATCCTTCTTCTTCCCCTTGTGATCTGCTGTTCGAAGAAATCACATTTAAGGGAAACAAAGTCAGACACAAGCCCAGACGGGCCCGACCACGGTAGATATGGGATGGGGGAGGGAGGGGCAGGGCATGGGCGAAGGGAAGTCTGCTGCCGCTCCAGTGCCTAGGCTTCCCGGGAGCAGAACGAAGTACCCCGCTTGCTCCCCATCTCCCCCCATTCTAACGTCTGTCACTAACGCTCCAAACTGCGCATGTGCCACCCGGACTTAGGCCAGACAGGCAGGCAGGCGGAGGTGGGCGGGGCTGGCTGTGCTCCCCGCTGGGGGACGCGGGCGTGGCTTGCCACCGTGGGGGCGCCGTCGCAGGGTGCCACGAGAGGAGCACAACCCGCCCCGCCCCGCGGCCACGTGCTGCAGCCGGCGGCGCTGCCCTTGTACCCCCGCCTTCGCCCCGCGGGGCTACCTGTGGCCGCGGCCCGCAGCTGGGGAGCGCTCCCGGCGTGCGGCCGTAGAGTACTGCGACGGGAACGGGCAGGGGGGCGAGGGCAGTGTCCGGCGGCTGCAGCACACGGTCACGGGATGGGGCGGGGCACGGCGCCCTGCCCGCTCTCCACGTGGCACCCTGTGGCCACATGCCACGCCCGGTCCTGCGCTGGGAGCACCCGCGGGTGGCGTGGCGCGCAGGGGGTCAGGGCGGGGCGTGGGGTGGCTAGATGTGTGTGGTCGTGTGGCTGACTGGATGCTGTGGGGGAGGGGCGTGTGGCTGACTGGATGCTGTGGGGGAGAGGTGGCGCCTGGCACGGGGTGTGGCCAGACATTAGGCAGTGGCAGTGCAGGGTGGTGGCACTCTGTCCTTGATGGACACTTTGCTAGTAAAGACATATTGGGCACAGGGCCATGCCTGCTTTAGCAGGGGCATGGGATCACTCTTCCATTTGCCCCACTTACCCACTACCTCCCAGATACGTTGTTTGGTGCTGTACTAAGATGCCCAGGACGGGTGTAAGCAATAAAAACGTTGGGAACCCCTGCCCTAACCAATATAACATTCTGCTCACAATTTTTTATGAGATCCGTTCTAGACAAAATTTTATCTCAAAAATGTTTCACTAGCTAAGTAACTTCATCGAACAACTAAAATAAGTTGAATGTGCCACAACAATTAAGCTTGAGCTTTTTTTCACTAACTCCTTTGTTTCCTGACAAAAGCAGCTTTCCAAAGTTGTCACTGTAAGGGAATGACTTTAGTGTCTGGATGAAGAATCCAGATTGTTGCACTAGCTGTGCTATCTTAAAGAGTAGATGACAACAAAACACCTTATATTTCAGGACCTCACTACAATTTTTCTATGGAGAAACTTTCATCTGGTACCTAAATCTCATTGACTTTCAATGAGATTAATGCTTCTAAGTCTTATATGAACTCTGGAAAATTCTACCACAGGCTGTAATATTATTTTGTAGAGAGGAAAAGAGAGGAGGAGAGAAACTCTGCACCAAGACTGTAGCAGTGGGATTCCCTGGCCCAAAGGGAGGGGCAGAGCCCTTTCACTTATGAAAATATCTTGAGAACCGGAAGTGTGATCTTACTGATCTGATCTCCATAAGGAGGACCATAGGCTCTCTACAGATAAGGTAACCATGTGGGACCATGGAAAATCTGGGATATTGTGCCCTCTCCCCCTCAAGTCTCCTAGGCAGGATGGAGCCATCTAGGACCACAGCAATTTCCCTCCTGCTTCCCCCCAGACTCCTTCGTGGAGTCCAGGCACACCCAGGTTTGAGCCCTGACACAACCCTAGCATCTCTTCCCACCTGGCATGTAATGTCACCTTCCCATCTCTCCTCCTTCCCTCCAACACTGTCCTCTGTCCTGTTTCCCAGTCATCTTCAGCACAGCCCTCAAAGCTCACAACAGAACTTAAACATGTGGCTGCAGGGAACTACTGCCACTCCAAGGACAGCCCTCCAAGGACACCACTGGGCAATGATAATCACACAGTCCAGTTATGGACACGTGTGGGGCTGGGGGCAGAACAGAGTGACTCCATGCACAGCCTACATCTATGAGTCCCCATGAAGATGGTATATATCCAAGTAGGGTGGGTAGGTGTCAGGTCTGCCCTGGAGGGTGGGAGGCTACCCGCAGGACACTTGGGAGAGTGAGTTGCCCAGGCAGGGGTGCAGCCTGGAGCTGTCCCACTGGATGGGGCAGGGCACACCACAGTTCTCACAGTGCCCTGCCCTGCCTCAGCAAGCTGGTGGGGATACCGGCTGAAGCAGAGCCTGGAGTGACCACCACAAACACGGGTGCCCAGGAGATGGGTGGGCAGGAGATGGGGAGGGACCCCACCTGCCCTCAGGCTAGGTCTTCTGAGCCACCCTTGCACCCACCCACCTCAGGGAAGCCCTGTCCTCACCTGGGCTCCAGGCAGTGGCAGCTACTCATTGTTCTGGACTTTGCTGGGCTGTAAGCTGGGAGATGCTTGCACAGAGAGTTAGTCAGAGGCCAGGCACGTGCAGGCAGGTTCATGCCAATCTGGAACTTTTGTTTTAATTTTCTCCAGGGAGCCCAGCCAGTAGGCTGCTCCCTGGTCTGAACTCCACAGAGCTGCGACTGGAGTCGCTTTCGCAGTTGAGTCGATCAGGAGCCAGCATGTGCCAGCAGGCTCCTGCCAGTCTGGACTTTTGCTTCAGTTTTTTGAGGGGCCTGCTGTTGTTCCCATGTCAGGCTTTGGACTTCTCAGCTTCTGCCCTTTTGCTCTCACTGAGTCCTCTAGCTTTAGTCTACTGACAGAACCGAGCTTCAGAGTTCCCAGATTTTTGTCTGGCCTTCCAATGTCTTTGTCTATGCCCTGTCTCAGACTGCTGAGCCTCCCTGGGCTCTCTTTGTGTCTCCCTGTATGTGGGCCACAGGATTTGTGTCTACCCTCCTCTTGGCTTCAGACCTTCTGGCCCCTAAATCCAAATCTTGCCCTTCTTGGGCTCTGGGCTCCCACGGCCTCAGCCCCCTTCCAGTCAGGGGACTCCCCTGAGTTGCTTGCAGGTGCCTGCTAATTAATCTCTTTGGTTCATCTCTACAGCAACCCAGTCCCAGCTGCACCCTGCCTGTCCTGCAGGGCTCTCTGTGCTGCTTCTCTTTCCAAGTGGCTGAGTGCCTCAGGCTCTCTGTCATAGCTGCCCTGTCTATAGACCCATAGAATCCAGCTGCCTTAGAAAACACATCCTATCTGTCTTTCCAATGGGTATGGAAAGCACTGAACAGCAAGTAATGGTGCATGTGATAGTACTACCTTTTCCTGATACACCTAATGTAAATTAGAGGCATGGAGGGGAAATGGCCATACCAGAAACTGCCAGTAGACCTGGATTCTCACATTAGGTGTTTAGTCCTTCCCAGTTTCTGAAAAGCCCTAATCACTGGAGTAGAAGGGCATGGGAATCTTCATAGGGTAGAACAATGTTGCTTCTGGTCTTGTTTTAGGCTTCTCACTGAGCACTTACTATACCTGTCTGATTTAAGTGAGATTTGTAAAGCTTTTTTTCCTTTTATACCTAGGCAGAGAAGGACTACTGTTCAAAGAGTATAAACAAGAGAGAAAGGAAGGGGAAAAAAAGAATGATGAGCTATAGAGAAGAAAACTAGAACTGTAGAAAAGAGACTCCACTTTGCCTTTAAAGCTTGTCTGGTAATTTACAGTAACAGAGAACTACATAAATTGATTTTTCTTGTGTAAATTATTATGCCTGTAAATATCTCCTTCTCTCTGTTGTGAAAACAAGGTGCAACAACATTGCAAAGGATACTCCATTGTAGCAGAGGAGACTATTATTTTTCTATAGCTGACAGATTTGTTTTAAATCCAGCTACTGGCCCTACATGTCATATCTTATTGCTACTCCCACAATTAATTTACCCCAGGATGCACTGATATATCACAATCTAATGCAGCAGATATATCACATACCTTCTTGGGAGAAATAAATTGTTGGAGCCATAATAACATGTAGGCTAGGTACAGTGGCTAGATTTTAAGTAAATCATTAGTAAATCAATATATAAATTGCAGATCTGTTAAAATGTAGAAGGCAGGGGAGAGGTGCACCTTATAGACTAACTGAATCAGAATTGCAACAGCTCACTTCATCAGACATATGGCTAACTAGCTTTCTCTGCAAGGAAGTTTGCTGTGTTGCAAGAAAATGTTAATGGGATGGATCCTAAGGAAAAATCCTAAGTTCCCAAAAAGCAAAGGAATAACATTTAGTTGTGCACACTAGTTTCATTGTGCACACTACCCAAGAAAAGTTACTGTGCGACACTTCTCCCATTGACAATAGTTTGGGCTTCCTACTTTCCCATTTGAAGTCAGAACATCCCTGAAGCAACCAAAACAACTGCTTTGGCATTCTGATTACTGTAAGAAAAATATCACAGTTTCTACATTTGCTTTTTGATTTTGTTTACAGCTTGGGTGTCAAAGATCCTGCCTACAGAGCTCTATTACCTGGCCCATGGACCCGTCCATGGGTCTTGGACTGGATCTGACAGGCTCCTGTGCTGTATGCAGCGTGTATCAGGCCTGACACCAGCCCAGGACCTAGCCCCATGTGCTGCAAGTGGTACATGGGGCTGGTCTGGCACATGCTATATATGACATATGGGGCTGGGGACAGGGCGCAGTGTGTGAGGCTGGGCTGAGGCATGTGCTGCAAGGGAAGCCCACACCAGAATGCATTTCCCCCCACCTCCACTGGATCTGATGTACAGGGCTGGTCTCTGGGCCTGATCCAGCCCATAGCCTGGCCTGATGAGTTTGATACCCCTGGTCTACAGTTTCTATCTGCTGGTGTCATTCAGTAAGAACAGCCAGTACTATCCAACTAGCCATCTCTACAAACTACTAACAATTCAGCCAGAACCTGGATGCTGTCCTACCTCAGTCTTATACATCACACCTCGCTTTTTCCCTAGTTTATTTGTGTGACTGTCCTTTGTTTTCTATTCAGTGACACCATACTTCATAATTAATATGCATTCTCTCTCAATGCTACCCATAACAATTTCTTAGTCAATACTTGGCCACATAGAATCTCTAGGAGTATTCCTCTGGCCCTGTTTATCAGCACCGATATTTTCCATTATGCCTCTTCCTCAAAGATCACCTTATACTTGATTTGAAACTGAATAATCTTTACTGCATCTGTGAAAGCCTTTTCTTTTTTTCTTTGAGGGAGCATATTATATCAGATCCATATTATTCCCATTGCAAACTTTATATTGCCTTTCCCTGGTGTAGAGCCTTGCCTCTGCCCATTTAATTTCTCAAGGCCTTGATCTAACTATGGTAATTTATTCCAATGAAATCACACTTCTTCCCCCATGTTTGTGTCCAATGCAATAATTTTGTTGCTCTCATGCCTGGTATTTATGTAGCTCACACTATTCTTTCATTTCCCTTTTTCTAGTACTCCTCTTTCCACTGTAGCGACTAGGAGTAATAAAACATTTGGCAGTTACAAAGCTTACTTCATGTCTGGAAAGATCCTCCAAAAAGAAAACCACTGTGCTCTCTGGTTTCTGTTTATTTGTTGCTTTGGTCATTGGACACTGCTTGGGGTTAACATGATCGGCTACTTGCATTATCAGTGGTTAGAAGAACTGGGGCAGGAAGGCAATTGTCAGATACAATCATATCAAATGCTGCTCCTCTCTGTCACAAGCAGCAGTGTATCCCAGTGGACTGGTTTTAATCCAAGCCATGTATAAATAAGTGATGAAGATGTAGAGACAAGCATCTTCTCTGAAAAGGCAAATATTTGAGAAGATTAAAACAATGTGTGTTCAGTCGCAGTACCTGTGAATTGGATGATAGCTGTGCAGAGATGTGGATTGTATTGCTCTTGCTCTGACAGTATGGTTTGGAATGGTTTGCAACTCTAATATGAAAACCCATTACAGAGAGAAATTGATAGACCAGAAAAATCTGAAGAAATGTATTAGCTGTTGGAGAGGGAGTATTTCTTCCTTCCAAACTAATCTAAGATTCCTTGCACATGTTCAACTAGTTTTATTCGTGTTGCAAAAGAGAACGAAGACAAGGATAGCAAATAATTTATTCATGTGTAGGCAGCCCAAAATATTTGCAGCTTAGGGTCATATTCATCAAATATATTCAGGTACAAGAAGTAGAAAAAAATAGAGATTGAAATAGTACATTTTGACATTTTTAAAGGAAACGATTCAACATTTTTCCAGGCTGAATTTTAAGGGGATTAAGTGCTAGCCACAAAACCAAGGAGGCACTCGTGGTAAGGCCGTGCCCTCAGTTTGCACGTGGTTACGTGCTTTTCTGGGGCTGCAGGAGTCCACTGCTATTTCAGGTCCTCCCCTATCCCCAATTACAGACAAGAACTTGAACTTTCAATCTCTCCTGGTAAAGTTTTTGCACTTTTGCCTACAGTAACTGGGCCAGAACAAGAAAAGGACTCTTGAACTCTGATGCTTAGGGTACTTGCCTAAGACAAAGACCACCAACATTAGACAAAGAGAGAATGTTAATCCACGCATCTCATCTCCAATGTGAGGGTTCCAATAACTGGGCCTTGTGACATGAGTGAAGGGAGGAAATGCACCCCCAAAACCATTTTGTGAACAGTGCCTAGGTTCACTTGGTTTCCAGAAATTGAAATAAAAATGTTTCATTTTAAGAAAACCCTGAAATTAATATTTTGTGTAAGATAGCCTCAGGGACAGGGAACTGATTTATTGTGGGGGAGGGGGGTTGGGGGGGTTTTTCATTTCAAATC
>NW_017728906.1:97520733-97524882 GCF_001723895.1 Crocodylus porosus
TTTGGGAGGGGGAGGGGTTGGGTTTTTTGTGGCTACTATCCAAAATAATTATTCACACAGCTCTGACTAGGACCTCTTTACACTAGGACATGTACAAAGTCAGGATAAAAAAAAAGACACATCCCCATCTTATGGAACTCACAATTTAAATACAAGACAAGGCAGGACAGGTGGACACAGGCAGTAATCAGGGAAGGAGGGGTAGCAAAATAGTTTTAATGAGAGGGCCCTGATCAGCATAACAACTGCGGTCACAGCACAACAGCTTCCTTTGCACTGGTTTGGAAGCATGGATGAAATGTTCAGTTCTGTGAAACTTCAGTTTACCTAGGTCTTGGCTTGCAGCTATGCTGATCCTATGACTTTTTCTCTAACTGCACATGATCTATTGAACAAAATGAGATTAATTATGCAAGCAATTTTTTTCTTTTGCCTTAAAATGGAAAAAATATATAGAAAGTTCAATAAAGAGAGTGGAAAATGGGTCATGTTTGTCATAGAAGCAAATGCAACAAAGAATAGACAGGTTAGACTGCCTTCCAGAACCTAAGCATGAAGCAGTACTTCATTGTCCTTTGTGTTCCAGAAATGTGGGTTTCCTTATTCATGTTGGCTTTCAGAGTGGTGAGAGGTAAATTCAAATCAAAGGAGAGGTATTGTTTTTTTTTGTTTTGTTTTTTTAACTTTAATTTTGCAGGGAGTTAACATCAGTATACAAAGGATCAATTTCATGTTTGGCATGTGATAGAGCTGCCCTCTAGTGGCCACATGGCTATGTGTACTATAGAGCTAAAAACCAGAAATGTCAATGTTGATGGTGGTATAGCTGTAATAGCTGATCCTCAAATCCTCTCCCTGGAAGCTCCAAGAAAAACTGCACAAACTAATTATCAGTTTTCCTACCCTGAGAGGCTCTGCAAGATATATAAATGAAGGAATACTGGCAGACTCATCATATTCATCTGTGGTACTCAATGAAAAAATGTCATGGTTCATAGAAATCATCCAGCTATTTTCACTCAAAAAGTGAGTTTTCACACTTCCTCAATAAAATCCATAATGTAACCACCTCCCTGAGAATGACATCCATGCCACTATAAACTTCACCAACATATATACCAACATTCTCCACTATGCAAACATTACCAGATGCCAGAAATACCTACAAGACCACAGGTGACATTAGCAATTCTAATATATTGCTAAACTCACCCACTTAATCCTTAGGCACAGCAATTTTATTGGCAACTATTATTTTCAGTAAACTATGGACTCTGCTGCTATCAGCACAAAGCACACCCATGTCAATATAGCAAGCTCACCCATGTCAATATAGCAAGCTCTTCATAAACCACCCTGAAGAATTTTTAGAAAAATATATGATCAAACCTATTTTGGGCAGTTTACCAATAATGTCTGCCACATCAGTGAGCACAGTTATGACAAGTTAAAGTAGCTACAATTCTGTTTAAAAGTCCTGCTCTCATCCTCGTCCTTTTACTTGGATGGAGATTAGTGGACATGGTAAAGAAAGAGAGTGGAAAAATGAGTGTGTAGGTGAAGGGAGGATGACAGTGAAAATAAGAGACTAAAAATTAAACAGAGAAAAAGAGTCAGTTGGCACTTCACTTCACAAGAGTGAGCCATACCAGTTGGGAGAGAGCAAAAAGTAATGGTAGAGAGTGATAACCTTGGAGAATGCTGTCAAAGAGTTGATAGGGAATGTGAGCAAGGGTTAATGACCAGCCTCTAGTATTGGGGTGGGGCAGGCCACTTTATGTGCCTCTGGCTTTGGTGATTCTTCTGTACAACGTTCAAGCTGTCTTTAGGTGCTACCTGTGATGGAAAACCTGCAGAGTAAATGTCCCTGGGGAGGTTCTAATGAAGAGCTTGGTAGGGAGCAGGGAGCATGTCTACATGTTCATGAATATGCAGTGGTAACTGCACAGTAGCACTGGCAAACACCTTTTTTAGTGACACTACTGTGCAGTAGCCTAATAATAGTATGCATTAAAATATTAACACTGTTTGTGCTGTGATGCACTACTGTGCAATATTATTAGGTTACTGCACAGTTAGCATCTCATGTAGACATGCCCAGGGAGACATAATGTTGGTCTGTAGTTGAACAGAAGGCTCTACTCTGCCTTCTACTTGATTGGGAACCAGGCCGTTAGTGATACAAGCAAACATTCTTACCACCTTTTTACAGATAGGGAAACTAATCAGCAGAGAAATAACTTGGCTTGGCTAAGATCACAGGGTAACTCCAAGGCAGGGCTAAGAAATGAACATAGAACCCTTGGCGCTCAGCCCTCAGTCCTGAATGAATAACTTCCTCAAATACCAATGTTACTGATTCCAAGCACTGCCTGAATACTATCCTGTCTACAAAACCTGTCTTGTATACAGTTCACAAAATGTCCTTTGCAATACTTGAAGGTGATTGTCTGGGTGCTCCTTAGCTGTTTCTTAGCCAAGTTTTAAAAAGAATTTCCTTTTCACTATCTTTTGTTGACAAATTGGTCCCTCCATCTCCTTGATCATATTTACCACTTTTCTTTGAAAGTTTGTCTAACATCTCTCTAATAACAACCGTAGGAAAGCATGCGGCATGCTAAGTGAAGACTCAACAGAACAACTGTCATCTGCCATTTTGCTCCATGAGTGGAAAGTAAAACTCAGAAAGTTACATTTTATAGATTTCATAGACATTAGGGCTGGAAAGGACCTCAGAAGATCATCAAATCCAGCCCCTGCCCCAGGGGCAGGAAGTCAGCTGGGGTCACAGGATCCCAGCAAGATAAATGTCCGATTGACTCTTAAAGGAATCCAGAGTAGGTGCTTACACCACCTCTGATGGAATTCTGTTCCAGGTCTTGGGGGCTTCCAGGTCTTGCAGCATTATCATATTTCAGCATCAACTGGGTGTTTGATTTTGCTAGGCTTTCTAGGTATTTTGCTATTAGTGCTCACTTACCGTTCAGATAACGCCCACCCAGACAACAAGCATTGATTTTATTTCCAATAGTCAACCTCCTGAATTCTCTGTCAGCCCTGCCTAATGCTCATGCTTCACAGATCAGTGTCACGACTATGTTTCCATAGCTTATATTGTGATCAAGATATGGTATGGCTCTATTCCACATCGGAGCTGTGAAAAGGATGCCCAGGACAACTTAACCTTTCCTGGATTTACCCATATGGACTAGGGACAGACATTACACATAAATCAGTTTAAGTGATCAGAAATTGGTTTAAACCTGTAACAGAACAGACATTCACTGCACATAAACCAGTCTGAAAATGGCTGAAACCAGTTTGAGATAAACTTGATTGAATGTAGTTCAGACTTAACTGGTTTGGGTCAAACCAGTTTATGCAATGTCTGTCCCAGACCCCTTGCTGGTTTCAGATAAACCAGACTCCCCCAGCATCCCGGCATGCTCTCTCGGCTGGGTGGGGCTCTCTGCTCCACAGCAAGTCTGGTTCTTGCCCTCTGATCCCTCGCTGGAGCTCTGGCAGAGACTCAAGGGTACAAAGCATCTACCTGGCTTCCTCCTGCCTTCCCCCACCTTGCAGCATGTGGTATGCTAGCTAATGCCAAGAGGTGTCTGTGTAAGGCAGAGAGGACAGTGTCATTAGGGCTTTTTGGAGCTAATCAACAGGTATCTGGTAATGTCCCTCCTTGGAATGTTCCCTTCCTCCCTTCCTTGCAAAAAGTTGTTTAGAGAAGAGCTTGAACTAAGGCGAGGGGCTTTGTTTTCTGTTAAATGCTGATAACAGAGCTGATAAATGCTCCGTTATGGAGGGTGGGGCTCCTAATCAGAGGATCCTCCCAGGGCCTGGCTACACCCCCTTCAGTTCACCACTGTGGAAGGAAAGGGAGGGCGGTGCTAGCGCCTCCTGGCTTCTAGTCTAAGCCACTGCAGGGATGTGCCTGACTTTCCTCAATCCAGAGGGGATGTCTGTACTGTTAGAAACTGGTTTAGCCTGTCCAGGTTAGACTAACCTGCAAAGATTGAAACAATTTCATAGTTTCTAGGGTCAGAAGGGACCTGAGCAGATCATCTAGTCCGACACCCTGCCATGGCAGGAAAGAATACTGGGGTCAAATGACCCCAGCATCTAACCTCCTCTTAAAGACCC
>NW_017728906.1:97524893-97532725 GCF_001723895.1 Crocodylus porosus
TGACCCCCTAGTCCCAGCATTACCCTGGCTCCTATCTCTTACCTGTTTATTCGCTTCACTCATTGGTCTGGGCTGGGCTGTAGTTGTGGGTGCTGTTTGGTCTGGCAGTCTGATGTTTCCTCCGCCCTCATCTTCCCCTTCCCCCGACAAGCCTAGTTTAAATTTAGGCTCAGGCTTTTTGAATGTCTGTCCCTAGCCTAATAGAGTGGGGATGTAGCCTGAGAAAGTTGGAACTACAGCCCATTGAATCTGCAGTTACACAAATCTAGTGGTCACAAAGTCCTGTTTCTTTGGACTATGGAATTGCAGTACTAGAATCAGGGCTCTACATTCTACCTGAGATGGGAGAGAACAACAGATTTCAGGCCCTTCTACATTTACTAGAACAAGCAAAAATGGCTAAAAAGAGTGCCAGAATTTATGTTGCCAGAACAACTTGAGTGAATTAACTTTGTGTAATCCCATGTTATTTTTTCCCCATAGCATTCCTAATTGCATTAAATCCCCAGGATAGATAGTGTTCACTTAATGAGCAACATTTTTTTTCTATCCTTATTACTCAGTGGGAAGTCCAGTACCTTATTTACTACACACTATTAAACCTGGCTCTGATGGCAGAAGTAGTTATTTTTATGGCACACATTGCTACATTTATTTCATTCATTTTTACAACATCCCAGTGAAATGATAAGGTATTATTATTCCCTTTTACAGAGGGAACACTTAGGATCAGTGTTCACTAATTTTATATATATATCATTTGAGTTGCATAGGAACTACTTTTTCCACTTTAGTATTGTATAGCATCCCATATGTTTACAGTAGAGCTACCACAGACTTCAGTGGCAGCTGTGAAAGCTCAGCACTTCTGCAAATTAGACCACATAGCCTTAAGTTGGTCATATACAAAATGAGGAACACACAACAGATGAACACCTGTGAAGTTTTTTTTTAAGGAACTCAGTATCAGACAGTAGAGTTGGTCAGAAATTTTCCAACAGAACAAAATGTCATTTAAAAAATCCCCCAAAACACAAAAGTCTCAAATGCTTTGTTCATAATGTCCTAATTACCTTTTACTGAATGCAGGACAAGGTTATAAAGAACCACCACTGGATTTCTGAACAAACCTGTCCTGGGGCAGAGTTTTGAGGTGCTTGACCATGAAGCAATTGGGCTGGCAGGACCTAAAGAAGTGCAGGGTTCTGAGGCCTATGGCCCTTTGCTGGAGGTCTACCTCTCAACTGGGGACCATGTGAGCCACTGAGTGGCTACAGGGCCTGGGAGTTTCCAGTCCAGTTGAATTTTTGAGCAGCTTTGGTTTCATTCCAACTTGGACCAAAATCAATTTTGAAGAACAGAAATGTCCCGATAACCAGAAACCCTACTTTTCAGCCAGCTGTAGTAGGCACAGGGATAGAATACATTCTCCAGGACAGCCATGAATAACTTTAGTCATAACAATTGTATGTCTTCCCACAGTCTCTTGCTTCATTCATTATACATCTTTTATTGTCTCAACTGGGGCTGGGAGTGCCAGTCAGCTGACTGGTACTCTCAGCCATAGGAGTGTCCTAGAGTGAAGGGATCTGATGTGCTCCTATGGCTAAGAGCACCAGTCAGCTGACTAGCATTCCAGATCATGGAGCGTACTGGAGCCCTTAAAAACTCCTGGAGCAGGGTGCACAAGGCTACTTGCTAGTGTAGGAGGACCCTGGAATCATGATCCTAGGCTCTCCCTGTACTGGCAAGATGGCACAATTAGAGTCTGATCCCTGATCCCACAACCATGCCTCCTGCCACACGTGAGTGATATGGCAGGAGGCAAAATTGTTGGGATCCCAAATCAGATCCCATTGCATCTTAAACTGAACATGTGTCAACGGCCTCAGTTTCCATACCAACTAATTTCCCCTTGTCACCCTCTTACTCCATTTCATGTCCAGTTCTAGTTAATCACTTCCTTCCCTTTCTATTCCCTCAGACTCCTGGTTCAATTTATACTACCTACCTGATTATTAAGGCAGCTCAGGGTCATTGGGGCTGCCTCCGACCTATTGAAAAATGCTCCAGTACAACTTGGCATCAGAGAACCCTGCTGCACCCTTTAAAGGTCCAAACACAAGGAGATGGCCTGAGGGACTGGCTCCCTACACCAGCAGTTGCACAACTGGGATCTGAACATTTGTATGCCTGATCCCAACTCATGACATGGCAGGATTTGAGATTTGAAAGACTGGGGATAAAATTCCAAAATGCAAAATCATTTTAATGTCTGCCAAGGACCATAAAGATTGAAATACAAGATCTGAGATAGCCATTGGTCACTGTGGTGTTTAAAACAACAATTATATGTGCCACAGGTGAAAAAATATTAATAATAGTACCTTACATCCATACAGTGATTGACTTGAGGAACTAAAAAATATTTACAGACATTAATTATTCCAAACAAAAATGCTTGTGTGGTGATGAAACGTATTTTCTTCTAACGGGTTCATACCAAAGGAGACAAGATATTAAATAACTTGTTTCACATCAATTTATTAAAATCAACTCTCATACTGTCCAGTCTGCTTTTTGTATGGTATATCACAGTGGTCCTCAACCCCTTCTGTGACCCCTTCTGGCTTCAGCAATCAACAATGGCAAATATTTGGACCCCTAGTTATCCCCTGAGAGCCAAATTCAGTCAACAGGCCAGAAGTTGAGCATCACTTTTATATCCAGTTTGAAAGAACTTATCAAATTAAATGTGCATTTTTCTCTAGGTAAAGGATATCACAAAAATGAAAAGACATGGTTGTAAGAAAAAGAGGTTATCTGGTACCTAAGAACCTTATCTTTGAGATCTCGTGGTGATCAGGAGAGGCCCCAGATGACTGGAAAAAGACAACTATAGTACCTTTATTTAAGCAAGCTAAGAAAGAGGATCTGGGGAACTACAGACCAGTCAGCTTCACTTCAGTCCCTGGAAAAATCATGGAGTAGGTCTTCGAGGAATCCATTTCTAAGCACTTGGAGAAGTTGATTAGGAACAGTCATCATGGATTCACCAAGGGCAAGTCATGCCTGACCAACCTGATTGCCTTCTATGATAACATGACTGGCTCTGTGGATGTGGGAAAAGCAAGGGATGTAATATACTTTGACTTCAGCAAAGCTTTTGATACAGTCTCCCAGAACATTCTCGCAAGCATTCTAAGGAAGTAAGGATTGGATGAACGGATTGTAAGGCAGATAGAAAACTGGCTAGATCATTGGGCTCAAAGGATAGTAATCAATGGCCTGATGTCTAATTGGCAGCTGGTATCAAGTGGAATGCCCCAGGGGTCGATCCTGGGACCAGTTTTGTTCAATATCTTTATCAATGATTCTGGAAGATGGAATGGAGTACACCCTCAGCAAATTTGACACCAAGCTGAGGGGAATAGCAGATACACTGGAGGGTAGGGCTAGGATTCAGAGACCTAGTCAGATTGGAAAGCCTTTAGTTGAGAGAGATATTACACAAAGTTTGGGACACAAAATGCCTTACGCCAGTTCTAGGAAAACAGATACAGTCTTATCTAAATAAGTAGATAGAACAATGACTTTTGTTTAACACTGTTATGCAAATGAAAATAGTCACATAAAAAGGAAAGTCAGCAGTGAATCCATGGAATAAGTTATAAGAGGCATTTATAGACCAAGTGAAAAAAGTGAAATAAAGAAACCTAATTAGGTGAAAGAATAAGACCATTGAAAAAAGTAAGAGAAGTACTATTAACTGTGGAGTACAGAAAAGTTAGGAGAGAGAACAGGTTAATGGTAATGTACAATTAGAACATTGTTCAAGTCTATGCTTTTGGGGTATGTGTTCCCAGAAAAGTTAAGTATTCTCAGGGTCATCTTCTAAAAGTATTGTGTAGGTTTCCCTTAAAGACAGGCCAGAGGTAGAATGGCTGTTCTGTTAAAAATGTTCTCCCACTTGCAGCTGGGTGGCCCAGTCCTCTATTTTGATGTGAGAATTCATTAAATAATTACAGCCAATTATAAAAAGGGGTCAAAAGTATAGATACCTATTCCCAGCCTCTCAAATGCAAGCTTCCAAACAACCTTTGCAACAGCACTAATCTTTTCGTCATCTTTAGACTCTTCCTAAAAAAACATAAAGCCCACCAACAGATTGCCACTATCTGCCCACAATGAAACCACTATAATCCATAGATCCTACTTGTTTCTACCACATGTGACATGGCTCATCCAGTGTACCAACTGCTATCATAGAAATAATGTAGGTGAAACTAAAGGTGCAGACAGAAGTGACAATTTCTGCCTGATCTGGCCCCTGAAAGCACTCTATAGCTGTGACCAAAGACAAGTGCAGAGTGCTTTAAAAGGGCCCAATTCCACCATAGTCTGAACCATCACTATGTGAGGGTTCAGATGAAGATGCTTCAGAGTGGAGTACCTTCATTAATTGCTGTCTGCATGCACCAGGAGCATGGCTTGGCTGATGCAGCCCAGCACTGCTCCTAGTGCTGTTTTCATTATGGGGGGGAGGGGAAATGGAGGAAGCTCGATCTGAGGAATGCCCAGCTGATGCTAGAGGTGGGGCGGGTGAATTAGAGTCCCCCAAGGTGGGTTCCAATCCACTCACTGCCCCCCCATTCCAGCACAGTTGGGACTGGATTTTCCTCCCCTGCCTTCTCCCCCTTTCATCCTGAGACAGAATGGAAGCAGGGAGGGGGTGAGGGGCAAAGCTTGGGGAAGAGGTTACAGCAGGGGTGGGCAATTATTTCTGGCAGTGGGCTGCTTACTGAGTTTTGGCAGGCCATTGAGGGCCACATGACAGGTAGCCAGGGGCAGATAAATGTTAATTTTCTAAATTTTTTAGGGGTCCCACGGGCCAGACAGAATGGCCTGGCGGGCCACATTTTGCCCACCCCTGGGCTATGGAAACACAGCCTCTCTCCCTGGTTCGGCTCCAAATTGAAGCTTGATCCCCTACCTCCTGACCCAACAGCTAATGCCTGTTAGGTCTGGAGGACCACGCTAACTCATGGCACTTTCTGTAAGTGCCATGAGCTAGACCCGGGAGATGCATTTCTGTTTTGACCTTAAGGGCATTTGTGCACATGCTTGCACTGCAGCATTGTGTACCTTTAAAAGTGCCTGGGGCTGCGGCGCATGCATTTGTATAAACAGGGAAATGCACATCAGCACTGACAACGTGGCGGTGGCACGCTTTTGAACTAAAACACATTGAAGGTGTTTTAGTTCAAAAGTGCACCGGTATCATTTTCTCAGCACTGATGTGCATTTCACCGTTTATACAAATGCATGTGATACAGCACCAGGTATGTTAGCTCACGTGTGGAGCAGACTCGATTAATTGAGTCTGCTCTGATGTGCTAGATTTCTGGCGTGCTGAAGTAGACAAATGTATGTGTATAAATGCCCAATATCACTACTCCACTCTAGAATGAACTGTCATAGAAAAATTATAAAAGGACAGACATACCAGTGGGAGAACACTTCACAGAATAACAATTCCATCTCTGACCTCAAAGCCCTAGTCTTCAGGGAAAGTCTAAACAGTACCTTTAGGAGACAGGCCTGTGAACAAAAAACACATAACTTTTCTGGACACAAAAAACTGGTGGATTTAACACAAACAATGGCTTTATATCTCAGTGTAACATTACAATACTAACTTCTCTACTTCATGAATAATAATAATACTCCTCTTCCCTTAGAACAGTCCAGTTCTTTTCAGGAATTAGGTATATCTATTTCCATTTGTTTTACTTGATCTGTAACTGTCCCTTATAACTGCTCCTTGTGTCACAGGGTTACTGCTCACTTTCCTTTTTAAGTGAGCATTTCCAAGATGAGGTTAAACAAAAAAATATTGTTCTATATGGTATACTAGTTAAATGAGGCTGTAACTTAAGCCTTTCTGCTCAAGCAGGGGCAATTTTGTGCCAAAAACCTTGTTTGACATCTCTCCCAACTATACAGCGAGTCCAAGAAAAAGCTATAACCAAACAAATCCAGCTTCTCAGATACTCTGGGGACCATGACAGCTACCACAACACTATTCTACTTTTGTCCCAGGTAAATTTATCTGTACTTCTTAATGTACTTTCATATATACAATGAGAATTCCACTCTTGATGATTTTTTTTAAATTCTTTGTTTTAACAATAAAACATTTCATGTTTAAGATGTTAGATTTATCCAATATATAAATATGATGTGATCATTTCACTTCAATATCACATGGATAATGAGTTAGTAATCAACAGGGATCCTGGTTTTCCTCTGGCAAAAAATGCCTGATATTCAGATTTTAAAAAGTAACCCCAAATCCACATTTTCCAGGATAAAAATGAAACACTGCTATATTATGACATTTCATTTTAAACATGGAAAAATGTGAATTTTGGGTTACTTTTTTAAATCAAAAAATTGGGGATTCTTTTTATCAGAGAAAATTAGGATCTCTAGTAATCATAATGGTCTATTTTGCACTTAAGATAGTTTGCAGTCAGGTTGTAGTGTTGGAGGACTCTTTACTTTGCATCTGAGACAAGAAGTAATTTCAAAACTGTAAGACATGCCCTCTTAGCTGTTATATATATTCTTTTATCGCCTAAAATAAGTTGTGTTTCTGGTCATTCATATTATGTACCACAAGCATGTCTTTTGGGTTTCCTGTTTTGGGCTGGCTCATTAAACCAAATGAAAGGGCTCAGAAAAAAGACCGAATTGGCAGCTTTATTGTATTTCAATTTGTTTTTCAATGACACAAAGAGAAGAAATGTTGATAAGCATGAAGTATAAATGCAGAGCATCACAAGAGTCTAACTGCACCAAAAAAAGTGCCATCTCCATCCAGTGATATTTTGGCTCTTTTCCGTGGTATTGTAAGTTGAAGCTCATCCCCTTCTTCTAGTTTTGCAATGCCTAGCAAGAGATTTGAAATATCTTTATATAAATATTTTACTTATAGATCTACCAGATGGTATCAAATACATTACTCTTTTTGTGTCAGAAATCCAAGTAAGCACTAATACTATGGCCCACCATACCTTTGAATCTCTCTCCTTGATTTTAATAAGCTGCTTTATTAAAAAAATATAGATATATAGTCACCTAGCTTTTTAGGCATCTTTAGAATGCTACTGTTGAATCACCAGGATCAGTCTAACTCTGCTTCTCATAACAGATGATTGAAATTTACTATCGGCTTATATGGAAACATAGTTAATTTCCACCAGACATGTCTGTACATCAAGACCTGTACACTTATGCCAGATTAATACTTTTTATTAGCACTCTTCTGAGTGCTCTAAATATGTGTGCATTACCTTATCTCCCTACAGAGTTTAAGGAACCATTGTCATAGACTATGAAACTCCGTTTCATCAAACCTCATTCAATAGGCCCTTAGTTCTCTACCTGCCTTTCCTCATTTTTGCTGCTTAGCAAGATGACTCTCTGAATAGAAGCTTTATTTTGCATTTTATCATGTACCAAGTACCTGATATATTCAGTGATGCCACAGTTCATTGTTACTAGCCTTTCAGTTCACAATACAACCAGTTCTGGAACTGTGAAATGGTGACCAGACTATACAATCACTGTGTGAATCACAAATTGGAGTGAATAAAAGAGGAAACATTTCACATATAAATGTCTAAGTAATCAACTAACCCCCCTCCCCCCATAAATGCAGAACTAATCTAAAGCAAAAAACCACACACATGGTTTGTGTGTGTGGTTTTTGAGAAAAAGTTAATGATTTTGTAAGGAATGGCAGAGCCAACACCATCTTAATGTGA
>NW_017728906.1:97532920-97577763 GCF_001723895.1 Crocodylus porosus
GGGACCTGACCAGATCATCAAGTCTGACCCCCTGCCATGGCAGGAAAGAGTACTGGGGTCAAACAACCCCAGCAAGGTGTTCATCTAATATACACACATATACAGACACACATAAATATGATGTTAATGTGAAAACTGTACTCCTTATGGATTGTTTCAGTCATTTATACTTACACACACAAATTTTTTTTTTTAAATACTGTATGTTTATATATAGCGTGATTTCTAAATGTATTCCATTTTCTTTATAACTGTTAAAATATGAAATAAAGTATCACCATAGATTACATGAAGTACAGATCTATAATAAATAAAGCCAAAAACTCAGATATTTACCAGCAGTATAGCATGAATTGTTTGGATAAGACTGAGGCATGTTTTGGATACAACGAAATAATGTCACCAAGCTGAGATCATCACCAAATACATGGGCCTTTTTCCTCTGGATTAGATGTCCCATAGCAAATGTTGTATCAGTATATAAAACCTAAAGAATGAATAAAAGCAGATTTTAAATGCACAGTATGAAGATTTTAAAAAGTCAGCTATTACATTTCAAATAAATATTGTTACCTGGCCATAAATGAAAAAATAACCTGTTTCCTTGACCACGATTTTATTTCCTTGTTCTTCCAAAGCTGTTCCTCGTTTAAAGCTGAGAAGCCATGGGACGATGCTTGAATCATCTAAAAGAGAGAGAGAGAGAGAAAAAGAAGTGTTTCTGGTAAGAGGAACCTTCCTCCCTCCACCCAAACAAACCCAAAAACAAACAACCACCCAAAACCAAACATAGCTATTTCATTCTGGTTTCCATTTCCGCAAAAATAACAATGTTGACTTCTGGAAAAATAGCATCATTTCTTGAAACAAGCAGGAAATCGGCGAGAATTATCCAGCTGAAAAACTTTCATTACTTTTAGTCTTTAAACAGCATATAGGCAATGTCTAATTCAAGACATACAAGGATGTAGCTAGGGTGACCACATTTCCCTTATTAGGCAGGACAGTCCTGCAATATATAGACACATGTCCTGGGTTTCATGACTCTGGGATAGCTTTTGTCCTGGATTTGCAGCATCTGCAGGGATTGGGAAATGGCAGGTTTCCCCTTAGAGGCAGTAGTGTTCCAGCTTTGCAAGGGGCTGTCGGAGGTGGGAAGCAGGGGATATTGCATGCATGTGCATGTAAAAACCAGGAAGCATGAAGAGCAGCTCCCTGCAGGGAAGTCTGTGGGGGACAGGAGGTAGAGGAGGGCTAGGAGGAAGATCAGATCGAGCCCCGCTCCCCACCATGGTGACGGAGGGAGTGAGGCAAAGGCTGTGTGTGCTGTCCAGGTAGGGCAGTGTGTGAGGCCTGGGTGTGGAGTGGAATGGACCAATGGGTGGCTTATCCAGGGGGTGGAGGGCACAGGGGACACATGCCCCCCAGATTTGTGTGCAGGGCAGACATGGATGTGGGCTGCTCACTGCAAGCTCAGGGCTCCCAGCCCTGTTGCACTTCCATGGCAAGACATCCCTTGCCCACTCAGCAGCAGTGGAGGTGGGGACATGGAGTTGTGTTCTCTGCTGCTGCTGGGTGGACAGGAGGCACGCGGCCAGCACAGGGCTCCCAAGGGAAAGGCAGCAGGGTGGGGACCCCTAAGCCAGCAGCGAGCAGTCCATATCTGCCCCCACTCTGCTTGGCTCTGGTTTGGCAGGGGTGGTTGGGGGAAGGTGGGCATGTGTTCCTCCTTCCCCTTTTGAAAAGGTGGTCACCCTATGTGTAGCATGTACTCATACTTTTTTATGGAGCATGGTGTCAGATTAGTTAAGACATCTTTCTATGGATGCGGAGGCCTGGGTTCAAGCTTTGCTCTGGATTCATGCAAGAGGCTGTCCCATGTTCACCCAGGACATGCTCCCTTGTGCCTACAGAAACTAGTGTGCTTTAACCACAGTGGTCCAATATATTCTTAGTCCTGGGTGGATTTCTGAACTTGACTCTTACCTTTTTGTTGGATATCACTTTTGCTATCAGCAATCAATTGCAAACAGGCCTGTAGCACTGCAAAGCAAACATATCCCTTTTTAAATCAAAGAAACACATATTATAAGAAAATCACGAAAAGAATAGTTTAAGATCTTGGTGGAAAAAATAGTGCAAGCAGAATCATCAGGCAGATGTTCTTAGTCTCACTACCTGGAAATAGGTTCTTCTATTTCTTGTTGTGGCAGATACTTGTCAGTTATGCTAAGGTGAAGGAAAATTTTCACCATTTTCACCATTTTAACAGGTACTAGGTAAGTATGAGATTTCAGTTTATGCAGTCAAGCACTGGGACAGTATAAAGCACCAGTTTTTTATCTGCACTCCTAATACAATTTAATATTGTTTAATATTGTAATATTAAGCCAAGTGAGTTAAAAGCTGCCAGCTTCATTTGTTGAATTAGATTTCTAACTAAAAACCCAAAAAAGAGTACTATCAGTCACAATGGATGTCAAACTTCTTAAAGGTATTTTTGGAACATTAAAGAGTTGTTTAGCTTCACATAAAATATCAGTAGATGTCCACAAGATATACAGATTCATTTTATATTACATTAAAAAAATACGAAGAATTCCTACTGTTCAAAATCAATGCATCTTAATTCCCTGGTTAAGCAATCTTACTTAAGATGTTGAAAGAAATTAATGCAAGTAATGCTATGTATGTTTTAGTATCTGTCAAAACTAATGAACTGCTTTAAAATTTGGGCACTCTGCATGCTAGATGACAACACAGAAGATAAGAATTTAGGAACACATCTATGTTGGAAAACCAGGTACCTGAATAGAACTCATGTAGAACAACCATGAAAAAACCAAACACACCTACACTACTGGTCACAAAACAACTTGGGCACCTAAAATAACTTTGCACCTACAGGTATTTTTACATGTGTTGTGAGAAACGGTGCTGAACACTTTAATTAGGGAGCCATGCCAATTAAATATGTCCATGCATTGCATGTATCAGCATCATCATGTGTTCCTGCACTGAAAAAATGGTGGCAGGATGCTTTGAACTAAAGCTCATCAAACATGTTTTATTTCAAAGTGCACTGCTGCTGTTTTTTTAGCACAGAGATGTGTGGTAATGCTGATACACGTAATGCGGAAGGCTGCTGGAGTGCATCAATCTTCATGCTCCAGCAGACTCGATTAATCAAGTCTGCTCCAATACACTAGATTTTCAGCTCCGTGTACATGTATAGGATCCGTATATGTTTTTCTCTAGGTGCCTAGCTGGGGAGCTTCTGCATGTGTCCAGAAACTCAATCAGAGCACCTTGGTGCCTAACTCCTGCCTAAGCTCCATTGCCACCCAGTAGCCCTTAAGGGCCTGATGCATTAGATATGTTCACAGAATGCCTAAAACAAGGATATTACTGCATTTGATATCAAATGAAGCAGCCTTGGTCATTTTCTCTTAAAATATGGTTAATGGAGGAGCTTCCACTGAATGGTTGGCGCACTCGGCCAAACAGCAGGAAAGCTGGGTTTTAGCTCCATCTTAAGCCTGAGGAGACTCAAAGCTACAGCTCTCACTTCAGAAAAAAATGCCTTATCCTCCAGGTGATAAAATAACTTGTGTTGTGGCATCTTCCACTCCAGCTGACACTGAGGTATTATGTAGCTAAGAGTCATGGGGCCAGAAGGAGAGCAAGCCAGAAAGAGCCTTAGGCTAATAACAGATGTTGGATTTCTCTCCTGACAACATTTTTTATCCTGAGATCCTACAGATTTCCAAAGCTATTGTCCCTGTGAAGTATCTGAGATGACACTAGTCCCTGGGACAACTGTGGCTAATTCTATTTAATTGCCATTTGAGCTGTCCATGTAGATGATTGCCTTGCACCTGTTTTGATGCCCAAGACAATCAAAGCCAGGATAAAACCGGTTTCTGTTCTACTCTTAGATTACACTGGCAGTTCGGGCACCCTGCCAGGACAAGGAGAGCTGGACTAAAATTCAGAAATAACCCTGGAATCAAGGACCAGAGCTCCAGACTCCCCTCTACTCCTCCTCGGCTGAATACGCTAACACTTCCTGGATTATTCCATAGTCTGGTGGTAATAGTACGCCTCGAGGATGGTAAGTTTGAATCCCCTTAGGGTCAGGAAGATCCATAACCTCCTAGATGAGTGCTCTAATCAACAGGCTGATGTACAAAAGGGGGAAAAGGCATTGCTTTGCCAAGTAAGTGTCTACCCTCAAGACCAGACAAGGTTATTTGGGTAAATCTGGTATCTTTTCTTAGACCAACTAAAATAGTTGGAAAAATTCTTCTTTGCAAGCTTTTGGGTACAAACAACCATCTTCAGGCAGAGGGAGTGTTACCCTCAAGAGTGATCTTTTCATTTCGAATCCCAAGTAGATAGCTCTGAGTCAAACCTTTTAATCCAAAGAAGGGCAGGAGTACACCCTTTGTTTCCTATTAGCTAAAATTCTAATTAGTTTCCTGGTTCAACTTTTGGGTTCTTTGACAGTGCCAGTATCTCCCCATCTCCTGTAAAGGAAACAGTACCTGTTTATTTGCATCACCCTCCTGACACTTTTAGGTATATCAAAGCCTAAATCAGGGACCAGTGTGAATTTTGTCTTTAGTCACACAATCTATGTAATTTTAAAATGGTGAATCACTTTAAAATTGTTTAAGTCACATTAAAAAAAAATAGGTCAGAGAAGTAAGTGTCAGGAATCATAAGAAAAGTCAAAATAGAACCTATAAAGTTATGTTATTTTCATTTCTACAGAAATCATAGATAAAGTTTAAGCCCCAGAATTCCTTTTGAGAGTGAAAGGCATTGAATAAAAGTATCTACAGTATTATCCAGAAAGTAGATGTGTCTGGCAATTTAATAATTTACTAGGTAGGATGAAAAGAAAATCTTGACTTTGATTGCTGAATCCCTTCAGAAACACTATGGGACAGAGTTTGCCACCCTAACTCACAGTGAAGACTGCCTCACTCTGTAAGTAATCCCATTCACGTCAATGGGCCACTGGCCGAGTGAGACATCATTCATTGTGACAAAATGGAGCCCTGAATCTGTCAATAATTCCTATGGCGTAAGAACCAGAAAACTTCTAAAGAAAGAATCTAAAGAACTCTAAATCTCTGATACAAGAAAACAGAAAAACAAAACACAAGCAATCTTCTATTCACTTCTTCCCTCACACTGGTATGGCGAGGAGCTTACCGAAAAGAGAAGCCTTTGGGTTAAGAGTGAAATAAAATTCCTGGAGTTGCACAGCTGCTAAACCAGGAAAAACAGGTAATATCTGCCTCTAAAAATGTTAATTCATTGTCATCAATAATAATGCTCCTTCTTATTTAACTATATTAAGTGTTTACCGGTTACCAAGGAGTAGGAACAGAAAGGAAGCCTCTACAATTTAATCAAAGGAACAAAGATGAGATCTGGAGTCCTATGCACAATTCTGCTTGTCACTGCTACTTCTGTGGTTTAATAGTCTTAATATTCTTAAAAAGAAAGTAAAGAACAACAGTATTTTATCTGAGGAATTCAGCCTGGCTCTTCTGCAATATTGATTCCTCTGCAACACTGAGTGACAGTTATTTATTTCAAGAAAAGAAAAACAGGCCTTAGTTAATACAACACCAAACATACAAACATATATTAGAATGAATACTATAAATAATAGATTTGAAGGAGTCAACATTTCTGGACTGAACATCCAAGATAGCTGAAAAATATTCAGATTTGAGTTTTAAATGTGCGATTCACATTAATAAATTATAAATAATATGGTTAATAGTGGTACAACATATATAACAATGATTTAAGATAATCTAAAAAAGAAAAAAGTCTAAATACCATTGGGGATGACTAGTTGTATAGTGCTAATTGTCCATGGGGCAGTAAAAATTAGCTATCCTTACATAAGAGAAAACTCCTCCTCTTGCAACGATAATGAAAGAACAGAAAGTCAAGCTGCTGAGTTTAACTTTGTTCCTGAGCTCAACAGCTAATTCTGAAGAAGTTAGTGACTCCAGATGCATGTGCAAACCACAAACAGAACTAAAGGGGTGTTGACCTTCACAATTGAGTAATGCAAGCTTATTTTCAAAGCATCTACTGAGGTCTCACCCCACAGGCTGTTGCTCTGGCTCTATAGTTCTACACATGGGATTTCTCTACACAGCCATAGTTAGTCAGAAATACAGGAAGGGTGTTTCAAGTGGTTCCCCAGGGATATGCTGTGGATCTGATGCTGCTTGGAATTGTAATGACTTGGCTGACGCAATAAAGAATATATTTATACAATGTAGAGATGATATTAAGCTGGAAGGAATTGCACACACTTTGGAGGACAAGACTACATTTCAAAATGACTTCAAGTTAAAGAAATGGTCTGAAATAAATAGAATACAATTCCATAAAGACAAACACAAAGCTAGTATTTTAACTAAATAGAATAGGAATAATCAACTGCAGAAATATCAAGGGAGAACAAATGGCTAGGTAGAAGGTGTGCAGAAAAGGATTGGAGGGTAATAGTAGATCATAAAAGAACTTGAATATGCTGCGTTTTTACCAAAAAGGAAAATATCAGACTGGAATGTAGAAACACAAATGTTGTGTGCAGGACACATGAAGTAGTCCTTCTATTCTATGCAACACTAATCAAGTCTCAGCTGAAGTAGTATGTCCCATTTTGGGTAGCATACTTCAAGAAAGATGTAGTCCAATTACAGACAGTCCAAAGGAGAACAACAAAACAGGTCAGAGGTCTAGAAGGTAGACCTGTGCGAAGTGGCTAGTATTCACTTTGGATTTGGATTCAGCCGATTCAGAGATTTGGCTGCCCCTGAATTGGCCAAATCTCTGAATCAAACAGAGCCACCCTCAGCCCACTCTCCCAGCCCCATCAATGGCTGCCCTGCCCAGCCCCAGCATCCCAGCTCTTAAAAAAGCTCCACACTCACTGGCTCCTGCCAGGCAGGGGGCAATCCCTGCTGTCCCCCAATGCCCTGCGCTGTATGGGGAGCTCTGCCACAAGCCCCCAGAAGCTCCGATGGCTGCTGCAGCAGCCGGTGAGTGTGGGGCATTTTTTTTCTCTTTTTTTTTTTTAAAGAGCCAGGATCCTGGGGCAGGGCAGGGCAGAGCAGCCATTGATGGGGCTGAGAGAGTGGGCAGGGCTGGGAGGGGTGCTCAGGGAGCCTGGGGAAGTAGGCAGGGGATGGGGCCTAAGGTGTCCCTCCCCCCCACCCCCTACTTACTGGCACGGAGTCCAGGTCCAGCTCCCTGTGGTGGGGAGCGTGGACTGCACAAATTGCTGAATCTTTTCTGAATCAATTCAGAGGCTTCAAATCAATTTGGACCTTTTTATTGGTCTCCCAATTCAATTCGGATTCAGAGATTCGTCCACCGAATGGGGCTGAATCTCCTCTGAATTGAGCCAGCACCCGAAGCTTCATACAGCTCTACTAGAAAGACTGAACCACGAGGAAAGATTGAAAGAAATGGATTTGTTTTGTCTAGGGACAACATCGAGGACAGACATAGTAACAGTTCTCAAGTGTATAGAAAGTTTCTGCAAAGAGGAAGGTAATAAACTGTTCTCCATTTCCACTCAAGGGTAAGACAAAAAATTGTCAGCTTAAATTGCAACAAGGAAAATTTAGGTTAGAAACTGGAGGTGGGTGGTAGTGAGGATCAGGAATTTAATTTTAGGTTAGTTAAGCAGCAGAATAGATTGACAATAATGACTGAAATCTTCACTGGAAATTTTTGAGAACAGCTTAGACAACCCCCTGTCAGCAATGGTTTAGGTAAAAATGATTTCATCTTAGAACAGGGGGATGGATTGGATGATCTAGGCTATTCTGTCCTATATTCCTTCAATCCCTATTTCCTATGATTTTATAATTGTCAGGTCCTCTCTCTGTTAACTTTATATAACCCAGTTTGCATAACCACTCTAACAACTACTGACAGAACTTTACAGTCTATTATTATTTGTTTAAATAAATGTTTACAAATGCATGCATAAAGTCAAGTGCCCAAATATTGTTTGAGGGGCTGATTAAAGGTGGCCCAAGATGCCAAACACTCACAATTCTTGTTGAAATCAAAGAAGGCTGAAGTTTGTTGGAAAAAACCATCACTTATTTAGGTCCTAATTATAAATTTAGGAAATGCCTTCAGGCACTCAGGTTTGCAAATATCAGCTGTAGAACCCTTTATCTCTGGAGAAATGTTCCACTTAAAAGCTCCCTGAGCCCTTCTTTCCCTGTTTTTGTCTATTCTCCCTGGACTTCCTGAAACTTAGCAATCATACACATTTCTCTGTGTGCTCCCATGTATTTTTTATTGCATTAGCTTTTGTATTTTTCATTCACAGAGTAGTTGAAGTATCGTTTTTAGTCTTGGCTTTGCCTTTCTATGACTAGTTAAATAATCAGGCACTTAAGTGATTACCTATAAATCCTTAAGTTAAATAAACTAGTAAGGAAAGCCTAGCTTGTGTAAAAAAGATGGTGGTCACATTTGCTTAATGTCTCCAAAATATTTGCTGAATTGTTTTGATCTTAAACTGGCCCACATTGTGTGATGAACTACATACTAGAAGTTTTAGCATAATTCAGCCATTTAGTACCTATGGCAATTGTAGAGTATTAGTATTATTGTAATAAAAGAGGTTTTATTTTTGTGTAGGTGTTTTTGAGTGCTTGGTATTTCATATAATATGCAATAGTATTAATTCATTCATGCAGTAAATGGACTCTTTTATGCTAAACTGCATATGCTTGATTAAGTCACTCTTTGTCCTTCTGTTTAGGATGGGCAGCTTCCTCTTTTGAGTTACTCTGCTGTCAGCAGAAACAATAACAACATCACTTTTCTTTTCCAGAAATGGATTTTTCTTTTTGAGAACTGCCATGTTCCCCTCTTCAAACATTAAAAGAAGTATTTTAAAAATATGTTGAGGGTATTTTATGCTGTAGATTTTACCTTAAACCAGCAGAAACACTAAGGGGCCTTTCCCTCTGATTCAAGGGGTTTTATTGTATACATTTCAGTCATAAGTTTGGGTTTTTTCCCCCAAATTACTACAAAGTGAAAAATGAATGATCTGTGTTGTTGTATTTAATATGCTACCAGTAATAGAAGGTGAGTAAATTGAAACACCTATCTAGAGCAGTGTTTGGTAACTTTTTCAGGCCACAGCCTAGAATGACCTAATGTAGGTAAGAGGCAGCTGGGTGCTAGGCAGACCCGGCACAGGCATGGGCAAATCAGACAGCCACCCAGGGCCCAGACAGAAAAGGGGCCTGAAAATGGTAATTTTTACCCGTTGTCTGATTATTATTATCATTATCTCTGGTGAAGGGGGACCTGATACTAAATTTCAGCTGGGGCTGCCAGGAGTCTAGGTATAGTGCTGGTGCTAGGACCCATCCACTGCTACTGCTGCTTTTCCCCACTGTGGCCTGGAAGAAGCCCCGGTTGAACATCAAAACCTTCTACTGCCAAAGCCCCATGTCTAGTGGCTTGGTGGGCCAATCTGGCTTAAAGGCCATGGGTTGTTAACTCCGGATCTAGGGAACTGAAGGGATGAACAGTTAGTTTCATACTTGTTTCCAGCTATGTTTCATGTTCGCATAATGCTCTCTATTTTGTCTGGACACAGGTATCTGCAGAAGTGTGGCTGAAGAGTTGCTAATGAAAAGCTGCTGTCTTGCACGACGAGTAAGTCTGTCATTCTGATCCACGAACTATTTAGAATTCTCTTTGTTTAAAGGAAAGCTAAGTCTTTGTCAAGGGAATTGGACTGAGTGCTGTGAGATTTCTTAGTACACCAAAGTAAATGTCCCCCATTTCACCTTTGGAACAACCACAAACAAAACTTCACCAAAGTTTAAAATTATAAGGGGGTAATGCTGATGTCCTTTAACTTGAAGCAAAGTTATTTTTGTTTTGTACCAATAACATCTGAATCAGGTCTATAATGAACCTGGGGATAAAACTTCAGCACACAAAACCATATTTGTCTTATGTGACATTTTTGGTTTTGGACATCAGAGTGCATAGCTCTCATGGAGGAAGCACACTGGCAACAAAAGGATCAAAAGCAACTCTGGTGTATATACAGGATTGGTTTTAGTTCTGCTATGGATCCTAAGTTTCCCTCTACCAAGAGAATTAAAAAAAGAATCCCTGCTCTTAGATCATCAAACGACTTATGACAAGTATATCTGCCTGGGCGTTAATTATATGTACCTTCTTTAGGTCTATTAAACTCCTACTCAGTGCAGAAAGAACTCTGGTTTTCACTGATAACCATACAATCACTTATATGTGGAACAGAAACTTCATCTTTTCAATTTTCTAAGATATTAACTTTCATAAAATACAGATTGTATTAGCTCTGATGTTTGATAGATTTATATATAATCATGTGGACATATGCACATCCTGAAGAAATACATCTTAAAACAAAGAATGTAATCGCAACAGTTATTTTTGCTCTAGTCTTCATTGAAACAAAGTTCTATTGTGAGGTCACTTCTACATGCAGGACTTAACAGCAAATGAAAAGAAACAGGAGCTGCATGCTGAATACACTGGATTGGGTCTATAGAGTCAAAAAATGTACATATGTTTGGGGATTTTTCTTCCATGTTTTAACTAGATAAAAAGAATCAAAAGAGGACTCTTCATATGTAAAGCAAAAAAGGACAAGCTCATGTATTCACTAGAAAAGCTAGATATAAATTAATAAATTGTATTAATGCATTAATGTTATTAAATATAAATTACTTCATTAAAATATATATATGCATGTGTGTACACACACTTTAAATATGAAATATTTTAACCCCATGACCTTTTCAGTGAAATACAATCAGTAATCTAACAGTATAATTTCAGATCATCAGCAATTAGTTTAAAATGTTGGTCTAGCAAGAAACTTAAGCTGATTATTTTAAAGTGAATGAAATAGAATAAGCTGGATGTTTCAGAGCCTGCAATGATTGTGATGGTGTGGTAATACTTGAGAAGTAGAAACAATTGAAACCACAATGATGGTTATTTCCATTTCCATAATCACATATGAGAAAGGATGCAGGACCATGAACACTACCAACCTTCCTGGCTACTCCAGTCTCTCTGTTATAAGACAGATAGATTAGCCAGGGCTCACAAAGATCAGTGTAGAAAGTCTAATCCTGGAAAATAGAGCTTTTAAGCAAACAGTGACACACTGATGTCACTTCATGTAGAGCATTCATGATATAAGAGGTCCTTCTGTGAATCAGATTCTAATCTTAAGGTTTTTAACCTCATTAACTAGGTCTTTGTAACCCAAATTGTTGGACCTTATAAAGGTCAGTTCATAGCAATCCACTGACTCACTGTGGTTTTAGTTTTAAATCATCTGTTATGTTGTGTGTTTCTCTCTATTTCTATGCCAAGCCAATTAAAATTTGTTTTAATTTAAACTACATGAATCATCATACAATAAACTGCAGATGTTTCCAAGTGGTCATCTGGATGAGAAACAACCTGATTTTGACTGCAGAGGGAGCTGAGTAAAAGGTATGCTTAATACAATGGTTTTGCCTAACTCATTCACATAAATTTTACAGATTCACAGAAGTTTAGGGCTGGAAGGGACCTCATGAGATCATTGGGTCCAGCCCCCCTGCTGTGGGTAGGAAAGACTGCCAGGGTCAAATAACCCCAGCTGGATATGTGTCCAGTCTGCTTTTGAAGATCTCCAGGGTAGGTGCCTGCACCCTCCCTACCCCCGGGAGTCTATTCCAGAGTCTACTCACACAAACCGTGAAGAAGTTTTCCCTTTCATCCAATCTGAAACCTTCTTCTAGGAGTTAATGCTAAAAGGAAACTGATAAATGTCCACATAGATCTGTGAGGAGCTGAATAACCTGCAGAGCATTAGGTTCCATAATGTGCATTAAAGATAATGTTTCCTCACTTTTACTAGCAGGCATAGAAGATTACTTGGAATTCCTTTTGATTTAAATAAAACACAAAACAAAAGGCTTGATAATGACCTTGGTACCATAACATAAAAAGCTGTTTGAGCTACCTGACTGGAATATCTGAAGACTTGTCATCTTCAATGCTGTATATACAGTTTGTTTTAAATTACCAGCCTTGTCCAAATTCAAGTAACAATTCCACTTAATGCAATGGGGTTCTATAGCATGACCTTCGTGGGGTTCTTCTTTCTGAGGTCAGTTACTAACTAGACAGTACACTGGAGTTTAGCCTATTAAATAAGAGGTTTGTGTTGCTGGAAGGTGACTGCTTAAAAACGCGCTTGGTTGTTATAGTAAAATCTGATTTAGGATTGAAATACATAAATTGCTCCAATGTAACTAAATAATTTAATTAATTAAGCTAAGCCAAACAGATATAAGAGAATCCTTATGAGGCTTTCACCAATTTAGAGGCTCCTTTAATTGTGAAATGTAATTGCTTTCAGTATTTTAATTAAAAAAAACATTCACTCTCTGAGAACAATAGATCTATTCCACTTTATTCCATGGGCATCAATAGACTTTGAAGGATAATAAGGCTAATGTCTTAAATCCACAGAGGGAACAAATAAATAAAGAAATTTGGCATTTTATTGCAATACAATGAAAAAAGGTTTTTTTAGCTTTATTTTCAACTTTAAAAAAAATCAAAACCCAAGAGTTCAGTCAGGAGAGAGAATTCTTACATAATATAACTAAAGCAACTAATATAAGTCATCTTTTTCTTAACACAAAAAAGTATTTCTCTCTATGGTAAACATATTGCCATGAATGACTAATTTGCTGGAATCATTTTATTGTGTCTGTAGACAGATACAAATTCATGCTCTTTTTAAATGTCATGTTTCCCGAAACAAAGCTATGAAGCTCCTGGCAGTTCTCTTTTTCATAGGAAAGGGATTTTCCAGAAAAAGGACACTGATATTGTTTGGAAATAAAAATTCCCTTTCCCCACTTTGGACCAAAGAGACAGCATCTGTATGATAGCTTAAATTATGAACCATGAAGTTTGACTGCTATAAAACAGTTGAGAATTGCTGAAATTCACTGCTCTGGTTTATTTCATTCTAGACTGCCTCTTTTATGAGAACTAGATTGGGATGCAAATCCAAACTTGCATAACAGTCAAACATTCAGAAAGCACACATAGGTAAATACCATGCGCTGGGTGGAATTAGAGGAAGAGAAACCAATATTCCATTCAGGGAATACCTCTAATGCTAAAATTCTTTGCTATACTGGTATAAAGCAGAAGGGATTCAGGTGCCTTCAAAAGTCTGCTTACAGCAAAGAGTAAGAATTGAGCTGTGTGGCTTTCCTGGAATCCCATGCTAAATCCCCTACATTTCTGTACTACCCAGACCTCTTTTCTCCAGCAATACCCTCCCCCCCTGCTTGCTCCATACCTGTTTTTTCTGTGGGTTGAAGTGACCGTCTGTCCCTGGTTCTACCTCCATTCCAGCCTTTCTTTGGGTCACCTTCACCTGCCTCAGAAGCAGGCAGCCTGTTTTCCTAATGATGATAAGCAAAACTATAGCAATGGAAGCAGTCCAGGATGCTTACCCCCTCCTCTTCCTGGCAGTCAATAACAGGTTTGAGAGGCCACTGAAACTCACCTGCTTGGTACTTGCTGCTATCTGCAAGGAGGAAGAGAAAGTAGGGATATCCACTTTATGCTTGTCCAGAGACACCAGTGGCTGGGTTAGTGGTGATCTTGTCTGAACCTTGTAGATCAGCTCGCTGCGGAGAGTTGCTAATTCTGCTTTCAGTGTGATAACATGGTAAAGAGACACTGCTGCAAGACAAGAGGACAGGAGCATTGCAAGCCACAGGAATGCGACAGAGAAAAGTCCCTTGTTGCTCAACCCAACAGCATGAGGGGCAGGAGGAGAGGAGGTGGTATCCTTCTGTTGGACGGTGTGCGAATAGTCCACAGATTTCATCCTTGCACTTTCCTTACTAAAGTCAGAGAGAATATTCAGTTGCAGCTCCTTCTGAGGTATAATCCATTTTGTCAGTTGCACTGTGAAACTAAGGGCATCCAGCATAAGTGACCAAAACGGCCAGATCATTTCCTGTCATATGAAGCTGTTGATACAAACATTAAAGTTTAATGAACAGGGTGAGTGTCTATCTAAGATCCAGTCTCCCCTGAGTTTTTTCCTTTATAATCTGCATCTTGGCAATTCATATTTGCTGTCAGACTGCTTGCTTAATCTACCTTCCTCATTTTTCTTTCAACTATTAATTTTTATGGCAACTTGCCACTGCCTTTATATTCAGACACAACTGATACCAGTTGTATCCTGAAACTTATCTAAAAGAGCAGAAGAAATTAAAGGCTTACTGGTAGGGTGGCATATTTTCTGATACTAACAGATATAGTATAATCTTTAAACAAAGAAATCTGTTATTTTTCTAAGAAGAGTGGAAATACATCTAGGCAAATGAGATAATTCTTATCATTAGGAGGGTAGGGAAGAAAGGCTACAAGACAAAAAGTTTCCCAAGTGAAGTGGCATCTCATCAATGGTAGAAAGTTGCAGGCTCACAGGAAGGTAGAAAGTTCAATAGTAGAAAGTTGCAGGTATTTCTAAGAACTTGAGAGAAAATAACTTATTACAATTTATTTAATGCATTTTTTGATTCTATGATAAGAGTTCAAGCATTTGGAGAAGAGGTTATGCCAATGACTGAGAAAAGAACATAGAGCAGCTAATTCCAAACATAGAAAAGAAATGTAAATTTACCTACTTAATTTTATAACAATTTTATATCAGTCATAATTTTCAAGGTCCTCAATTATCTAGCTGAAGGTCTAGGTATAAGGTTCAGGGATGAGGATTGCAGTTAGCAATTTAGTAGAACTTTCTGTCACAAGGCTTTCTCTGGTGTGGATCCAAGACTATAATGAACACCTGTGAGTAGTAATCTCACTACCTTCCACCGGTATGTGAAGTGTGCTTTTTTTCTCCTCTGACCTTGACTTTGCCTTCTCCAACACTGCTGCATAAAAAAAATTCTAAGTGTACATGATAAGAAAAAGAACAAGCTATTCATAACTGATGTTAATCATATTAATATATTAGTACGAAGTGCTCAGATGCTATTATGTGGGTGCCAGAAGAAACTATGTAAAATTCGTTATATATAAAAACCTTAGTCTGTTTGTCTGTAAAACTTTATTTGTATTCTGATTGGTTGTCTTGGCAACCAATCACAATGCTTACTGAAACAACCAATCATAGTGCTCTGCACAGACAGACGCATGGTGGAGCGTGGTGGAGTGTCCCCATGACAGTGGGGACAGAGGCTCCTTGGAGGTGGTGGCAGCACAAGGTGGGGCGGGGAATGGGGTTGGGACCACAGCGGCAAGAGGGAGACTGGGGTCAGATCCGCTGTGGCAGGGGAACAGGGTGGAGGGGAGAATGAGCCTGGACCTGAACCACTGGAGGGAATGGAGTCGGGCCTGAAGCCTTGGGGGTGGGGGTTGTAAAGAGTAATCCAAAACTACTAACAACAACTAGCTAAAACCTTTCTGGGATGTTTAACTGAAAATTTCATTTCATGAAAAAAAAAGCTTGTCCACAGTCAACACAGCAAGGCTGTGGTCAAATAAGGAACTGAAACCATAATTTGCTGAGTTCCAGTACAGTGCCGTCACCACAAAAACATTCTTACTCTGTGGGAAGTTTCATTATAAGATATACTTGTTTTAACATGAATCTTGATTAAGAGAGTGAGATGACTCATGTATTTGAAAGATGGCTCAGGGATAACGATCTAAGGGCGCATTCACACATGCAAGCATGTGCACTTGCAGCAGCTCAAATAGAAGTGGTGCAAATTTGAGCTGGGGATTTTTGCCTCAGCGCACATGCCTGGACATGCACTTTGGTGTGGGGTAAATTGTGCCACTTGGAGAAAAATAACCTGGCCTGGATCCTCCTTGATCTGCAGCCAGGGGGAGCTAGATCCCAGGGCCAGCACCTGTCCTGGCCCCAACAGTATAAAAATCTGCCCTGTCCTGGCCCCATCAGTACAAAAACCTGCCCTGTCAAATAGCTCAGGAGCTTCTAGGGCCCAGCCAGTTGGTACCTGGGGACATGACCCCTTGTGCCAGCTGGACTGCTGAAGCAGCCCTGAGAGTTCCCTGCACCCTTTACTCACTGCAGGGGTCTGGCAGTGGGGGCTGCTGCCTGGCTGTGACCTGCTGTGCACCTGCCAGGCTTAGATGGAGACAGCACAGCCAGTCTGGGCCAGCTGCCAGTGGGCTGTGGCTGCAGGGTTGGCCTTTGTGTGGCACTACTGCCATGTGTGCCCCCTGCCTGGCCATCTGGTCAGCTATTGCCTGGAAGATGCTCCCAGTGTGGTGGCCTGCTTTGAACTGTCAAAGCATATCCTCCTGGCCCCAACTGGCCAGGAGGTCAGCCACCGCCAGCTGGGTGCAAGGTGCCAGCCCTGAGCAGGCAGGGTCCTGCCACTGGCCTAGCAGGAATTCTGGTGTTCCCTATTGGAAAACTGAAAAATCCCTAATAGAAAAATCCCAAAGTCACTCTGTAAAATACCCCGAAATCTATGTTCCTCCACAATTAAAACAAAAGACAGCAATATAGAGATAGAGTGAGTGAGAGGCAGAGATTAGTTGGGCAATGTTTTATTGATATATCTACAGTGTTAAAGCAATTTGGAAGCCTACCAGTGTCTCTATCATCATAATAAAATGAATTCTAAATACCTATATGTTTTGCTGGCCCCTACAGGGGCCACAATCCCCACAACAGGGCCAAATGACCCCTGCAGGAGCTACCCCCCCGCAGGGCCCATATGTCCCACTCCCACTTGCTTCCCCAACCCCCCGGATTGCTGCCCTACCTGGCGCCATCCCCCACCGGCTCCTGCAGCCCCCCTGATGGCTGCCCCCCCGCAGCCCCGCTCTCTCCCCCAAAGCCCCTGAATGGCTGCCCTGCCTGGCCCCATCCCCTATTTGCACCCCAGGTCCTGATGCTTGTCCCCCCAACCCCAGCATGGGCAGGCAGCGTGCTTCAGCACCAGGGTGAGGGCCAGCCATAGAGATGTTCTGGCTACTACCAGAGCATCTCTGTGGAGGACCCAGCCTCCAGTTGCCTCAGGGTACAGCCTGGGACTGTGCCCTGCCCCACTTTTTTCTGCTGCATTTTTATTTGACCCCTGGATATCCCACAGGAAATGTTTTCTCGTTCCCACACATGCCTCTTTCAGCATCTCAAAGGGGTTTGAGATGCTACAAGATGCACATGTGCACTCCTCTGGATGCGCCCCAGGAGTTTAAAAACAAATTTGAAAAATATTTATTTAAAAAGGGGGGGGGGGGGAATATGTGAATGCTATTATGTAGATTAGGTATTCACTGAAGTCCAAGCTAGGTTACAGTTGTACTCCATAAGCAGAAGGATTAATAGACATTAAGTAACACAATACAGCATGGGTTCCTCTATAAGGGTGTAAAGCTGGCTTACCTGGGTGCACAAAGATGGCACAAAGCAGCAGAGATACAAGGGGAAGGATTAGAAAAGTGAGTATTCATCTTACCAAATATGTTATTCTGAGTACTCTCTTGGGATGCCTTTATTTCCAAAGTGATCTATCAGCTTCTGTCCATACCTGATACATTCGTTTCCCATAAAGAAAAGAGGTTACATTTGCTTTGCTCCCACTTAAGAGGCATATACAGAGTTTTCTGTGTCAAAGTGCACGTTTCTGCTAAGGTGATTCATAGCATCTTCAGTCATTAGCAACTGCCTGTATGATACACAATTCAGGAAGTCCCCAACTCCCACAGGACCCGACGTAACAATGAAACTGCAAATAGAACTATCTTGGCTGTGCATTTTGCATATGTTCATTTTTTAAATCAATAACCCTAATGCTGGCAGGGAGTGGAGTGCTGCCCATATGATTTAGGCAAAAGCATGTAATACAGTATTTGTTTAAAATAAAAAATATATATATTTTAATTTTTTAATTTAAATTATCGGGTTAATACACACATACAACTTATATCTTTTTCACGCTGCCTCTTCAGTACTTTTGACACAGGACTAGGCACAGCACACTGTAGATAACTGAAGAATAAGAAGTTTAAAGGAGCCACCCATTTTGGTAGCATTTAGAGAGATTAATATAGCAAAAAAGAACCCATAACATACCCAGGTTCAAAAAGAGCACACACCTTCCTAATTCAAAAATGATATGAAATTTTGTACCAAATTCTGTAAAAATCAGGATCAATGCTCAATATGCCTTTCTTTTTGGACAGTAAAATCTGGTTTCCTGGCTTCTCTGCTGTACTTTGTGTAATGCTATTTCATTCCCTTTTGTTTTTCCTTTTTTCCAACATAGATTCTAGTATCCCACTTACCTCCTTCATAGAAGACATAACACTTAGTTCTATTCAGGCTGATTGCAGTAGCAGTTTTCTCAGAACCTCTTCTCCTGCAAATGCAGGACTATATCTTTTTATTCACTCCAGTATACAAAGCAAATTGATGGACAACCTGCATCTACTAACCCATTGAATGCTTGGTAAATGTGGCTCTTAGAATGGATTGAAAGAGAAGGCAGAGAATAGAACAGAAAGAAGAGAGATTAGAAAAAGACTATAATATTGAAAACTGGGGAGGAAGGGGGATTGGCAGGAGGCAGGGGGTGGGGGCGGACACAGGGGAAGCAGGTTACAAACATAAGGTAAAACAATCAGAGAAATTTGAGCAGCTTTATATTTTGGAAGTTTCCATTTAAAGGAAACCCCTAGGGCCATTTGGCTTGAGCTGGACAACACAAAGCTTATTGTGGCCTGTAGCTTCATACTCAACAGCATAAAAAAATATGGTTGCATTTCTCTTAGACCTTCAGGACTGCTGAGCTAAAATGAGTTGATGAAGTGATATAAACAAGAAGCCCTCCTGTGTCATCTGGAAGCAGATGGTCTCCCAATCTCATAGGCCAAAGTGCTCATACAAACCCATTAGCAGCAGGGAGCATAGGTCTCAAGTCTCAGTAGTGCCAAGGCATAACATTATATACTCACAGCCAGATCTTTCTATACACTGCTGCTGAGTCGATGTGGAGCAGAAGTTGACCGCCTCTGTGTTGCCTTTCACTTTCAAATTTTGTAAATGGTTGGCACAGTGAGCTGGAGGATAAAACAGTCTTTGCCTGTCCAAGACAGCAGGTGGAGTTAGTTCCTTTGCTGCTTCCTGAACTGAGAGGCAGTATTTATCCAGGACCTTGAACATAATGCAATGATGTCATTGCACAAATTACATATCTTCCTACTTTTGAAAGTTTGCACTTTCTTGGGCTGTAACACCAGGGTTTTTATTCAAAAGAAAGCCTGCAAATCCTAAACATGAATACACAAGTGCCAAAATGCCTAAGCACACACAAAAAAACCTCATGACATACACCCACGCACAGCCTGAGGCTGACAGAAAAGTAAACTTCTCCCATGTCAGTGTGTGCACACATTTTTATACTTCCATTTACTCATGACAAATAATTGTGTTGCCATATCACATGAAATTAGATTCAAAGAAAAAAAAGAAGCTATTTCCAAGTTTTTCTGATGCAACTAGTTATTTGGGATTCCTAACTTAAACATTTAAAAGGAGTCTTTTAGGAAGACTGGAGAGAAAAACAAAACCTTTCAAACAGTTCCTTACACTGAATAATTAATATCAGAGACTGATTAGTACCTCTTAAAAATCCTGGTCCCTATGACTAGGTACCAAATTTTGAGGTAATGGGATTTACATTTTTAACCATATTCAGCATAAAATGATAAAGATATTTTCAACGTTCATTTGCAATGAATTCCATGATCTAGAATTCCCTAAGTCCCAAAAGTGCTTCCTTCCCATGATTAAAAGCCACTCCTAGGGCCCTGGCAAATATTACAAGTGTTAATCCAGGATAGAGCTTCCCCCTGCTTGATCCCTGGAATCAGGCTGGACAGTGCCAATATGGCCCTGGCAGTTGCATGATTTGGATTAAGAATTTTTATACTTTATTCCAAGCATCAGATGTGCACAGCAGGACACGTGATATTTGGGATGGGGCATGAAATTCTTTAGATCCCAATTGTGCCCTTATTTTCACACCTGCTGGGGGCTTTAATGTAGTTATAAAATACTTGGGGGGGGGGATAGACAACATATTCATGACCTGTAAGTAACACTGTCTACACAATACTTCAAGTTCCAAATATTAAACATCCCAGTCTTACACTGTTTAATCAATGCTGAGTTTCATTTTAGTTATAATTAAACTACCTGAAAAAGAAAACCAAATTACATGCCCAGATAGTTTGAATGCACAAGACAGACATAACCACAATTATTGATACTGTCAGCAAGTTTTTCTACTGAACAGAGAAAAGGTTTTGAGAAATACTGAAACTCATGGTTTCCAACTAGGCCTTATTCACAGACAGGCAGCTCCTCATCCTTGTTTTGACTTCTCAGTAGTGCAGCCTCCTCCGAATTCATGTAGTGCAAATATTATATTCCTTTTATCTAATGTTTCTGTTGTCTTAGTTTGTGCTGTAATAAGAACCTTTACATTCTTTCCCACTATTTTTATATTTTAAAAGTATTTAGTATTTCAAGTATTATGGTAAACGGCTTTTATGAGCTATGATGTATAGTTTCATTCTATCCAGGTTTCTTATGTCAAGCAATCCAAGTGCCTTTTATTCTGTACTTTTTAAAATCAATTGTCTAGTAATTAATTTATTTAACTACCTTTTAAAAATGAGACCTAGTTCTTCAGGGCAGTAGCCATTTACATTACCTGTGTGCATGAGGAACATTCACAGCAGTATTGGGCATTCAGGTACAATGTTTTGTAAGTGACAGCTCTTCTTTGCATTTATCCTTTCATTTTACTTTTACAGTTGTTTACCTTAGAACTAAATGGGTGAGAGTTTTGGAAGCTCCAATAGCAGGTTTCAAGTTTCTGTTCTCTGTGAGCACAAAGACATGAGACATTTACTGTGGAGCTGCCTGAACATCTCAACCTTTACATATGAGGTCCTATTAGGCAGCAGAAAACTAATGAACTCTGCCAAGGGTTAGTACTTGTAAATACAAGTATTGTCCTGCTGCAGCATTCTTTAGTACACAGCAATACATGTGAACACACTGATGGGGTTGGCTGGGGCATGAGTATGCTTCAGTGAGGGGCCGCCTGCCAGCTAGCCCTGCACTGGAGCACCCTCGTGCCTCAGCCAACCCCTCTGCAGCACGCTGAGCCAGGTTGGAGCAGCCTTTGGGCTGGCAGCCTGATCCCTAGGGCCCCCTGCCAGCCAGGGCTGCTCTGACCTGGCTTAACATGCTGTGGTCCCAGATGCACGTGAAAACACGGTGCCCAGGAGCAATAAACTCCTGTGCAATATGCACCGGGGTTTATTGCTCTGTGCTAATAGTACATACATTTAGATGCATTCTCTAGGTATGAAGAGACATGGGTGAAAGTAATATTATGACCAGTTTTGTGAACCAGGAGAAAAACATCAAGTTTATTAAGCGTAGAGAAAAAAGCAAAAATCTCTATCACTAAATACTTACAATGAACAAAATTAACTGTTAATCACTTTTTCTGAACTTAGTGGCTTACCAATGGTAGTATAGCCAGCCAGGTGCAGATGTACCTTGAGGCTAGCCTGATACAAAGAAGACTGAGAGGTAAACTGCTAAGTAAAGACTAACTGAATAAGAAATGCATAAGCTTTTGTGGGCAAGATACTATGAAAGGATATATGCAGAGCAGGCTATAAAATAGTGATTTAAACACAAAAGATTAGAGCTCTTGTTCACAAAAGCGTATAGGTGAACTGGAACAGATATGCCTACAGTTCCTCTTTACCTTGCTTTCTCCCTGGCTTCAAACTAACATGGCTAACTACCACTTTCTGCTCTACAATATCATAGTTCTGAGAACACATTAAGAACAAGAAAAGCCTAGATAAGACCAGGTATATGACTAGCACATTTTTGACTGGTCTGAGGATGCTTACTCCAAAGGTAACTTAAGAGATTTTTACATTGGCTTTGTATTTTCACCTCATTTTCAATCCAGTTCAAGTAGCAAAGTATTCCAACAGGTCTCAGTACTCTGGGTAAGATGGAGAAGGCCTATATCAGAGGTTCCATTTTGGCAGGAACACCAAACATGCCCCATGCCTTGATTTGGCATGCTGGGGCAGACTGGGGGGAGGGGGTCACAGCCTGATCCTCATTGCTGGCAGCAGCTGCACATGTGCCTCTGGGTGGACCATGAGGGAGGGGACCAGGGTTGTGCTGCCTCGGCCCCTTCTCTGCCCTGCGACTTAGATCACAAGCCCAGTTCCCACAAGCGTGGAGCCTGGGCGGCTATTTGCAGGCTGCCTGCTGCAGCTGCCTAGAGCCCAGGCTGACTCTGGCAGACAGCTGGGAGGCTGCAAACAGATGCATCAGGCTCCAGAGCCCCAGCACCAGCTCCAAGCTGATGGTGGGTGCATGCGTGGCTCTGGGTTGATGGTGAGGGAGGCGCCTGGAGCAGTGTAACACCAGCCCTTCCCTACTGTTTGCCATGATGTTTGTGTGCAGCTGCACTGCCCCAGAACCCAGCCAAGAGCCCTGGAGCCTGGTGCAGCTGTTTGCAACCTCCCATTTTCCTGCCACAGCTGGCCAGGGCTCTGGACAGCTGCTGTCAGCCATGGAGCCCAGTCTGCTTGCAGCAGGGCTTGGGGCCTCCCAGTTGTCCAACTGTGAGCAGCCTGAGCTCTATGGCTGGCAGCAGCTGCCCAGAGTGGGCTGGCTATGGCATGCTGAGCAAACTGGCCTCATCCCATGGTCTGGCATGTGTGCTGGGGGTTGAAGATGCCTGCACTGAATCTTTTTGCAAATGTAATAAGGTGCAATGGATGGCCAAGTCTAGATTCTATACCACAAGTTATGAGGTTCAGGAACCAACGTCAATAATTTAGTAATTGATTTACTATCTTCCTCTGAAGTAACAGAAACTTTTCAAGAATCTGGCATCTAACATGGGCAGCCTCTATTCTAGGTACATTGACTTACTCTGTGAATCATTTCCAATGCTCTGCTTGTTAACCACACAGCAGTTACCACACAATCAGAAGACTACATTCATACTGAAGACAGGTCAAACAAATAGGAACAAGACATTAGTAGCATTTTTAATATATCAATTTATTGCATATGTCAGTACATAAAAATAGAAAATGTGTCTTGTAAAATCAACTGTATTGTAAAAACCAGAATAGAATGAAAGTGTTTGTAAAAACTGCCATGGTTAGCACATATACTGCAACATTAATGCTTAGTTTACAAAATATAGAATTAAAAGTTCTTTAAAAGAAACTCCTTTTTGAACTGAATAAAGAAAAAAAAACAGAAGAAAAAGCATCACTTGAACATTCTGAGACTAATTCTGAATTTGAAATATCAGTTTTATTTAAATACTGAATATGATTCTTGCATATACTTTACACTTCCGCATGGTTCTATTGTAAACTATATAGACTGGACAATATTATAAACTTGCTGTCAACAGGACATACTAATCCTTGTTTGAGCCTGCAATGTGCAGGAGGCACTGGTATTATTTTTGGCAAAAGTGCCTCTTACAAAAGTTGCACATTAAAAAAAAAAAGTGATGAAGTGAAATATGAATGGAGATATAGGTACATCTCTGCTAATTTCAAATGCCACGTCTTGGGATTTGAGGGGTTCAAAAATTCAGCCTGGTTTGTCACCACAGAGCACCCAAGGTTGACATCGCTGATTAGCCAGGAGACGCTGACATGCACATTATTTCATACGATACAGATTAATTTATTCCACTCAATATATATCTACCCTTACAACTGGGAGATTGTCCACAAATATCAAGTGTCAAATACATTTGTGCTATATTACTCATAAATTTTACCTGAGAACGGACATAAGGGCAGCTATATTAGTCGTTTTTTCCTTATTTAAAATTCCAGCTTATCTTTGCGTTTCACAGTTTCAAAATTTGGGGCTGGGAAAATGTAAACATAGATCAGTAGACAGTCCCAAGTGTTTCCACAGATTAGAGCAAAAAGGAAAAAGTGCTTGTGCACTGGGTAACCTCTCACAAAGACTCTATTAGCAGTTATACTACTTTGTCCAATTCATTAGAAATCTATCAAACTTTTTATAAGACTGACACCGTTCCTACTTTTAAACCCAAAGGTGACTGTGTAAATCCTGTAATCATAGTCCTCACTTCTCAAACATAAGAATAATTCATACTTTTCATAGTTAAACACATACGCTCATATTTTTCCCAAGATGGTGTATTCTATCTGATGGTGGCCACCCTGCGGCACAAGTGCCATAAATGGCATGAGGCAGCTTGTGTGTGTGGCATGTGGCATATCATAGAGGGAGAAACAAACACAGGGACAGATAGGGCAGGAAACAAAGCAGCACAACAGGCTAGGTGGGGGAAGGGGAGTGGCATGGCACTTGGGAGGAGTGTAGAGCTTACCTAGAGACATGCCAGCCAAAAAGGTTGGGTCCCACTTTTTTATACAAATGAAAGCTGGCACAGATTAAGTTTTCTAATTCCTATTGCATTTTTCAGTTAACATAGCTAACCATTCATCTGACTCTTGGCAGTTTTAACATATTATTCAGTCATCTAAACAACTATCCATAACAGCGGCTTCTTAAACTGTAAAGTCACTAGTAAATAACTTGTTACTATAAAGTTTGAAAGTGTGTATGTGCAGACAATACTCTTCACTTGTCACCGACTGATGTTCCAGCTGGAAAGGATTCCTGGCAACAACAAAAAAAAGAGACCAATTCTGCACTGTGCTACTAATAGAAATACAGTTTACAGCATTGCAACATTACAGAGACATTAATAACATTAGTTTATGTGCTCCCCATCTCTCTTCCCAGAAACTTCAAAATCTGTGGTTGCACTCTTACTAAAATTTAATTTCTCATCCATGCTGTTCAATGCAACCACTAATGCCACCTCCAAGACACAAGAAAGGAGGGAAAATTAGTGTGTGGTGCTGGTAAGTATCTTGCTCCTCAGTGTAATAACCCTATACATATTTAGGGATAAGAACATATCCTATATCCATGACATGCAGGCTTTCAGTTTTACTACGTGACAACCTACAGATACTAAGGTGAGAAGGTAGGGCTTGGGGACTAAGGATTGTAGAGAGAAAGTGTATGGCTTGAACAGGTCTAAATGGTCATAAACCTTGGTTTTCTTCCTCCCAACCATAAACTCCTATGCACAAAAACTGCCTTGACAATGAAGGGCCCATCTAGGTACTACTCATACAATGAAGGCATAAAGAGCCCTTTGCAGTGTCAGTTTATACCAAGGGGGAAGAAAACAAAAGCCAACTGCCTCACATTAGAATTCAGCTTCTGCCTTGGAAACCCAATTTATGCTGAGCATAATCATTTAACTGAAAATCACAACAGCTCTTGAAGCAACTATTTACTGAGCTGAGTTTATACCTTTTCATGAATAATAAACTGCATAGTCCATTCCCCGGCTAAAAAGCAAGATAGCAATGCTTGTTCCACTTAAGTGGCTACAATATATTCATTTTATTTTCTCTTGGGCTTTACTTCGGTTCAAATCTAGATGGTTCAGGGGAAGAGCAGCAACAAGGTGTAAGAACCATGCATTGTAACCATCAGAATACACCAGTAAAATGATTATGATGTATCAAAACCTTTTTTGTGTGCAATAGTTGCTATTTCTACATAATACAGGAGAAAGAGAAAAAAGGCATGCCACACAATACGGAAAGAACAGGATATCACAAGGAAGTCAGAAAATAGAGCCAAATCAAACTGAAGCAAAAGAAAATGTATAAATATTTTCATGTTTACTCAAGTAATTGTAAGGGCTCTTGGCTGCATCACTACAGAAAAAAATAAATACTTACCAGGTAGATGGCAACAGTATAAGACACCACACACCTTTGTTTAAAACCCAGGAAGGAATGCTTCTGAAAGTTACTCTCGAATAGAAGGGCAAGGATCTTTCTGGGTGTTATCCCTGCATGATGTACATTTCTTAGATCATCACTTCAACACTACCACTACTCTGTATTACAGAGATATTTTACTACTACAGTCAGTATTTTTCCCTCTGTTAATTATGTATCCAATCATGTGTGGTACTTGTACTTCTAGTCATAGAGCGCCTTTTCAGGAAAGCAGCTTTATTTATTGACATCAACAGAATTTAAGCACAGGCTTAAATAAGGACAAAATTAAACTTGTGATTAAGTGCTTTTCTGAATGAGGGCTTACCTGTAATAACAAAAAAGCTAAATTTAGAGAATTCACCCTTATGAGCCATTGTATTTTAGCGTGAAAAAAAAATCCTTTTTCCATACGTATTTTTCTTCCATTACATTATTTTTGCCTAAGCAAATAGATTTAATTACTTGCTGCAGCTGACAAATTAAGTAAGGGATTTATACATATGCACTAGTAAACGTTAACCAAACTGGAGAGACACCTTCGATGCATGTTTTGTAAGGATCCTCACTCTGTGGTCATAATCAGGCTCTCTCACTTCATGATTAAATAATGTCGACAATAAAAGTGGTCACTATTAACGCTGACTCTTAATATAACTAAAGCAATTCACATTTATGTTGAGGATACAATCTGCATGCACACTGTCCGATGGCATTTAGATAATTTAGGAAAACAAGCGACTCAAGTGTTAAAAATAAAAGCTGTCTGTTTCCTAGACTTTAACAGGTGAGGGTTTGTTCAATGTTTATTTACACTGTTGCTATGGTATGGGTAATAATGGTAAAATAAAACTAAAAATGTACTTTATATAGCTTATTTTAGAGATGGAGGTGAAGGGCACAGATGTAATTTTTGAAGTTTACTTAATTTTAAAAAAAAGTCAACCAAAAGCATATTTCTACTTCTTCCATAGTTAGCATCGCTCTCCCCAGTGTTTTCCCTTCCACTTTAGGCACCCATATGAAATGATCTGATGCTTTATATAATGTCAGTCAGAAGCACATCCAACTAACAATGGTTAAGAAGTAGTGGGAACAGTCAGTTTAGCAAGTTATACCTGGATTTTACATTTTATCCCTTTTTGCCATTTTCTTTTTCTGAATGCAAACTATTCTGAACAAAAACTATCTGCCTCTGTGTAATTGGTATAACTTTATAGATGCTACTAAAATAGAAATACTGAAATGAATATAGGAAAAGTAGCTTTTCTTCTTGACCTCTGATTTGTAATATACATCTCATCATAAAAATAGATTACACTTATGCATATATGATCCTGAATTATTTCTCTATCTGAATGCTATTTACATGACTTAGCACATTAAAAGTCTCCATCTTCAATAACAGCGCAAGGAATAAAACACTACCATGCATGGTATACTTAAGGTAAATCTTAGAAATGTTACAGAACATATTTTGCTAACCATGATTGCCCAATTAGCCAATACACACACCAGAGAATACTGAAGAGCCTCCTGTTATCTCAACCTAATGTCATTTGTACTAATGTAGTAACAAAATTTTAATAGCTTCCATTGTATATACTGAACAAATGGAAGATATGAACAAACATATAAAAAGGCATGGGAAAGACATGTAGAAATGTTCACTCAGTTACAATGTTGCAAAATATAAAAACTACCTGGAACGTCATAATAAAGTATTAGACCTTTCCAAGTTTAATTCTGCTCATTAGGCAAGTACAGACATAATATACATTTAAAAATGGACATTCTTTTACCACTTTTCACAAATCAAGGTACAGTGCAATTTAATCAGAAAAAGAATATCGATTATATTATTGTTACGTTAGATGATGTTTTTGCCATTTCTTCAGGGGAATGACTCTTTATAACTTCTTTGATGAACTGTTCAAGTGCAGTGAAATAACCCTGGCACTGCCAAGTGTCATTATGAGTTCCATCTGGAAAAATTGCCAATCTCTTAGTCCGAGCCGGGGATAATTCATAAAGCTGCTTCATCATAACTGGAGGAATTAACTGATCAGACAGCCCAGAGATGAAAAGAGAAGGCATTCTGCACTGAGAGATTTTTCTGTATGACAGGAATTTATTTTTGTAGCACCACAAAGGAAGATACCTCATTGGAAAGAAAGAAAACAAAGTGCTGGCCATGTGTGGGATGCTAAGGAATGTGTTCTCCACCATTATGGCAGAAATTCTATGGGAATTTTCAGAAGCTAAATGAACAGCCACTGCTCCCCCTAAGGAACGGCCAAAGAGAAAGATTTTTGTTTTATCAAGATCAGATCTAGTCATCACATAGTCTAGTACAGCCTCAGAATCTAAGTAGAGACCTTCTTCACTTGCTTCTCCTTCACTTTTCCCATAACCTCTATAATCAACCAGCAGTAAGTTTACTTTCAGGTTTACCAGCATCAGCAAAGCATTTGGTAACCTGTGACCAATGTTGCCTGCATTTCCATGAAAATAAATGATAGTAGGAGAATATGCTGCATTGTCTCCAGTATATCTCAGCAGAATAAGATTGAGAAGAACTCCATCTTTGGTTTTGATGAAGATGTTTTCATGTGGTATACCAGTAGGCATAGGAACATAAAGACGTGAAGAAGAGGGCTGTTCAGGGAAGTAAAGTAGTACATCCTGGAATTTATATAGTATACCTGCTATTGATACAAATATTAACATAAGTAATGTAATGCCGCCATACAAATGAAAAGTTACTATCAAAGGTAAGAGAGAAATACGGCAGAGACCCCAAGACCACGAAGCCAAAGCTAGCAGCCACCTTTCAATAAAGGTCCAAAGCATCCATGACTTTTCCATTGTAATAGTCAGTGATCTTTCAGTCCATACGTATCCTGTGGGGGGAAAAAACCCAACGCGTTACAAGGATAAATTTATAAGCAGATAAACATACCAAGCATTCAGATTCCAACAAATTAATAGCAAGTCACTACATAAAGATAAGGTACATACATTTGGGATGAGGGGAAAAAAAGGTCAAAGAATTACTGTTGGTTTCCAATTTATTTACATAAAAAATTGCAGTACCTTACAGGAAAAATACTGGTAGTAATATTAAGTGCAAGAACAAAACAAGAGAGGCTTTTGGCATGTACTGACATTCACTCTCCAAGGAGAAACTCTCTTGGGTTAGCCCTGGTTGTTCCCAGGTTATTTTTCCCCTTGAGTGGCCCTTTTTACCCTGGGTGAAGAAGACTGACTAGCTGTACAGTCGTGGTTGAAACTGAATGTCTGTACATTGCTGGCCATGCACAGCCACATGTGGGATGTTTTGTTTACATTAATGCTATTAACTACTACTGTCCCAAACTGCCTCCCCTTAAGCATTAGGACTGCTAGTCACCTTAGCCTCCACTCCATATTGCATATTACAGTATTTGCCCAAATGCTTCCTTATAGCTAGCTGCAAGATCCAGAGACAAAGATTTGTATTCTACCCATGACAAACATTTTAACTTGATAATCTTACTATATGAAGGCTCAGAATAACTTTCTTCTCAACACTAACTTTGCAGCTGCATTATGCTGGGGACGGGGGAGAGGGGTGTTTAACTGAAATAACAGGACCAGATGAAAGGAAGACTACTGTGACAAGACTCAGGCATTTCGTCACACTATCTGGTATAATACCGAGGTTTACATTATGCTAAACTGATCATATTCAGTTCAAGATTTCTGCTATAAATGCCCTAGCCACATTCCTTCCTATCTGTTACTGGCCATCAATTAGTAAACATATTTACATGCGCCTGTCATCAGCTTTTGCTACAAAGGATAGTTATATTGTTGTACCAGGCCAATGATAAAAAACAGTCAATTGGCTATACCACACTCTGATCAACAGTTTCAAGCAAAGTTTGGACCAGCAAGAGATTCATGCCCTCCTAACAAAAGTACACTCAAAGAAAGTGTCATCAATAACAGTTCCCATCATTCATACCCCTAATTTTAGTCCATAAGCCAGATCTGAGTGAAGTTCACTATATGCACTGAAAGTCATTGCTACACTCGCTGCTGTGACTGAAGTGTAGCACAGAACTGAGCAGAGATTGAAAAACCTGCCTGAGCGTAAGAGTAGATACTCAAGCAAAAATCCCTTATTTGGTGCTATCAGGGCCAACTTGCTGTCTCAAGCTAGGCAGCCAACTTAAGGCCAGCTCGGGTTATTTCTACGCAGAACCTGCAACATGAACATCCCTATTTAAATTCCAAGCATCTGTATTTAAATAATTAAATTATACATAACACAATTAGTTTTAGAGATAAAGGAACACAAGACAAGAAAAAGCGTCTGAAATCATCAGGGCCAGTCCCCAGCTATCATAGGAAACCATGTCTGATTAAGTCTGGTGGTATATAACCTAAGCTTGGAGAACATGCATGCATGCACACACAGACACATGTGCGACTTTCAGCACTGGCTATTCAATAGTCAAAGATATGACTAACATTTTCTTCGGGGATAAGTACTGTATCACTGTCCATCACACAGAGCTTTACTATGAGCATATCTAACAAATGCAACATCACAAACAGGTAAAATCTATTTTCTACCAAAAAAGGATAAAGGAATAGATGAACCTACAAATAACTATGCTACTAAGAATTAAATACCAACTGCATTGGAAGGACAGCCACAATTTGTAAAACCTATTATCAAAGCATTATAGCTCCTTATTATAAATACAACTAGTCATCATTTGTAAGCCATGGTTAACACACAGAAGCAGAAAATGGGAAGTCTTAACCACAGGTGCTTGTACTTGAATAAACAAATGTGAGTGTAAGTATATAAATATTAAATAATTAAAACTATATTTAGATAACAGTTTCCACCATGGCAATTAAAGTCAGCTAGGAATAAAATCTAAACTTTGCTTTTTTTTTTTTTTTAGGTTAATATCTGAAAGTAGCATAAGAATTGAAAAGCATACAAAAACATGTCTAACACTGTGAGAAACAAGCATACCAAAAATTAAAAGAACTATCAACACAGCCCAAAACAAAAATCTACTGCTTAAAGAAAAAGCAATGAAGGCCCAAAGCTTCTTAATCTCCATAATACACATGGCCACTGAAGCCAGCCCCTCTCAACACATCAATAGTTTCTTCTAGACTACCAATAAGAAGTAGTGCTTAAGAGATCAGACATGCAAAAGAAAAACAAAAAAAAAGCACCTGCAAAACAGTCAAAACACCAAATTAACTTCATGTTTTTGGATTATTCTGGCCCTGAGGGGAGTATCAAGTTGGCACAGCACCGTATCACACCTATACCACCAAGAGTGAAGACGAAAAGAAAGGATGGTCAGTGCATTTCTGTGATTCAGGATACCCCCTGTTGCCAGCACCTGCGATTCAGGATCCCCCCTGTTGCTATTCCAACCCTGTTCAGAGCTATGATACACTTTTGAGTTACTATGAGACTATTTCTGACTATTCCACAAAACTGGAAGAGAACCTGGCTGCCCTAGAGACAGACTCTACTTTTGGGGGGCGCAGGGGGTTGATTTTTTTGCTGGACAAAATTGTATAGTTGGAAGAGATGTTAGACAAACTTCTGTGGCTGAGAACTTGTCCAACATCTTTCCCATCTATGTATTTGGTCCATTTACAAATATCACTCCAAAAAACCTTGTTTCTATCGTATTTCCTGGACCATCATGGCTACAACAACAATCCAACCAATAAAGGTAACATAGACTCATTACAACCACTTCCACAACCAACATTCTGACTCCATATCCTAAACTCAATACAAAGATACGGGTCATATAACACTTCCAACAGTTATAGAAGCAACAACCCTACATGTGGATCAGCCCATGGCCCAAAAATACTTATAATTTAATAACTTATAAAATATTTATTTGAATTCAAGATAAGGTCTGTCCCCCCCTTTAATACGAGGGGGGAAACCCCTAGTCTTTGATTCGAGTACAAGTTACCAGGGCAATATCTGCCACCTCTGACCCCAACTCCCGTCTATCCCTCACCATGTCTCCCTTCTATCACCAACTCTGCCCTACACCTTCTCCAACCCACCACCTGTATCCCACAGTCTTTCCTGGGCCCAGATGGAGCTGCTGCCACTACAGCTGCAATCATTGCAGCAGCTACTGTGTGGTTAGGCTGGGGCTGAAGCAACCATGAGCTCTGTGCCCTGGATTGGAAAGGAGCTGGATTGCTGCTGAAGGGTAAATGCAGGTGGGATGGGGACAGGTGTTGCAATGCACAGGCAGCATGAAGGCAAGTGGTAGTAGGGTGGTGACAGGTAGCAGGAGGTAAGAACCTAATTAAGCGCAATTAATTGAGTTTAAAAATTCAGCATAATTTTGGATTTTGGTAAATACAGCAGAACTAACAACAACCCCCTCCCCAACAAAATACTATGGAATAATTTCTAGGTGTGCACCAATAGCCAGAAGCCGCTGGTCCAGCACACGGCCCACACCATGCCCTCCCGGATGAATGGGCAACTGGATGGGGCAGGCCAGAAAGAGCCCCAGCTTCATCCTGCTGCACCCTGGGCAGATCTGGGGTCACACGATCCCCCACTCTCCCATGACCTCCTAGACGAGTGGCAGAAGCAATGGTGGGAGCCACCGGACAAGCGGGCAAGGCCAGATGAACGGCTCCTGGACAAGCACAATGGTGGGAGCCACCCCCTCCCTGCACGAGCTACGGCTCCGTCCCATACCCACCCTACCCCGACTGGGCACTGCTTGCCCCAGTCCTACCCCAGCCCTCCCTCCCTCAGGGGCCTTGATCTGCCTCTCCATGTTCCTTCCCTCCCCCTTCCTCTTCTACCACAGACTTACCAGCTGCACACAGCTCTCCAAGATGCCAGGATGTGCTCCTTGCTGCCTACGTGCTACACAGCAGCTTCGCACATGCCCAGGCATTTATTGGCCAGATTATTGGTCACATCAGGCTGATTTCCAATACAATCAATTTTCTTTATATCAGTCCCAATCCAATATGGGATCAATGTATTAGTTCACCTCTAATAATTTCCTTAATTCTCACTGTTACTGGTAAAAGCAAAAAACTCGTTCACTTTTCCTTGCTCTGTTTATGAAACTCAGTTAAACTGTTCCAGCAAATTTTCAAAATCCTATTTCTTCTCACAAAGGATGGGAAAAACTGAGATATTTTAGAGAAGTAGAACAGAAAATACGCCCCCAAAAAAGGCATAGTGCACCCTTAGGTGATCTGAAATAATATGCTCCACAACACAAAAAAAATGAGCTATTAACTTTTCATTTAAGCATGTCCAGTACAACATAAATAATTCTTCATTAACACTGCAATTAAGTCCTGTGTGAGACATACTGTCAACTAAATTTTTCTACTCAAAAGAATGTTTAAAAATTATCTTTATTATCTGTTTGTTTGCTTATTTTTATTTGAGGTTTCTGCCCATATTTATACAGAAAGGTCAGTGTCATACGTGAAAAAGAGATTGGAGCGTGTGTATACACACACATACACACAAATGTACTGACCCAAGAAAAAAGCTTTAATAAATACAGAGGTGCATATAAGAATGGCACTTCCTAGGGGTATATCAGCATTGAAAAAAGGGAGAAATGATGTTATCTACCATCAGTCTTTTTTGGTTGCTATAGTCAATAATTATGGCTGTGTGCCCAGAGCAACCACAGTGAGCACAATCTGGTCTTCACGCCCCGCTGCTGGCCCAAGCCTGTGGCAGACTATGGTCCTGGCAATCAATGGGAGGGTGTGCCAAGGAGTGGTCACAGGGTGCGATGCTCAGCAAGAAAGGAACTGTTACAGGCTTCTGCTGCTGCTGCAATGACAATTTCGCATGCACATCAGAGGCTTGAGCACTGGGGCTGCCATGGAGATGGTGGGCTGCTCACACGTAGGGTAAGGTGTTGCGTGAGGGGTATTCCACTCTGCCAGAAACCTTTGCAAAAGCAGGTTCTCCCTGGCAGATGTGGGAGCTCAGGAGCACAGGGCCCACCGGTGCTGAGGCAGTGGCATGCTCTGCGGCTCCAAACATGCCCCGCACTGCTCTTCACGCAAGAGTCTGCCTCACCCACCCCAGAGGGCAGCACAGCTTTCATGGGAAGCGGGGCTGCAGGTAGGAGCTGTGGATGAGGGGACAATCAGAAAAGCAGTGACTGCCTTATTCCCACGAGGGCTGCAGCAGCCAGCCAAGAAAATCTTTGATTAGGATAGACAAAAGGAGAAAAATCAGGCTGGAGCCATGCCACTATTTGTTTGCTTTTTCAAAACAAGTTTAATACTCCACTCACTTCAAACAACCTGAACAAACACTGGAAGTGCAGTTTAGAGGTGCTGAAGGGTGACTGTCTAAAGAAGGATCTCCAGAAGTTCTCTCCCGCTCCACTAACCTTTGGGCTAACAATACTGTCTCTTCACTCAGACCTGCCCCTCAACCATGTGTGAGCACCTGCCTGACAATGCTAAGGAGAACACCCCCCAACCCCCATTTTTAAATTTTAAATAGGGCAGAGAGAATCTTAACACAGAATCATAGAAAGCTAGGGTTGGAAGTGACCTCAGGAGGTCACATCTAGTCCAACCCCCAACTCAAAGCAGGACCATCCCCAACTAGATCATCCCAGCCAGGGCCTTTGTCAAGCTGGGCCTTAAAAATCTCCAAAAATGGAGAGTCTACAACCTCTCTAAGTAACCTGTTTCAGTGCTTCATCATCCTACTAGTGAGAAAGTTTGTCCCAATATCCAACTTAAACTTCCCTTGCTCCAACTTGAGACTATTGCTCCTTGTCCTGTCATCTGCCATCACTGAGAATAGCCTACCTCCATCCTCTTTTGAACCCCACTTCGGGTAGTTGAAGGCCATTATTAAATCCCCATGGTGGTGGCTTGCTCTACCCTCACGTTTCTGGCTGCCACTGCCAGCATCTCCACTGCTGCTCTTGTACCTGGCCCCACAGCTTAGATACCCTGGCCCATCTATCCCACACCCACTGCCAAGAGTGCCAGACAGAGCAGGCAGGTGGAAGACCACCAGGCACCCTGTGGGCAGGGTACACCCGGCCAGGCAGATAGGATTGGGTGCAAGCGCGTGAGAAGCGGTGTCTGGGAGCAGGACCAGTAGGCCAAGGTCAGGATCACAGGGTGGTGACAGTGCAGGGCCAGGGCACCACATGAGGCCCACTCCCTCCTGGTCCCATCTGCCAGGCTGAAGGTGCTAGGCCTGCGGGCATCCTGGGCTGGTCTCAAAGGAGACCCCACCCACCTGCTCCCTCCAGTGCCCCTGGCACTGGGTGCGGAACGAACAGGCCCACGGGCAGACAGGATCAACTAGCATTTTGCAGCCCAAGGGCAGTGGAAACAACTGCGCGGAGAAGCCAAGGCCAGGGCAGCCTCCTCTCCACAAGAGAAGGTCACCAAACCGGCCGTGCCGCCCAGCCCAAATCACTGCTCCCCACCACCCCGACCCTTTTTGGGGGTGCTTGGCCCCGCCGCACTCACCCGCTGCCTCAGGCGCACTGCGCGGCCGGGCCGCCCCCACGGCTGCACTCCGGCTCGCCGGAGCCCCTGCGCCTCATCCTCCCCCGACAGCGTAGCTACCGCTAAGGCCAGGCCAAGCCAAGCCGAGCGCCGAGCACCGCTCCCCGGGGCCCCGCCGCTTCCGGGACCGCAGCTGTGCCCCCGCTTCCGCTTCCGGGGACAGGAGATGAGGCCACAGCCCACAGAAACGGCCCGAACCACTTGCTCAGGACGCGGGGGGGAGGCAGGTAGGAACGCGGGGCTTGTTCAGCGAACCCCGGGTTGAAACCACCCTCTAGCGTCATTGGTGGGGGAGGGTAGGACTCCGCGCGATGCAGGGGGCGGTAGCGTTCCAGTTGGGCTGTACCACCATGAGCGGGGGGGGGGGGAGTGGGTAGTTCCGGTGGCGCCGGAAGTTGTTCCCCTTAGTATCCTCGGAGTGGGTGGGTCCGGAGAGACAGATTCCGGGGGGAGTGGGGACGGGACAAGACGGTACATTTGGCGCGGGCGGTGAGTCAGATCGGGCACTCCCATTGGGGTGTGGAGGAGGTTGGGTGTTGTCTTATTGTTCTTCTCCCCCCCACCCCCATTGTGGAACATCCGTAGGGGAGGGGAAGCTGCCTCTCGTCATAGTGTAGGACACAAGTGGCCCCCAGAAGCTAGTCCTGGCGGGCGGAGGGAGGGACGGTGCCAGCCCCTAATAGCCAGTCACGAAAGGTGGCGGGGGGGTGAGGCCCAGTTCACGGGAGCCAATCTTAGCAAGGGGTGGTGTTGGCTTCCTCCAGTCCCAGCAGATGGGGGCTGGCAGGGGCGATGCTAGCCCCCCAGGAACCAATCCCAGCACACGGCAGCTGGCAGGGGCGGTGCCAGGCCCCCCCAGGGACCAATCCCAGCAGGTGGGTGGCCGTGCCAGGTCCCCCATGGACCAGTCCCAGCATGTGGCAGCTGATGGGGGCAGTGCCAAGCCCTCCAGAGGCAAGTCGTAGCAGGTGGTGACTGGTGGGGGTGGTGTGAGCCAGGGGGGAGGGGGTTGCTGGGCCCTAGGGCTCCATGCAGGGAACCCAAGGGTGAGCCCTGCTGCTGTAGTGTGCTGCTGCCGCCAGGAAAGCAGTGGTAGGTGGGAGCCGGCACTGCCTCTGAGTGCTGTGGGTCAGGCAAAGCTGGGACTGTTTTTCGCACAAGGCCCAGCAACCACTGGCCCCTTCTCTATGTGCATTTTGCAAGGGGTTTCATGGGGCGACTGGTGCAAAGGCTGGGTCCAGAGGGCAGGGCAGAGGTTCATAGCGAGTACTTCGGGCATCTAGAGGAGTGCTCTGGCCGGTGCCTACTGGCCCTTCAAAGAGTCAGTTGAGCCAGTGGCCACCACATAGTGACAGTTATGCCTTCTTCTACCCCCTTCCCCCCCACTGTTGTTTAACAGATCCTGTTTGCTTTGGGCACTGGGTATGTGTGTTGAGACTTGTGTTAAGGGCCTGATGTGGTGGTGGGATTAGCATCACATAAGTAATGGTGGTTTAGTAGAGAGAAATATTTGGATAGCTTTAAGCCAGTGATTCTTAACAAGGGCGCCATGTCACCTTAGGGTGCCTCGAGAGCCTTGTGTTGTGGTGCCACAAGGTACCACCCAACGTCAGCACTAAGTAACATTTGCAAAAAAACCCCATGAAAATGGAGAATAGCATTTTTGCAAGGGATGCTTCAGGTCTGAAAAGATTAAGAACCACTGCTTTAAACAAAGAAAGCTTCTGGAAAGCCCATCTAAGGGTTTAGAAGTATGATAACTTAATAGCCCATTTTCTTCCATTTTAAAATATTTTAAATTTTTTTTTTTCTTTTACAGTGAGGGAAAAAATAGAAATTATGATGTCATCCACACCTGCTGCACAGTCATCGTCTAAGCAAACTGTAGCATCCCAAGTACCTTTTGCAGATCTCTGCTCAACTTTAGAACGGATGCAGAAATGCAAATCCCGCCCAGAGAAAACCAAGTATTTCAAGGATTTTTTAGATTCATGGAGGAAGTTTCATGGTGCCCTCCATAAAAAGGAGAAGAATGTCACGGACTCTTTTTATCCGGCAATGCGACTTATTCTTCCACAACTGGAAAGAGAAAGAATGGCTTATGGAATAAAAGAAACCATGCTTGCTAAGCTGTATATTGAACTACTTAATTTACCCAAAGAAGGAAAAGATGCCCTAAAGCTTTTAAATTATAGAACACCAGCTGGTTCACGTGGAGATGCTGGGGACTTTGCAATGATTGCCTACTTTGTATTGAAACCCAGGTGCCCAGAGCAAGGCAAATTGACTATTAAACAAGTGAATGAACTTCTAGATTCGATTGCCAGTAATAATGCTACTAAAAGAAAGGACCTGGTAAAGAAAAGTCTCCTTCAATTAATAACTCAGAGCTCAGCTCTTGAACAAAAGTGGTTGATCCGGATGATTATAAAGGATCTAAAACTTGGTGTGAGTCAGCAAACCATATTTTCCATTTTTCATCCTGATGCTGCCGAATTACACAACGTCACGACCGATCTGGAGAAAGTTTGCAGACAGCTGCATGACCCTTCTGTATCTCTCACTGACGTTTCCATTGCATTGTTTTCTGCCTTTAAACCAATGCTTGCTGCTATTGCTAATATCCAGCAAATTGAGAAGCAAATGAACAACCAGCATTTCTTCATAGAAACTAAGCTAGATGGTGAGCGTATGCAGATGCACAAAGATGGAGACGTATACAAGTATTTTTCCAGAAATGGATATGATTATACCCAGCAGTTTGGGCCGTCTCCCCTAGAAGGTTCATTAACTCCATTTATTCATAACGTTTTTAAAAGTAACATACAAAACTGCATTCTTGATGGTGAAATGATGGCTTACAATCCCAACACACAAACTTTCATGCAGAAGGGAAACAAATTTGACATAAAAAGAATGGTGGAGGAATCTGATCTGCAAACGTGCTTCTGTGTGTTTGATGTGTTAATGGTTAATGACCAGAAATTGGGTCATGAGATACTAAGCAAAAGGTATGAGATCATGAATGAGCTATTTACCCCAGTCACAGGCAGAATGCATATTGTGCACAAAACACACGGTAGTACCAGGAAAGAAGTGGTCGATGCGCTGAATGAAGCAATAGACAACAGGGAAGAAGGAATCATGGTAAAAGATCCTATGTCCCTCTACAAGCCGGACAAACGTGGAGAGGGCTGGCTGAAAATCAAACCAGAGTATGTCACTGGCTTGATAGATGAATTAGATCTTTTAATTGTTGGTGGCTACTGGGGAAAAGGGTTGCGTGGTGGCATGATGTCTCATTTTCTGTGTGCTGTTGCAGAGACTCCCCCTTCTGGTGGAAAGCCATCTGTTTTTCACTCTATTTGTCGTGTTGGTTCTGGCTATACTATGAAGGAACTTTATGATCTTGGTCTGAAACTGGCTAAGCACTGGAAGCCTTACTGTAAAAGAGAGCCCCCTTGTAACATTTTATGTGGGACTGAGAAACCTGAAGTCTACATTGAACCTTGTAACTCGGTCATAGTTCAGATTAAAGCAGCAGAGATTGTTACCAGTGATATGTACAAAACCGACTGCACTTTACGATTTCCTCGAATTGAGAAAATAAGAGAGGACAAGGAGTGGCATGAATGCATGACTTTGAGTATGTTAGAAGAGCTCAGAGGCAAAGCATCAGGAAAGCTAGCATCAAAGCACCTTGATGTAGCTAATAATGAACCACAAGAAAAGAAACGGAAAACTGTGCCAAAGATTAAGAAAATAATTGGTATTGCTGAGCAGTTTAAAGCCCCTGATCTTTCTAACGTAAGCAAGGTGTCAAATGTTTTTGAAGATGTTGAGTTTTGCGTTCTGACTGGAACAGAAAACCATTCAAAATCCGACCTTGAAAGCAAAATTGCAGAATGCGGTGGCAATGTAGTACAGAATCCTGGACCGGACACTTATTGCATCATTGCAGGAATTGAGAATGTAAGAGTGAAGAACGTTATCTCTTCCAATAAGCATGATGTTGTGAGAGCAGAGTGGCTTTTACAGTGTTTTCAAACCAAAATGTTTGTACCATGGCAGCCTGCTTTTATGATTCACATGACTCCAGATACAAAACAACATTTTGCACGTGAATTTGACTGTTACGGTGACAGCTACTCGGTAGATATAGATGTGGCTCAACTAAAGGAAGTGTTCTCAAGAGTTAATAATAGTATTGATGCAAAGATGCCTCTGGAAGTAATTGGTGAATTGGAAGAACGGTACTCATGGGACAGTCATCCACTCAGTATGTTTAGGCGAAACACCGTATACCTGGACCTTTATGCTGTTGTTAATGATCCCAAAACCAAGATCTGTGGAACAAGGCTAACAATTAGAGCTTTGGACTTCCGTTTTTATGGAGCAAAAGTTGTCTCACAGCTAAAGGAAGGAGTGTCCCATGTAGTTATGGGAGAAGATCGTACCCGTGTGAAAGAGATAAAAATGCTTAGAAGAACATTTGAAAAAAAATTTAAAATTCTATCTGAACTGTGGGTAACAGATTCCATAAGGGAAGGAAAGCTGCAGAGTGAAAATCAGTACTTAATTTAGAGATGCTTTAGCTAGAAGTAGAAGCATTCTCACAACTTGCTGGACATAAAAGATTGTGACATCCTTCTCTGTATTTCTAGAGCCAGGTCTAGATTGCAAACCCAGTGTGCCTTACAGGGGTGTCCTCCAAAACAGTGCTGCTCTGCACACACTAGTGCCCCCAACAAGAAGCAGCGTAGCAATGTCTAACTTTGTTGGCACTATCCTTGGGTGGTGAAGAGACTGCATAGCTTCAGGTCAAGGATTATGGATAGTATATACAGAATGGCATTTTTTAAACTTGCTGAGCATGCTAAGTTTTTGGTCTAAGCATGGCTGTGTAAGTTCAAAAATTAAAGAATAACCTTCATATACTTACTGGAATTGGAGGAGAGCTATCAGTTCTAGTGATGCAGAAAAAAGCTTCAAAGTACATTACACTGGGAAGAAAAGTAGCATGCAGTACTGTTCAGTAATTTTCTGAGCTATGGTTGACTTTTCTAAATGGTAGAATGGCCAATCATATTTTTAAAAAAATCAGAACTTGTACTCTCTCTGTAAATAAGAAATGTCAGTAACATGTTTTAATATTTTCCAGTTATTTAAAATCTAGATACTGCAACATTTTAATTGAAACTGCCACTACTGAATCATTGCATAATTATCATATGGTCATCCACATTTTTGTGAAGAAAATATTTTTTGCATAAACTCTGAAAGCTACATGCTGGCTAATTCAGAATCCTTCCTTCTATTGTGCTTACAATTATTTATATTATTTATACAGGATCCTAACTCATTCCTTACCACTAATGCAAAAAAAAAAAAAGACTTTAAGAACTGAACCCCAAATTGTAGTGGATAAAAAATTTAAAATATTTAAGTTGCATATTGAGGCTGTATTTTAAATAATGTGTCCATTATTTTAATAATGAATAGCATTTTGTAGCCAAATAAATTTTTGTACCGAATAAGTGAAATAAAAACATTTATCTTTTAGCATTGTCTTGTATATTTTTCCTGTTAGTTAAGTGGATATGAATTTCTAGTGTCTGAATTTGCATCAGTAAAGAAATAATGTGTTGTCCACTGCTGTTTAAAATGTAAATGATCCATCCCTAATTACCATTTGAGTATGGGTTTTCTGTAAATAATTTGGAGTAATATAAGTGAATAAATGGAAAGGCCATTCCTTTCTCACTTACCTTTTCTAACCTTTTTAACTAATATGGATATGAAAAGCTAACTTTGCGAATTATCCTTTAATTTGCTTTCTTGGAAATAAATATAGATGTCCAGATTAATTTAGGTATCATATGCCATATTTGCTCAAATCCAAGATGAGGGGGTTTTTTCCCCTTAGTTTGGGAGTGATAAAAGCCTTATCTTTGATTCAAATATCGGCTCAGTTAGCAGCTCAGCTCCAGCATAGTTCATTTGAAGCTGGAACTGAGCCACTACCTGTCCCAGGCTAGGATGGTTCATGCTAGGTAGAGGATTGGGGAGGCAGTTTGTGGCTGTGGGGGTGGGATTTGCAGCCTGTTTTCCCAACCCTTGCTTCTCCCACCATTTACTACTCTCTGAAACCTACCGTGCCCCTACACTCCTTGCTTCACCTCACCCAGTTGCTCCTTTTTCTGGCTCTGGTCCCTCTGGTCCTGATCTGGCTTAGCTAGGAGCTGCTGCTACTGCTGCTGTTACTACTACTGAGTATCCTGGAGGAGCAGAGCTACAGCAGAAGGTAAGCAGGGATGGGGGCAGGCTGCAGAAGTGAGCAGATGGAGTAGGTGTGGGAGCAAGGAGTAGGAGGGGCATGCAGGCATGGGAGGCAAAGGATGGGGACAAGCATAGGGCGGGGGGACAGGCAAGGCCATGGCGGGACACGGGGTAGGGTGTGGCCCTTCACCTGCTGATTTCCATCCCACAGCAGCGCAGGATGATGGGGAGGGGGGGTGGGACGAATTTAAGATGATCTTCCACTAATTAGATTGGATATATGAAAAATAACATACATTTCCCATGCATAGAATCTAATTATTGGGTGGGTTGTCTTAAATTTGAAGTCATCTTTGAGTCCGGTACGTGCGATAAGTCCTTTAACAGAAGTATAGTGATTCATGTGGTATGTTTAAAGGTAGCAGATACTGAACAAGTAGATTTATTTAAATGGCAGAAAATGCATGCTAGCAGAACATCAGTTTATGGGGAAAGGTAGAAAGAACTAGGGTTATTTAGTTTGGAGAAGAGAAGACTGAGGAGGGGATATGATAAGCCACGGTTGTAGGGGACAGGACTGAGATCAATGTCTTCAAACTGCAGCAGAGGAAAGTTAGGTTGGAGATTAGGAGGAACTTTCTGACAATAAAGGTGGTAAAGCATTGGAACAGGATACCTAGGGAAGTTGTGGAACCTCCATCCCTAGAAATTTTCAAGAGCACGTTAGACACTGAAGTAAGCCCCTGCTTATGAAAGCTTATGCAATGCATCTCTGATTTGGGTGCAAATCTACCTACCCTGCCTACTACTTGATATGGTTTAAGTCGGGGATGACCCTACCTTGAGTAGAGGCTGAACTAGATGACTTTGTGAGGTCCTTTCCAGCCCTACTTTTCTATGTTCCCTGCCCCCAGAGGTGTATATGATTAGAGTTTGGGCTCTAGGGCACCAAAATGGAGGCAGTTGGGGTGGTGGGGAGGGACTTGAGCCTCTGACTGCATGGAGTGGAGCAAGGGCAGGATGATCTTGTGAGAGATGTGTTACCAAAGCCCTGAATTTGGCAGTGGCTGTAGGGCCAGGGAAAGGTTAACTTGGCTCTTGACAATGACACCTGATACTTCTCTTGTAGCAGCATCTCTTCTGCTCTGCTCCATGAGGCCAAAGGCTCAAGCCCCTCTTGCCTCTGTTTTGGAGCCTCCCTTTACTGAGCCCCTGGGACTTGTTTGTCACACAGAAGCTGTGCACTTGTTTGCCACACAGACGCGGTGCACCATGGGCACCAGTGTTAAATAGTAAAACCGTTGGGGCATATGAATTTCTTTCCCCCACAAGAAAGTGTACTCTTAAAATCAAAATGTGTAAAGAAATATACGGGGTTCCTTGCTTTTCACGTTATCTATTGATTATTTTATTTATTTATTTATTTTTAATTGGGCTTTTCTATTGCTCTAAGTATAACATATTTCAAATTTTATGGGCTTGAGGATGAAAATACCAAAGTCTGTTGTCAACCATGGAGTCATTACTGGTAACTTCATAAGATGCATATGCCTGTGTGTATTTCTTCCTTTAATATTAATTTAATGAAAGTACTCCCAATTCATGTACATTGGTAATTACTAATTAACTACATTTAAAAAAAGAAGACATAGGAAGATCTGGTAAAAATTGGACCAAATTCTTACTCGTTTAGAATTCTATTTAGGTTGTGACTAGTCTGTGTGCATAATCCTATCCTGCTAAGCAAACAAAAATATTTTACAAAAAGGTGCTTTTCTTTCATGTTGGTAGAAGTAGAAGGGGTCCTAAAGGAAGGATGTAAGAAGGGAAACACATAGTAGGAGTTAAAGTTTTTTGTTGAAATGTTGTAAAGGCTCTCTTACACTGAAAAATAGTTTAACTTACATATAACTAAAATGATGTAATTTATTTTTTGTGTCAACTATATGAACAGGTAAGGAAGAAGGAATTTAGAATGAATAATTTATTACCACTGCCACACTGAGGTTGATCATGTCCATCATATCTTTTTTTAACAGTCTTCTTTTCCAATATTTTAATAAAGTATCTGGTAGTCTTCTATAAGTGTGGTAGATTTAAGGAAAGGGGGGAAAAAAAAAAAAAGCAACCCATCCTCCCCTCCAGCCTTTTCCAATCTAGGGGTATGACCTGCTATTTCTTTTTTCCCTCCTCTATCCTGTCTTGTAGATTACCTTATTTTGACTGAGATTCTGTTTAAAATTCTGCAAATGGTGCCAACATTCCTCTACTTTAGTACAATCTATGTATTTGGATCTCTTAAGGGTATTTTAACAACCCTTTCAGTAACAGGACACTGTCCTTTTTCTCTTTCTTAACCAGTGGTATGTTAGGGAGCTCCTGGTGGTTTTGTGCAATGCCTTGTAATTGTGTGACAAAGTTGTTTATTAGACATAGATTAGTCGGGCACTTGTATGGGATACTTAGGATAGCAATGTCCCTGCTTTGAGCAGGGGTTTGGACGGGATGACCTCATGGGGCGCATCCAGACGAGCCTGCATGTGTCTCTTGCAGCATCTCAAACCCCTTTGAGACGCTGAAAGAGGCATGTGCAGGAATGGGAAAAGGTTCACCCCGCTGCAAGTTTGCAGCTCAGGGGCAAAATTAGACCCCTGGACATCCAGGGGTCAAAAAAAAAATGAAGCAAAGAAAAACGGGGAAAGGCACAGTACTGGACTGTGCTCTGGGGCAACTGGGTCTTGGATCCTCCACAGAGACGCTTTGGCTCCCAGGGTGGCCTTCGCCCTGGTGCTCCCTACCCATGCAGGGCAGGCAATGTGCCAACAGCAGGGCTGCAGTGCTGGTAAGTAAGGGGTTGGGGGGGG
>NW_017728906.1:97578013-97586103 GCF_001723895.1 Crocodylus porosus
CCCAGCACTTACCAGCAGTTCTAGCTGCCCATCTGAGTCACTGGGGCCCCGCCCCCACAGGGCGGGGCTAGGTGACCACTCCAGTGGCCCTAGCCTGGGTCCTGCTGCCCTATGCCACCCAGGGGGGCTCTGCCAGGAGGCTTTGGATCCCCCCCCGGCCCTGCTTCTATTGTGAGTAGAGGTTTTTTTGTTTTGTTTTTTTTTACAGAGTGACTTTGGGATTTTTTTTATCAGGGATTTTTCAGGTTGCCAATAGGGAACACCAGAATTCCTGCCAGGGAGGCCGAAGCAGGACCCTGCCTACTCAGAGCTGGCACTTCGGACCCAGCTGGAGATGACTGACCTCCTGACCAAATGGGACCAGGAGGATATGCTTTGACAGTTCAAAGCAGGCCACCACACCCAGAACATCTTCCCGGTAATAGCTGCCCAGATGGCTGGGCAGGGGCATACATGGCAGTAGTGCTGCACAAAGACTAACCCTGCAGTCACAGCCCACTGGCAGCTGGCCCAGAGAGGCAGATGCCTCTACTGGTTGTGCAGTCCCTATCTGGGTCTGGCAGGTGTGCAGCAGGTCACAGCCAGGCGGTAATCCCCTCTGCCAGACCCCTGCAGTAGGTAGAGGGTGCAGGGAACTCTCAGGGCTGTTTCAGCAGTCCAGCTGGCACAAGGGGTAGTGTCTGCAGGTACCAATTGGCTGGGCCCCAGAAACTCCTGAGAGTGAACATTCCTAAGCTACTTGACAGGGCAGCATTTTATACTGCTTGGGACAGCACAGGTGCTGGCCCTGGGGTCTAGCTCCCCCTGGCTGCAGATCCAGGAGGAGCCAGGCAGGGTTATTTTGCCCCAAGTGGTACCATTTGTTCCACAACAAAGTGCATGTCTGAGCGTGTGCGCTGAGGCAAAAAGCCTGAGCTCAAATTTGTACCTCTTCTATTTGAGCTGCTTCAAGCACATGTGTTTGCATGTGTGGATATGCCCATGGTGTCCTTTCTAGCTGTAGTTTTCTATGATTCTAGTGCAACAGACATCAAGAAATTTATGTTCCATGTTCTGTTACTTTTGTTTAGTGTTTCACAAATCTACTTTCACTTCCTTACCTAAAATGTAGATGTAAGAGGAGCTGCATTTCACTAGTTGGTGTAGAGAAGGGTATCTTTATATGCCAAGCATTGAAAAAAATACAGGCACTGAAATTACATTTTCATATATATCTGTGTATGTTCACTGAAATTATTGGGGTAGTCATTCCATATCTGGGAATAGAATTAGACCCTGTATATTGAAAGATGAGTAGGAAAGGTTATTGATGGTTACAAAATTCCTAAGTATGGTTTCTTGTTTATGTCAAATGGTATGTTTGAAAGGAAACCTGGAGGGAAGTACAGAACATTTCGATTCTGCTGAGGCCCAAATACAGTGCAGGAGCAAAATGCAAAAATATGTCAATTCATTTATTAAAAAATGGCAAAAAGAGATGATAAAGAAAAATGCTTTTAGCTTTAAACTGATCTATTACCCATCAGTTTGGGGACAGAATATTGCATGTCAGCCCACTATAGGATTCTTGCACTTACCTCATGAGCATCTGGTATTATCTACTGTCAGAGATGGGATACTGTGCTTGATAGGCTCAATTCAGTCCAATGTGTCAGTGTCTATGTTCCTAAATATGTTGCTGAAAGGAAACTCACTGAAGGTGTTATATTTGAGATCTAAGGAAACACGATGCATGCTTCCTCCCTAAAAGTACCTTTTAAAAATAGTATTTCTTCTGTAACAATGAATTGCCAAAGAAATGCTGATGCCATTCAATCTGATCTTCAGTTGTACAGATCAGCTTAGATGAAACAACTTCCTGTTTTTGTTCCTTAGCATTCTGCTGTTTGAATTGTCTATCTAGCATGCTGAGGCATATTTATGGTTCTTGTTTCTCAGTTCACCATTTTTCCCCTTCTGTTTTTATAACACCTTTTTTTCTCATTTGGGAGGCTGAGTTTGGCACTGGGTGGTGGATTTCCTTTATTTTCGTTCAATAGTTGAGTATTTTATGTCAACTTCAGTGCAGTCATGGCTGTGCTCCTCTTGAACAAGTCACTCCATCAGGGTCCCTGAAAGAGCATTTATGACAGTAAAACAACAATGGCCTGACCCCCCCGCTCCCCCATCAGCACATAGGAAACAGAGCAGGGGGAAGACGCAGGTGGCTGCTGTGAATCTGACTCTGGCCCCAATCCTGGCTCAAGGCCACAGCAGCCACCTGCCCCCACCCTGCTTCCTGTCTGCAGCTTCTGCTCCTTCCCTTCCCTCTCCCTCACATTTGGCACAGCTCAGCTCCAGTTCTCGCTGGGGTCTGTCCCGGGCACAGAGCACATGGAAACTCCTTCTCCTGCCAGTCAGAAGCACCAATCACTGCTGCATGGCCATGGCCAGGCAAGGCATGTGCTGTTCTCTGCAAAGGAGCAGCATCTGATAATAAGAGGGCACAGGGGGAGAGGGGAAAGGACAGAGACAGGAGTAGCAGGTGGGGAAAGGCAGTGACTGGGGAGTGGGAGGAGGGGCAGAGACTGTGGGGAGGGTGCAGGTGGCAGGGGGTCAGGAAGACTGCAGGGGGAAGAAGTGGGCAGGGCAGAGGGCAAGGGAGCCCCTCCCCGCCACACACACTGGTGTTTTAGTGGGTTTTTTGTTTATTTCTTGTTATGCCTTCTTTTGCAGCATGGGGCATACTCCACTTCCTAAGATGATACCTAACAAATTCTTTGGCATTACAAGCACCAAAACCTTTGGAGCTGTCCTTATCTCTCTAGCTTTTTTTCCTTTGGTATGCTGTTCAGATTTTTCTGTTTTTATTTTGTTTTTAAGTTTTCTCTTTTCGATGTTTTTTGTAGTAAGGATCTGAGGTCCATTCTATGCTGCTAAGTAGTACTTTGTGGCTATGTCTTGTGGGAGAGGCCAAAGTAGACTTGTGGACATTCTGGCTGGGGACAGGCATTACACACAAACCAGTTTAAAGTGATCAGAAACTGGTTTAAACCTGTAACAGAACAGACATTCAGTGCGCATAAACCAGTGAAAATGGCTGAAACCAGTTTGAGATAAACCTGGTTGAATGTAGTATCAGACTTAACTGATTTAACTCAAACTGGTTTATGCAATATCTGTCCCAGACCCCTTGCTGGTTTAAGATAAACCAGACACCCCCAGCATCCCAGCATACTCTCTGGACTGGGCAGGGCTCTCTGTTCCCTCCCAGCCAAGCTGGCTCCTCCCCTCTGCTCCACAGCCTGAGCAAGGGCAGGGGTCTGGGCAGGAAGGGGTTTAATTTTCCCCCTGACTATCCCACCGGCAGGGACCCAAGCTCCCCTCCCCCTTCCTGCTGTGGCAGTGGGGCACCATGGCCCATGATGCATAGGGGGACAGAGAGGATGGTTAGTCTCCCCTCTATCCCCACTGGCAGCCAGGTCTATCTGCTTTGCAACTGCATTCACTCCCTGCAGGGGAATAGGCCCCTGCTGTCCCTTCTGCAGGACACTGGAGGGAGGAGGATAACCCTCATCCCTGCCCTCCCCCAAGCACCCTGCTGACCATCATCTGGCCGTGTCCCCTGGCCGTGTCCCCTCCTGGCTGCTTGCTGCAGCAGCAGGAGGCAGGGTGCTTGCTGTCATAATGTCAGGAAGTGTGGAGCGGGGGGGTGGTGTGGGCAGAGCTGTGAGGGGCTGGGCACTGCAGCACCAGGGTCTGGCACCCCCCCCCCACCAGTGCTGACCCCATGGCAGGCAGTAGATTTCCTTGCCCTGCTCTGCCCCCCCTCCTCCAAGAGGCTTAGGGAAACTCCCTCCTTGCAGCTCCAGCAGCCAGGCAGAGCACAACCAGACTTCACAGGCTAGGGGCTGCTCTCCTGTTGGACTGCCTCTCTTGGCAGCCTGGTGGCAGCAAGCCCCAGCTCTGCAGTACAGGTGGGGACCAGCACCACAGGCCCCGCTTGGCTGCCAGAGCTGCAAAGGGGGAATTTCCCCAAGCTTCTTCCAACAGTGGTTGCGGGGAGAGGAAAGCTGTTGCTCACCACAGGATTGGTCTGGACCCCAGTGCTGCAGCAAGCGCTCTGCCCCCTCTGGCTGCAGTGCCTGGCCAAAAACGTGGCCAGATGCCAGTCAGCGGGGCCCTTGGGGGTCAAGGACGAGGATTATTCCTCTTCCCTCCAGTGTTCTACAGAGGGGACAGCAAGGGCCTATTTCCCTGCAGGGAGCGAGTGGGCACACCTGGCTGTCAGTGGGGATATAGGGGAGACAAACCCTCCTCTCTGCTCCCCTCTGCCTTACAGGCCATGGTGCTCCACTGCTGCAGCAGGAGCATGGGCAGCCCCCAGCAGACCTGGCTTGGATCCCTGCCAGTGAGATAAAGAGGGGGAATTAAACCTGTCTCTGCCCAGTGAAGCCAGACTGGCCACATTCCTCTCCCCCCCCCAACTTCTAGCAATCAAGGGTGTGCTCTAGCACCCCTGGCTCATGGTTGAGCAATTACAGGCATGTGCCCACATGTCTGCTCTGTTACAAACTGGTTCAACGTAGGCAGATTGAACTAACCTCCAAAGGTTGAATCAATTCAGGATCCGTCTTTTTGAATTTCTGTCCCTAACCTCTTGGTCTGAAACATCTATTGAATACTTTTTACATTCTCATGGGATTAGACAGGATGGCAAGTGAGTCCCTTCCAGTCCCCAGTTGCTATAAAGTGTATAAGGTAATCTATAACCAGGGCAAGGGAAATTGAAATCCTCTTAAAAAAAGAAGCTGTAATTGCATCCAGGTATATCAAAAAAGGGGGGGAAAAGCCAGAGTGTAATAGTGTTATCATAACTACTATGTCAAAATTAATAATGTCTAGTACAGAAACATCTTTATTACATTGTGCTTGTCATTAAAGAAAAGCCATTTTCTTGCTGATCGCTTTTTTTACTTGTTTTTTGATTTATCTTACGGGGTCAAAGGAATTTTGTTGGGGGGAGAAGTTTGGTTTTATTTTCTTGGGCTTTTCCTTTTTGCATAGTTTATATCTGGGTTTTCAACAAATTTTTGAGGGAAAGCAAGCATGAACTGAACACTGGAATACACATCTATTCTCAGGTGACTTTAATGCTAGAAGATGCATAATGTTTTTTCAAGAAGCAAATGACTAAATAAAAGGGCCTTAGAAGCTGTAGTTCACAGGAGTAAAGAGAAGTTTCTTTACCGTATTCTTGTTTCTCTTGGCTTACAGCAGGCATTTTCTAGATAGGACTTGCAGATAAGACAGAACAATTTATGCATAAAAGCAGTTTCATGGCCAGCTACCAAGATATTTCTGTTGCTCAACTAACTGACTTCACAATAAACCTTGTTTTTAACTGTTGCTCAATCAAAGGACATTTCCAAAACAGAAGGACTGTATTTTCTGCTGCTGTGCAACTAGCATACATATGTATATGTGTAATATGAGTGTCAAAATAGCAGTTCAGTTCAAATGAATACTGTGGAGGAGGGGAAGTCGAGCCATGATGCAGTGGGGTGAGGAGAGGTGGAGTGGCTGGGAAGGAAGATGGTTCCTTGGTCCTAAAAGCCATTTGCCCATGATTATAAGCAGTTGATTGGCTTTTTAACTCTCCTCTTGCACCAACACAGAGCCAGCCAAGTGCATGGAGGTGCCAGAGCAAACAGCAAATTGGTGAGCTTCTCCTTGGTGCTCAGAGTGGTCAGGATGTGTTAGTGGTTTCAGCCCCTGGTGCCAGGAGGCTGCTGTTGGCTTGGGACCAGCACCATTCTCCTGGGTAATAGAGTTCAAGAGGGTTGAAAGTTTGCCTATCAAGCAAAGGAATAGTAAGAATTGGGAATGGTGCATCCTGGGCTGCTGCAGGAGAGAAAATAGAGCCTTGTATCTCCCATGAGTGGACTAACAATACCCTGGAACAGCTTGGGTTTACTGGATCAAAGATAAGTTAGATAACCCTAACTTGAACTGACATACATTTAAAATGTTTAGAGAGTATTTAGCACAGGTTATCACCCTCTAATGGGTGAATACTCCGATTGTAAGTACCTTTATGATCGTTTAAAGAATCTATCATATCACTTAATTTTCTTCACCAGCTATGGTCATTACATTCACAAGACAACAGTTTTTATGTCAATAATGTATAATTGTGCAAATAACTGACTCAGTAGTTAATGGGGAAGTCTGCCCACATAAAATGTTCTCTTATAGAGCTATGCTTGTCTTGTCACCATTGAAGTATTGGGTTACTTTAGTCTAAGAATGGGTGTGTCCATACATGCAGGCATGTGTGCTTGTAGCAGCTCAAACAGGAGCTGCACAAATTTGAGCTGGGGATTTTTGCCTCAGTTCACATGCCGGGACATGCACTTTGGTGTGGGGAAAATTGTGCCACTTGGAGCAAAATAACCCTGCCCAGCTCTTCCTGGATCTGCAGCCAGAGGGATCTAGAGCCCCAGCAGTATAAAAATCTGCCCTGGCAAGCAGCTTAAGGTTATTTGCCCTCAGGAACTTCTGAGGCCCATCCACTTGGTATCTGAGGACACTACCCCTTGTGCCAGCTGGACTGCTGAAGCATCCAGGAGAGTTTCCTGCACCCTCTACCCACTGCAGTAGTCTGGCAGTGGGGGCTGCTGCCTGGCTGAGACCTGCTGCCACCTGCGACAGCATCTGCCCCCTTAGACCTTCAGCCCCATGGCTGTGCCCCTGCCAGACCTGGATGGGTGCCCCACTCTAGGTAGCTATCACCCAGAAGATGTGCTTCTTGTGGTGTCCCACTTTGAATTGTGAAAGCATGTCTTCTTGGTCCCCACTGGCCAAGAGGTCAGGCTCCTTGTCTGCCTTCCAGCTATGTTCCCCAGTGCTGGTTCTGGAAAAGCTCCTCTGCATGGGTCTCACCACTTGTCTCACCAGCAGAGATCCTGTTTATAAACTGCAAATACTCTGATAAGAAACCCAAAATAATGTTTTTCCACTATTAAAATGAAATGCCACTGTATAGAGAGAGAGATCAGTTGTGGAATGTTTTATTGATATATTTACAAGTGTAAAGCACTTTGGAGGGGAGAGGGATTGGGTGAATTTGTGGGTGGGTGTAGGGTTTGTGGGGTGAGGTTTGGGGGTTATGGGGCTTGTGTGGAGCTTTGGGATTTGTGGCTGGGTATGTGGGTGAGGGGCTTGTGAGGGCGGCTTGGGGATGGGGGTATTGTGGGTGGATTCTGCAGGGACTGTGTGGGGGAGCTGCTTAGGAGGGGTGCATACCCTGCCCCCCCAGGAAGCAGCCCCCCCATACAGTACACAGACTGCCTCCCCCACAGGGTCCACATCTTCTCCACCCCTACAGGGCCACAGTCCCCCTTACAGGGCTACAGCTTCCCTCCACAGGGCCCACAGTCCCTCCACCTGCACAGCACAAATGCATCCCTACAGGGCCCACATCCCCGCCCCCGCAGCAGCAACAGCTGTGGGGCACTCAGGGTGCACTGCAGCCAGAGCTCCCAGTGGTGCTGCATGGCCCTGATCACCTTAGAGCTGGCACCGTCTGTCCCACTCATCACTGGCTCAGCATGGGGCTGTGTACCTTCAGGGAGCACGGGGGCTGTTCAGGCTGTCACTCAGAGTCTAGCCCACCTCTCAGGGACTGCATGTCACACTGGGAGCAGCAGCAGCTGCCATCAGGGTGCTTGGGGCCTCCCAACACAGCCCTCCTACATGGCACAGGGCAGTGTGCCTGTGCAATATTGCACCAGCTTGACTTGGTGCAGCACCATGTGCCTTTGGGCAACTCTGGGCCACTCAGGCTGTCACCAGGGCCCCACACGGCCCAACATGACAGACGGTTCCTGTGAGCAAAGTTCTGTGTGCATGGGCTTCGCTTGCTGCCAGGCTGGGCCAGTTCCATGCATGCAGGATTCAGCCCAGCATGACGGGTGACAGCCTGGAGCTGCCTGAAGGCACACAGCGCCGCACCGAACTGGGCCGGGCCCACGTGATATAGCACAGGCAGTGCTGGGTGCCAGATGCTGAGCTGCACTTCCCCACGCTGCAAAGGGGGGCTGTACTAG